>NW_006408539.1:8770433-8778169 GCF_000296735.1 Chrysochloris asiatica
TTCCTGGCCTTTCTGAATTATCTCAGGAAACTTTTACTGTCTCGGCTCTAAAAAGGGGTTTCAAACCCATTATTGTTCATGGATATCAAACATAACTGAATAATCAAATAAGGAGCAGTTCTGACATTCATCCCAGGTAGCTAACGCTTGTTCCTCAGAAAGATTTGTTCCCAGGACTCCACGCACAGCCAACACAGTGGAGGCATTAAGAGAGGCATTATAAAAGAAACCATTTTCTCAGAAGCTACAATTACTGGAGTTAGAAGCATAGAATGAACACTATTACGACCAAAGAAAATTATACAGAGATAGCCAACCAGTGAGGTCCCAAAAACCAATGAACCCAGGACGTCAGGAAGTCACTTCCTTTGGCCCTCAGGGTCCATTGCTCGCTATCCTGAGGAGGACCTCAGAATTGGATTTTCGTCCATGTTGTCACAGGGCCACAACGTCTCAGTACTTGCATATGTCCCCAGCACAAAGCTTACAAGCATGGCTGCCTCTGTTGGATTGTTAGTAAGCACTTTCAAACAGGTTCCAACTCACAGTGACCCTATGTACACTAGAAAGACACACTACCAGATCCTGCACCATTCTCATAACTGTTATTGTCTGAGTCCATTGTTGGATCCATGGTGTCATTCTGTCTTGTTGCTGCTCTTCTTTTTTCATTGACATTTATCTTTACTAAGCATGATGTTCTTCTCAAAGGACTGGTGCCTCCTGACAGTGTGTGCAAAGTACATGAAACAACATCTTGCCTTCCTTGCTTCTGAGTAGTGTTTTGGCTATAATTTTTCCCAGACAGATTTGTTCATTCTTCAGGCAAACCATGATATATTCAATCTTCCTCACCAACACCATCATTCAAATGCCCCAATTATCATTCAGTCTTACATACTCATTGTCCAGTTTTAACATGCAGAGGAGGCTGAAATGATAATGACTTCTAAAAATTATAACCAACTCAGTAATGAGTATTAAATACTGAAATGGCAAAAGACAGTTTCTGGTAAATTCCTTCCTGGAAATATTCTGTATCACTGAAATGGTCAAGCATCAATTGAATTTTTCTTTGCCTCATGGTAGGAAAACAAAGAATCATTTGTAAAAAGTTTCCATTCTGTAAGACATGGATTCATTCTCAAACTATCTTGGTTCCTAAGATCTTGTTTATGAAAGATGGTGGTGCGTGCTCACAGACTTAATTGGGATCTCCCAGTGATTTAAGGAACTTGCTTTGGGGACAATGACATGAGAATGGGGAAAGGTCTAACAAGTATATAGATCTATACAAGTCTAATTACAATGGTCCACATGAAATTTAAAAGGCAACCCTTGCATTTTAAAGTAGAGGGATGGAACTTTATTAAGTATCAAACCTTCTACTCAGATTCTCTGTGTATATGAATGTCTCTATTTCTGTCTTTATCTGTCCCTCTGCTTCTATCTGTCTCTCTATCACACACACTCTTTCACACACACACATAAACAATGAGAAACAGTTTATTCTTCATTTCCCAGATGAGGAAACTATAGTCCAGGTAGGTAATGTTAGGCACACAAGTCCGTAACTAGTCAATGGCAGAGATAAACTTTTGTGCACATCTGTATTGTCTCTACTTGCAGAATTGCTGATGCTTCCCTTCTCCCTTCTGTGTATCTTTCACCTGCATCAAACTACACACTAGCTCCAATGCTTCAACCAGAAAGAAGTAGAGTGAAGCAGTTAAGAGAGAAGGCTCTGTGCCAGAAAGCTCTGGGCCTGTTTTCTAGTCATGGGATTTTGGACACATTACTTAATCTCTCCACACTTCAGTTTCCTGGTCACTAAAATGGGAATGATGATAAAGCTGTCTTTTAAAGGATTTATGAAGATGCTTAGTAAAGTGGAGACTCAATGAAAAAGAGGAAGGTTCACAATGAGATGAATTGGCACAGGGGCAGCAGCAATGGATTCAAGCACAGCACCGATTGTGAGATTGGCACAGGACAAGGGAGTGTTTTGTTCTGTTGTACATAGGGTTGATGTGAGTTTGTACTGACTCAACAACACCCAATAACAACAACGATGAAGATAATGTATCAAAATATTGAGGATAGAACTTAGCACATAATGTTGTTGTGTGCCACCTAATCTGTTCCAACTCATGATGACCCTGTATACGGTTTCCAAAGAACAGCTGGTGAGTTTGATCTATCAACCTTGTAGTTCAAATTGATCTTGAGATTGAGTGATTATCCTGTGGTACTACACCAGGACTCATAGTACATAATAAGCTTCTACAGAGTGCTGGCTGTTTATTATAGCAATTAGGTTCATTATGACTTGGCTCTTGCCTTCTTTTTACGTCTCTTTTTGGTCATTCTTCACTGGAACGTTTTCAGCTCTTCAGCTCTACTCCTTTCATGCTTCCAGAATGTTCCTCATTCTGTCCAATGACTTCGCCCACCCTACACTGCTGGTAAATTCATATTTCTGCTTTAAACTTGACCTTCTAGAAACTTCACTTGATGCTTACCGAAAAAAGCTTGCTACTATTAGTGTAGCAAGAACATTCCAATGATTATGCTTGTATTGTGGGACTTACACGCAAAAAAGCACATGCTGTTGAGTTGACTGCAACTGATGGGATCATGTGTATGTCAGAGTAGCACTGTGTTACATAGTGGCTGTGTGCTGTGGGGTCGGTTCCAACTCATGGCGACCCTGTACAGGGATTCCGAGGCTGTAAAGCTTTATGGGAGCTGGACGCCTCATCTTTCACCTGTGAAACAGCTGGAAGTTTTGAACTGCTGACCTTGCGGTTCGCAGCCCTATTCGTAACCACCAGAGCTCCTTACTGTGCTACGTAGGATGTTCAAAAGTTGATTTTTCAGCAATAGATCTGCAAGCCTTTCTTCTAAGGTGACTCTTGGTAGACTTGGACTTCCAGCCTTTCCATTAGCAGCACTGTATGTTAACCGTTCACAACACTCAGAAACTTTGGGATTTACTAGCGTAGTGGTTACCAGTCAGGCTGCTAACCTCAAGGTTAATAATTTGAAATTACCAGCGTTTCCTCAGGAGAAAGATGAGGCTTTCTGCTCCCATAAAGACTTACAGCCTTGGAAACCGTAGGCAGGGTTGCTATGAGTTGGAACCAACTCCACGGCACAACACCACCACCACCACCATTGTGGCCTGGGATGGTGCTGTGAGGTAATGCGCTGGATTACAAGGCTGGTTTGAACCACAAGGTTAGCAGTTCAGTCTCACCAGCTGCTACTTGGAAACCCTGTGCAGGATCACTATGAGTCAGAACCAACTTGACAGCACTTAACAACAACAAAAACACTGTGGCACTGTGAGATAACACACTAGACTATAAGGTCAGTTTGAACCACAAGGTTGATGGTTCAAACTTACCAGCCGCTCCTTGGAAACCCTATACAGGGTCACTATGAGTAGGAACTGACTTGACAGCACTTAACAACAACAACAACAGTTGTGGCACTGGAGGATAATGCACTGGACCACAAAGTCAGTTTGAACCACAATGTTAGTGGTTCAAATTCATCAGCTGCTCCTTGGAAATGCTATACAGGGTTGCTATGAGTAGTAACCGACTCAACCACACTTAACAACAACAACAAACACAAGCTCGGTGGTTTGAATCCACTACCTGCTCTTTGGAAACCCTATACAGGGTTGCTAAGAGTAGTAACAACATTGTAGTTTACCTACTCGTTTACATCTGCCATCAAACTATGAGCCACTTGAGGTAAGGAAATAATTTTGTTTATTGTTCTAAAATAAGCACAGCATAAAAATATGTCCTTCTAATCATTTTCAAATGTACAAGCCAATGGCATTAGTTATATACAATGTTGTGCAACCATCATCCCTAATTATTTCCAAAACTTTTTCATCACCGCAAAGAGAAACCCTTCATCCTTCACACAGTAACTCCCTACTCTCTCCTCCTTGCAGCCCACAGTAACCACTAATCTTCTTTCTGTCTCTATGCATCTCTCTATTCATATCAATTGAATGATACTGAATCTATCCCTTTGTGCTATTTTGTTTTCACTCAGCATAATGTCTTTAAGCTTCATTCATGTTGTAGCAGATATTAGAAAGTCATTCAATTTTATGTTAGAATACTATAACATGGTAAGGGTCATTCAATTTTACTATCCATTATACACAGCATGATGCCTAACACAAAGCATGTGTGTCCTAGACAATGCTGTGCTCACCAAAGTCTGTCCATAAGTATTCTTCCCTGGGCACATGGAAAACTATGCTTTCCAGGCATAGATGAGACCGCGTCACAAACTCGAGTCAATGAAATGTGTGCTTCATCCAGACAGGGCCAGTAGAGAGTCTGGTGTAATCCTGTGATCCCTCTAGTTCCCCACTGCAGACAATGTGGAGGCTTCCTGTGGAGATGACAGAATCACAGGATCCAAACAGTAAAGTGTGTTGTTCTGCATCATCACCCAGACCCGCAGTGGGCTTTGAACTAAACATAAACTTTTACAGTACTAAGCCACTGTGATTCGTGAGTTATTTGTTTCTGCAGCATTGCCTAGCCTCCCATGACCCATACAGTTGAAGAATGACCCATTAAAGTGATTTTGATTGAGTCACTATGCATAAAAGTTATGTGGCAAGAATGATTGCCTAAAGAGACTGGGGTTTGTTTCTATTGTGTGCTAAAGTCAGCCCTCTCTCTCCTGCAAAGCATTATTTTTTCATTTGTGTCTATCAATCCTGTATCTTCTGATGAAAGTTATCTATCAGTAATTCATTATTTTATCACTTGTGTACCAGTATACTACGGCGCACATAACGAGCTCAGAAATAGCTTTTCTCTTGTGTCATTCAGGGAGTTTAGCAATTGATGGCAATTGATTACATTAGAAGAAGAAGAAGGAAAAAGAAAGCTCAAAGTCCATGCTGATTCTGTATTTAAATTATTGCCGTCAAGTCAGTTTTGACCTATAGCGATCCTGTATAGGGTTTCCAAGCAACAGCTGGTGAGCTTGAACCACCAGCCTTGTGATTCAAACTGACGATGCAGACCAGTGCATTAGCCCATGACACCACACCAGGACTCTATTTATTTACCCACCCTCCCCCCAAAATAGATATCCAGACAATAGAAATGTTGTTGTTGTTAAGTGCCGTTGAGTCAATCCCAACCCATAGAGACCCTGTGTAGGGTTTCCGAAGAGCAGCTGGTGAGCTTGAACCACCAACCTTGCAGTTCAAATGGCTTTGCAGTCTGGCGCATTAACCCACAGTGCCACACCAGTAGAGATAGCTGATACTGAATAATAAGTCCATTTTCAGTACATGATGTGGGTCCAAAAATGGAGCAAACCTGTGCTGTGCATTCCCATCCCAATTGATAGCCTGATTTTAATTTACATGAATGTGAACCACGTAAGAATTCCAACATCCAGATTCTCAGCCTTTACTTTGGTTTTCTTGGTTGCATTCTGGGAGTTGAAAGGAGAACACTTACTTTAGCATGGGGTTGACTGTTGCAAACCTATCTCCCTTAGGGCTTTGAAGGAGGGGTACCCAAATAAAAAATTCATCAAATGCCAATCAGGATTAAAAGGAGAGCCATGGTTCTCTCTGTAAAAGAGGGTGTGGCATGGGTTTACCATTGTGGCTTGTTACAAACCAGAGTAAGGCAGTGCAGAGATAAGAAGCAATGAACTTGTAGAAATGTTTGTCAGTTGCCCATCCACCCATATCACATAAAAACATAATTAACTTCCTGAACCTGGGTGTTTTGGGCATTTGAAAATGTATATTAATTATCTGATATTATGCCCACTGCATACTCTTTATATCAATATTGATTTGTGAGACTTCTTAAAATTTACTTGATCATCTACAGTAGTAATTGACTAAATGTATTAATTACTTAGTATTATGTATATTTTTAAAACAGGTATTATACACTCAGTAATCTTCAATGACCTTTTGCATCATTCTAACCTAAGATGTCAAGTCTTAATTAGAATTTGAAATTCATGGATCGTTGACCAAAAGCACCTTAATTGGCTTGGGCATGTGCACTACTGCCGATTGTCAGCGAAGCAACTTCTGAAAAACAACTACTCAGAAAGGGGTTTTAAAGGCGTTTGTTTCATGGACTTGGAATATTTCTCACAAAGAATTAACCATTTAATAAGTTATTAAAGAAGGAATGTAAATTAGTTCCCACTTGGTGTGGGAAAACTACTCTTTGTAAATTAATGCCAGACAATTCATGTAGAAAAAAGTAATAGAAATTTATTAAATCACCGTCTTGCTAGCCACCGCACTCCAATAAAAGCATTGATTCAGACAAAGGTCACCGATGGATGCCAAAAACATTAGTTACAATGTTGTCAGTAATGGGGGATGTAGAGACTATTCCAGAGATGCCAAGTATCATTCCATAGATTACTTGATAATTGCAATAATAAGAAAGAATAAATAAATAAACATTTAGAATGGCAGGATCTGGCTGTCATCCCTTATACACCACAAATAGTTCTGAATTATGGTCTTAGATATAATGTCTCATTGATAGCAGGGTTGCAGGAAATAGAAGAGAAATGTAAATAACTCCAACAAGAAACAATCAGGATAATCCATGATGGGGAAAAGGCAAAACAAGAGTAGTTACTTCAAAAGTTCACGTAGGAAGTTTTTACAGGTGGGGGACTATTCTAGCTTAAATAGGACTACAAAACACATTAGCCACAGTCGTGTATGAACTTTGGATCCTGGCTTAATATAACTATCAAAGACATTTTAGAGACAGCTTAGGAAATTTAAATATGGATTGGTTATTACAATATTTTAAGTAATTATTGCTTATTGTCTTAGGTGATTATCTTGAAGTTATGTAGACACATCTTATACTTGTTGTTGTTGTTGTTAAGTGCTGTTGCGTCGGTTCCAACCCATAGCAACCCTGTAAAGGGTTTCCGAGGCTGTAAATCTTTATGGGAGCAGAACTCCTCATCTTTCTTCCGCGGAGCGGCTGGTAGTTTCGAACTGCTGGCCTTAAGGTTCGCAGCCCGATTCGTAACCACTATGCTGCCAGAGCTCTTATACTTAGGAAATACTTATTGAAGTCTCTCTTTGTGAAGAGTGACTTTCAAATTGTACAATATACAGAAAGAAAGAAAGAAAATATAAATATATTTTAAAGGTTATAAAGCAAATATAAAATATTAACACTCCTATTAGCTAAGTTTTGAGAATACACAGTTCATTATATATTTTCAATTTTTCTGGATGTTTGTAAATATATATTAAAAAGTTAAGGGAATAAAGAAGTCTTGCCTTTATTTTTAATTATTTTTCTTGCCTCAACTATGCTTTTGTACTTGTGTGTATGTTTTTTTCCCTGGGGGCGGTATTTCCCTAGAAATACCTGTATTTAACAGAATATGAAAGATAGCATTTGTTATATACTACTTGTATTTATTTGCACCTTACTGAATCAGAATTAATCTAAACTATTTGGTACATCCAGAGATACATTTTTTTTTTTCTGTCATGTCTATAAGATCCCATCTATTTAGTCTAGATGTATATTTTTATTGAACCCTTCCTAGGTACCAGCACAATGTCTTAGGATATAATGATAAACTAAAATAAATATGTACCTGCATATCATAAATAGTATAGTTTAGAAGTAAGAGACTTCAATCAAAAGATTAAATGGATTGTTGTT
>NW_006408539.1:8779434-8780499 GCF_000296735.1 Chrysochloris asiatica
ATAGACAGTAACAGATTCATTATGTGTACTGAAAGAAAAGGACAGGAAAAAAAGACACTAAAACATAAGACTCTGGTTTACTGTGAGGAATTCAACATTGAGAGGTGAAGGCTGAGTAGGCATTTAACTAGAGAAAGGAAGTGAAAAGGAAGCAAAATCTCCAAGATGAGTAGGACCATGCCTCTTTTCAGGAACAGAAAAGCATGTAGGGAGAAGAAATAACAGAGGACATGAGAATATAGATTAGGCCAAGGACAAAGGGAGGCACAATCTCATAGTGCCATTAGGCCATATTGATGATACTGAGCCACCTTATCAAAGGGCACTGGGTTTGATATAATGAGATGGGCAGATCAAAACATCTATCAGGCTCTGTATGATACGATAAATGGAAATGGAGAGGATCCAGAGTGGAAGGTGAAAGGGCAATTTGGAGATGATTAAAAATCCAGGGAAGATACAACAGTGGCTTAGATAAGGGTAGTGGCCATGGAGATGGATAGAAGTAGGTAACTTCGAATATTATTTGTTGTTGTGAGGTGCCATGAAGTCACTTCTAACTGATAGAGATCTTAGGAACAACAAAGCAGAACCCTTCCAGGTCCTGAGCCATCCTTCACAATTGTTGTTACGATTGAGGCCGTTGTTGCAATCTCTGAGTCAAACCATCTCATTGAAGGTCTACTGCTTTTTCTCTGACCTTTTACTTTAACAAGTACAATGTCCTTCTTCAGAGACTGATAATATGTCCAGAGTACATGACATGACGTCTTGTCATCCTCACTTCTAAGAAGCATTCTTGGTGTAGTTATTCCAACAAGTGATATTTAAGAGGTAAAAGTAATAGACTCTGGTTGATTGAATAAAAGGAGAGAATGAAAGAGGCATCAAGAGCTGCTATTGGAGTTCTGTTTTGAGAAACTAAGAGTTCAAAAGGAGAAATGGGTTCATTTAGGATGATTATAAGCTCAGTTTTAGACATGCTGTGTTATGGTATCTTCAAGATATCTATGCCATTCACTAAGGAAGAGATCAGGGCAGCCAACAAACATATGAAGAAATGCT
>NW_006408539.1:8783909-8785324 GCF_000296735.1 Chrysochloris asiatica
TAGACTCTCCACTGAATGGTTGCCAGCCTGTCTGGATGGGGCTGGTGAAAGGAGATGGGATAAGACTCTTGTGGTTCAATAGTGAATCATTGCTATCAGGACTGACTGAGTGTTGGAAATGTAAAGGTAGATGTTTTGTAACAAAAGGAGGGGAGGGGTAGGCTCACAACAGTTTTACTTCACCCACCTATGGCAGAACAGGGACTATGCAGAAGGTGAATGTAGATGGGGGTTGGTGGGAAATGACCTTTCTCTGTGGCAGCCATCACTACGCATCTGCACTGTCAGGCCATCATCTGGATCCAATGCTGTTCACAAAAGTTCCAGACCATCTTCTGAGTCAGGTCAGCTGATGGTTCAGCTGTCTGTGTCCTTTCTCAATGTCTTCTTCTAGTCAGTAGTCAATCCACTTCGCTATTGTTTCTTCTGAAGCTCAGTGTTCCAGGATTATCAACTGTATCTGTTTCATTTGGTCTCTTACATCTTTGTTGTAGAGGGTCTGTGTAGCATGTCTATCTGCCTAATCCACCTGAAATCTGCCTACATTCAATCTTATAATTTAGTTAACCATTATCCTACTGACCAAATTGAATTTATACTGCTGTACTTTATTTCCCCCTACCTCAAAACTTGGTGAAGATTCCTCAAAGTGGACAATGAGGTACAGGTGCACCTCTTAGGGTAGGTAGCCTATAGATAAGCAGTGAGGAGCAAGGGGTTCAGGCTCAGAGAACAGCCTAAACTAAAGCTCTTTGGTAGGTATGGGCAAGGGATATACAGGTCTAATTCTGTTGTGATCATAGTAGTAGTGCTAGAAAACAAGAGGGATTAGAAAACAAGACACTAGTCCAGATTTCAGAACAAACTTTAGTTTTGCTTATATTCCTACATCAGAGCCAGAGACGGCGAAGAGGTTCACTGAAAAGAATTTGCAAGTGTGAAACAATATGCTAGAGTAACTTTCTTTCATAAAAAATATGATAGTATTGGTTAAAATTGTACTGTTTTTGTAACATTTTTAATGTATCCTATACATTACAAACATAACTATCTGGGTGTGACCCAAAGTGGCTAAATACAGACATGCCTGTGTATGTTTTCAGGGACCATGCTCTCACAAAAGTGGGTAGAGAATTAGATTGCTTAGGCAGGAGACATTTGGTTGGAAAATAGTTTTTCTGCCAAATCAGCCTCTCTCATGTCATGAGTCACAGAACTGGCAAGCTCTGGGTACACATGTAATCTTATGATCCTCTATGTTTTCCAGTTCTAGTGAGTATATGATACCCAACCAATACCCACTGTTCTGAGTGGATATTTTCCCCAAAGGACATATGCAAATTTACTTGGTAGTAGTAGTTGTTGTTGTCAGGTGTCATCGAGTCGGAACTGACTCATAGCAACCCCATGCACAG
>NW_006408539.1:8787114-8917106 GCF_000296735.1 Chrysochloris asiatica
CTTGTCTTCTTAATGACTTTTTGCTCTCTTCATGTGTGATGTTCTTGATGTCATCCCACAACTCTTCTGGTCTTCGGTCTTTAGTGTTTAATGCATCAAATCTGTTCTTCAGATGATCTCTAAATTCAGGTGGGAATTTAAAACTGTATGAATAGAAGAGAAACATTGTCAGATATTTGGTAGTAGTTTGATATAATACTTACTGATGAAAATCAATGACCACAGCCTTCGGTATGGGTTGCACCTCAATATAAAGAAAACACAAATCCTCACCACTGGGCCAGTAAGCAACAAAGACTTCATTTTGTTCATATCAACCAACAACACTCATGGAAGCAATAGTTAAGAAATCTAATGATGTATTGCATTAGATAAATTTGCTACACAAGACATCTTTAAAGTGTTCAAGATCAAAGATGTCAGTTTGAGGACTAAGATGGGACTGACACAAGCCATGGCATTTTCAATAACCTCATATTCGTATGGGGAATAAGGAAGACTGTAGAATAACTGATGCATTTGAGTTATGGTATTGGAAGAGAATATTAAAAGTACCATGAACTGCCAAAAGAACAAACAGATCAGTGTTGGAAGAAGTACAGCCAGAAGGCTCCCTGGAAACCAGGATTTCCAGACTTAATCTCTCATACTTTGGACACATTATAAGGAGATACCAGTCCTTGAAGAAGAATATTAAGTTTGATAAAGTGGAGGGTCAAAGAAAAAGAGGAAGACCCCCAACAAGATAGATTGGCACAGTGGCAGGAGCAATGGGCTCAAACATAGCAACAATTGTGAGGTTGGTGAAGGACCAGACAGTGTTTTGTTCTGTCGTGCATATAGGGTATCTAAGAATCGATACCAGCTTGATGGTACCTAACAGCAACAACACCAACAAGGTTGATAAAATGTTCCTGAAGTATAGAAGTATAAAAGAGTCTACTACATCTATAGTTGGGTCTTTCCTTATTCAAGATAATGTAGACTGAAAGAGAGTCCAGTGACTGCTGAGAGACCCGAGGCAGTAAGCTTTTTGAGGAAGACAACAGATAGTCTCTAGGGAGAAGTCAGCCAAGGTTTCCCTGGAGAATCAGTGGGGTGATGTTCTGCTTTCCTCTGACACACTTCCTTCCTAGGCTCTAACCAAACATTGTTTCCCTTGCTACACTGTAGAATGCCTGAGAATATATTCTTGCTCCTTACTTAATATTCTGGAGTATGATATTGAGCAGAATATATAGTCATCAATAACCTACTTATTGATGATTCAAAAACAAAAACAAAAAAGAGCTATGAGCACACTTCATTATGTCATGTGATCTGGGTTTGTTTGCTGGGAAATTGGACTCAACATGTAATGGAAACAAAGCAAACCATAGCTGAATAGGTCAATTTGAGCCACAAGGTTTGTTGTCAGGTGCCATCGAGTTGGAACCAACTCATAGGGACCCCATGCACAGCAGAACGAAACAATGTCCGATCCTGGGCCAACCTCACTACCGCCGCCACACTTGAGTCCATCAATGATGCCACCTGGCCAATCCATCTCGTTAGGGGTCTTCCTCTTTTTCTCTGACCCTCCACCTTACCCAGCATGACATCCTTCTCCAGCGACTGTTTCCTCCAGACAATATGTCCAAGGTTAGTGGTTCAAATTCACCAGCCACTACTCAGAAACCTTATACAGAGTTTCTATGAGTCAGAACTGACTTGACAGTACTTAACAACAACAACAACAACTATGATGCCTTGGAATAGACATGATACTTTTTTTGCATAAAGTTCTCTTTGAGCTATGTGTTACAAAGCAGGAGTTGATTAACTCTTCAAAGATAGTCTTCCACATCCAACCTGCTAAGGAATTTGAATATTTGTTTTAGAGGTCAGATGCTGTAGAGGGAATTATTTGTCCATCCCAAAGACAGTGCAATATCACAGTGTTCCAATCTGGCCTGTCACAGCATTCATTTTGGAAAACCTCAGATATGATGGTTTTGTTTGATAAGGATAAATACACTTTGCATTTTAAGTTTATATATTTTTAATTGCTCTTGTATTTCTTAAAACATATTTTCAAATGGCAAAAAGGTCACATAACAAGGACAGGAAGTGAAGAAGGACAAGGACCTAATAATGTTTCCAGCATATGCCTTTCATCAGTCTGATTTTGTGCTTTGACTATACAGTCTTCCTTGCCTCCATTGCTAAGAACCCATCTCTGAATGATCAATCCTCTTCATCATTCAAAGCCATCATCAGGTACCAATTGTGGAAAGTGCTCTCTAATCTCCATCTCAAGGCAGTATGAGCACTATCTTCAACTGTGGTGTTGTGAAAGATTTAATATGTCTCTTCTAGGCTTAGTCTTTGTTACTCCTACTAGATGAATGCTTTCCTGATGGGTCGGGTAAGAGCAGGTGGGAGAAGATACTGATAAGACGGTGTGCATCAAATGTGAATGATTGTTAACAGAATGAATTGTGATTATAAAAACTTGGAACTCTAACATGGGTATAAAATGAGCCATCTCAGAAGCAAGAGAGGCTCTCACTACCATCAAAGAAGAAGAACCAGGAGTGGAGCAGGACATTTAGATCCTGAGATCCTGGCACAATGAACCTCCTCAATCCAAGGACAGAAAGCTGAGACACTGGAGGAGTGGCAGAGGAGCAGCTTCAGCTGAAGCAAGAGCAAGAGCAGGAGACAGAACAAGTGGGCTTCCTAGCCTAGGGAGCAAGTAAAGCTGAGTGGCTTTGGGCAGGAGGCATGCTTGCAGAGTGAGGTGCCTCCAGGCACTTAATTGGGGGAGCTAGATTTGAGGTTTATGACTGGATTTAATTCTGAGTTCGCAATTCAATTCCATTAGTCTATGTGTCTATTGTTGAACCAGTACAAGCCTATTTTGTATTACAGTGGCTAAACAAGGGGCCTTCAACAAATTTGTAGAAAAATTGAATTTAAATATAATGGAAAATTTCCACAAACTTTCTGAAGCCACTTCATTTAGTATGTTTTGACATCAGGGAGTGTGAGGCCTTCTGCTTTGTTCTTTCGCTTAGGTGCTGTTTTGGCTTTTTGGAATTTATTTCCTTCCCATATGAAGTTGGTCATTAGTTTTTCCATTTCAGTAAAGAATGTTGTTGGAATTTGTATTCAAATTTCATTGTATCCTTAAATATCACTCTAGTTTTGCACTGACATTTTCATTATATTAAATCTTCAAACGCATGAGCATGGGATGTCTTTCCATTGTTGGAGTCTATTTGTTTTGTTTTTGTCTCTTAGGTGTGGTCAAGTTGTCTCCAACTCATAGTAACCACATGCACAACAGAAGGAAACGTTGCGCAGTCCTATACCATTCTCACAACTGTTGTTATGCTTAAGGTCATTTTTGCAGTCACTTGTGAATCTATTTCATCACTTCCTCTCGTTTGGTGACTCTCTACTAAGCATGGTATCCTTTTCCAGTGATTTATCCCCCCTGGTAGCATCCAAATTATATGAAACAAAATCTCACCATTCTTGTTGACTAAAATTTTGTGGAAAATATTTTTATTATATCTCTGGTCATAAGGGATATTGGTCTTTAATTGTCTTTTTTGTGTGTGATATCTTTGCCTGGTTTAGGTATTAGGGTTATGCTGGCTTCATCGAAAGTGTTCAGTACTATTCCTTTCTTGTCTATGTTTTTGAAGAGGCATAGTAGGATTACTGTCAACTCGTCTCTGAATGTTTGGTAGAATTCTTCAGTGTAGCCATCTACTCTGAACTTTTTTTGGTTGGGATTTTTTTTTTTAATGGTTTTTTTTTTTTTTTTTTTGCTTCTGTTTGTGTTAGTTTGGGTAGGTATTATGTTTCTAGAATTTTTGCCATTTCATCTAGGTTTTCAATTTTTTTGGAGGAGTATTTTTCAAAGTAATCAGTAATGATCTTCCTTATCTTTTTTACATTTGTTACTATGTTACTGATTTCATTTCTTAGTTTGGTGACTTACCTCTTCCATTCTTCTTCTTCTTCTTCTTTTTGTCAATCTAGCCAGTGGTTTCTCTATTTTATTGATCTTTTCAAAGAACCAATTGCTCATTGTGCTTTATTTTCTATTTTGTTTGCTTCTGCCCTAACCTTTATTATTTCATTTTCCTGGTAGTGTTTGGCTTCTTTTATTCTTCCTTTTCTATTTATTCAAGTTGTTGGTTTTAAGTGAATGATCTTGGATCTCACTTCTTTTTCAATGTTCATTGTGGTGCTGTAGGATAAAGCACTGGACCACAAGGTCAGTTTGAACCACAGGGTCGGTGGTTCAAACTCACCGTCACTCCTCGGAAATTCTATATAGGGTTGCCATGAGTCAGAACCAACTCAATGGCACTTAACAAAACAAGTTATTTTATAATGTAGGCATTTATTGTTATGAATTTCCCACAGATTACTACTTTTGCTATGTCTCAAAGATATTGTTATATTGTGTTTACAGTTGTTTAATTCTATGAATTTTTTAGTTTCACTTTTGATTTTTTTTCTACAACCCAGTATTTTTGTTTAGTGCTGTTGAGTCCATTCTGACTAATAGCGACCCTGTATAGGGGTTTCAAAAAGCAGCTGGTGAGTTTAAACTGCTGAGCTTGTGGTTTTCAGTCCAGCACCAATCCTACAGTGCCACACCAGGAGTTGTTAGTACTGTATAATTTCATTTCCATGTGCTTAATTTTTCCCTCATTTTGACCATTATATTTTTCTAACTTCATAACATTGCAATCAGAGAACATATTTTGCATGATTTCAATCTTTTTACATACATTGTGTGAGATTTCTTTCATGTTCTTGCATATGGTTTATTACAGAAAATGATTCATGAGTGCTGGAGAAGACTGTGTATTGTTCTGATGCGGTGTTTTGTTCCATTTGTGGTTGTTAAGTGCCATTGAATTGATTCTGACCCATAGTAAACCTGTATAGGGTTTCCAAGGAGCAGCTGGTGAGCTTGAACCACTGACGGAATTTCAAATGACTTTGCGGTCTGATGCATTAGCCCACAGCACCACACCATAGATATATGTTAAGTCTAGTTGGCTTATGGTTTAAGCTCTTAATGAGTTTCTTTTTAGATGTTCTGTTTATAATTCAAAATGGTGCATTGGAGTCCCCTACTATTGGTGGAAGGAGCTCTGGTAGTGTAGTGGTTATGAATTGGGCTGCAGACCTTAAGGACAGCAGTTTGAGTCTACCAGTTGTTCCGCAGGAGAAAGATCAAGGTTTCTGCTCCCCTAAAGATTTACAGCCTTGGAAACCCTGTACAGGGTCACTATCAGTTGGAACCAACTCTATGGCACATAACCACCACCACCACCACTATTGATTGAGTTATTTATCCTTTCATATTAGTCTGTATTTGCTTCATATATTTTATATATTGTTTTTGAACCCAAAATCACTGCCACTGAGTCTGTTCCAACTCTATAAGGCAGAGTAGAATTGCTCCTTAGGCTTTCCAAGATGGTCAATCTTTAGAGGGACAGTTTCCTCTTTCTCCCATGGAGTCATCTTGTGGTTAGCAGCCCAACAGTTAACCCACTATGCCACTGGTGCTATCCTAAAATGTCGACAATGAATGAGTGCTCCAGATGTTGTTGGGGAGGTTCTCCAAGTTTCAGTGTCATCCCTGCTTCTGAACTGAACCTGATTGTTCAAACACTCAGCTTCCACATGGAGTTCCAAGACTTCAGCCGGTATTTGTTTTTCATTTGTTGTTCACTGGGTTAGTTACTGGGAGAGGACATAGCAGTGTCCACTCAATTCAGCATCTTGCTCTACTCTCACAGCTACCATTTATTGAGTATCTGCCTGTATGCCAGGTAAATGGGAAGTACTTCTTAATATATTATCTCATTTATTCATCATCACCCTTCAAAGTCAATATTATTTTTCCTATTTTGCAGGTTCAGAGAAATTTGAAAACTTCATTAAGCTACCATATCTAAGAATGTATTATATCTACTGTAACTTACTCTCTTCTGTCTTGAAAGCAAATCATAGGATTCTCCATCACTCATAGTCTCAAACAGACACACACATCAACTATGTTTTGTTCCAACTGTTTTCTTAATTAGACCCAACTTCAAAGAACTGACTTATGGGTTTGTAGCTGAGAAGGAGAGAAAGACAGCCTAAGAGCTACTGAAGATACCACACAAAATGAATAAATTACATCTCGGTATTTCATTGTTGACTATAGCATTTATTTATATCCCTGGTTCTAATTATCTCTTCCATTATGCCCAAGCTGCTTTTATACTGCATGAAGAGAAAAATGCAATCAAGGTGGGCATTCACCATCTGTGTATTAGGATTCTCCTACTATATAAGATAACTTTGGAAAAATATGACCAAGTCTTTCTGTTTCCTTTTTCCACCTCTCCATATGACCCCTTTTCTGTGCTTATGTAATTGGGGAGAGTCCACAGCTTTTGGCCTTGTGTAAGCCTCAGAACCAAGAGGGTTAGATTGTCTAGCATGATATCCATTTGAATTTGTAGTCTGAAAACTTCACTTCAACTAAACATTAAAATTTCCTACTCATTTATCTCCCACAGAGCCACAAACCTTTAGGTTAGCAGCTAAACACATAACCATTTTGCCGTCATTGCTCCTTCTTAAGAATCTCAAGGGGCCTAAAGAGACACTAGAGCAATTGGAGCAAGTAAGCATGGTCCATGAAGGCAGTTTGGTCCCTGTATTTGGAACTATACTGCTTTGCAGTGATCTTACTTACGTGATCAAGAGTGTGTCTTCCTCTTTTTCTAGGCTTGTGGTTATGACAGCTCTCTATATGCACCAAATAAAGTTCTAAATATGACATTTCAACCACAAAGTCAGCAAAACAAGATGTAGTCCATCTCTGGGTCCTCAACTTTGCATCTCAACAGAAGAGGCAGTATTTACCAGGACTTCAGAGGGCAAGGATTAATAGGATGAGTCACCTTATTTCCCCTAAAGGGTTGGCCCAGTGTGTGATTTGTGCATGCTAAGCTGGTATAATGATGAACAATCCTTTTTATTAATGTAGCTAAAAATGGAAGGCAAGACTTACATAACCTGAAACAACACATGGCAACTGAGGGCCACTTGTCCCATGAGATCTTGGGGCCAAAGAAAAGTTGGCATCTAATGAGAAGTGTTGGAAACCTGTGAGCCTTTGTCTTTCTATCTGCATTGTGCTTTTGTTTAAACTCTTTCAGCTTTGATGGCATAAGAAAATTACAAACATACAAGTAGAAGCTAGGTTATATTATATAAACAGTTTTAACATACATCTTTCCAACTTAATCTTTAGTGCTAAGTGTTATCATTACCATTGTAAGAAATAATGACAGCAATTAATTAACTCTGAAAGCTCACATTTAATATACTAAATAATGTTTACTTATAGAAGATTTTTCAACAAATGTTACATTGCAGGATAATATTGTTTAAAGTTCTCTCAGTCCAGAAAGTTACAAAAATAAAAATGAGAAGAAGTTATTTGTATATTTTTAAAAGTTATAGGTATGAAGATAAATCTAGGGTGGGGGATATATGTGTGTATGTGGACACCCACTCTCGGTTACACCTTTGCCCGTTTAGAAGTTAAGATGTCTTTCTTGTTTCAAAATCTGTGGATATGTTGTTTCACTTGTCTGTATTCCCATGACATTTGAGAAAAGATATTTTTAAAGCCTAAGTCTAGTCAGTTTATTTTGAATTACTTAGTACGGTTGTGAGGTAGTTGCTTGATTGAATCTGACTGATTGTTTTCAAAATAACCACTTACTAAATTAAAACTGTAAATTTTGCAAACACATTTGTATGTCTAGACCAAAGGTTGCATAGCTAGCACATATAGACCCTTTTTGCTTGTTCAGACAATGGTTTTTAATATTTTGTAAAGCTAATTAGCTGCTACCTTTAAAAAGTAAAGTCGTGAAAAAATCAACAGATTTTTATTTAAAAATAAAATGGAAAGTCTGGTAACCTTAGACCTGTATTTCTACACCAGAAAGGGATTGAAGGTGGGATAGGTTGGTTGACTGTGTTTTTGTGGCTCTCAGCCCTGACTTTCTCATTTGTAGTTAAAACATTGAGGTTCAAGGTCACCTGGTTAAAGAACAAATGGGACTGAATCCATGTTTCCTAATTAGTCCCTGTAATCTCCTGTGTCTCTCCCATTGCAGAGCCCAGTACAGAGAATGATATACCCTGGACACCTGGGTCTGTTAGTGACCCAGGGAGAGATGCAATTTCATAACTATTGGGGTCCTGAACTGCTTCAGGCCTTAATGGTTTGAAAGGAGTTCTTAGGTTTCCTCCTTTGGAAGAATACCAAAGTCATAACCCTTAAAGATTTAGCAAATTATTTAAACAATATTAAGTGTATATATGATAATAATAATAATGATAGCTAAATTAAGAAAAAAATCAAAAACAGAAGTCACAACTGTAAAACAAATCATTCATCCATTCCTTTCAAAATTGATATGGAGTATTTATAATGAGTCAAGTACTGATCTAAATAGAAAGGTAGAAAAGATCACAAATACCATCTAATGAAATGATAGAAGAATAAAACCAAAAAATGGTATGAAAAATAGCTAGTGACATAAAATAAAGAAAATAAAACTGGATGGGCAGCATCTCTCAAGAGGTTTCACTTAATCTGAAACCTGAATGATATGAATGTCTGAGGGGAAGAACATTGCAGAGAGAAGAAGGATAAGACTAAGCTTGAGGAGTGCAGGGAATAGAATGAGCTTGGAACTCTACCTCAGTCATCCTGTGCCAAGTCTGCTTGGCACAAGATGAGTGAGGTACAGAGCTGTTCAAGATGATATCTACAAGTTTGGCAAGGAATATACATGTACCTTCTTATAAGGAATTTAATTTTTGTTCTAAAAGTGATGAGAATTCCTTAACAGGTTCTAAACAGAGAGGTGACATGAAATAATTTGTAGCTTATAAAACTCATTTTGGCTGATAGGTGGAAAATGATTGGCAGAGGTTGGGGAGTAGAAGCTGAGAGACAGATACAGCTATTATTGTATTTTATGTCAGGAATGAAGGTGCCTTGAATGAAGGCAGTGTTTCTTTGCCCTGGATGTATACAAGAAGAACTTTATAAAAAGCAAAACTGAACATGGTTCAGTCTTTGTCCCAGAGGTTGGGATTTAATTGTTCCAGAATAAAACACAAGGAAACTTTTAAAGCTTACCAGGCAACTCTAATGTACATCTAGAGTGGAGAACCATGGGAATAATGTAGTGGCAGTAGAAATTAAGAGAAGAAGGCAGATTTGGGTTATTTTCCAGGGAGATTCAACAGGATTTGATGATGGCTTAGAAGTGGAAAGGAAAGAAATGACAAGATATAAGAAGTACTTCCAGGTTAGGGGTCTGAGGAACTTAGCTAATGAATGTTGCATTTCCTAAAGTGTTGACATCTGAAAGAATAGCACACCTGAACAATGTGGAAATCAAGGAATCTGTTTCAAATACATAAAATTTGTTATGCCTATCCTACACCCAAAGGAGCTCTGGTAGTGTAGTGGGTTACGAGTTGGGCTGCTAACCTCAAGATCAGCAGTTTGTATTTACCAGTCGCTCCACAGGACAAATATGAGGCTTTCTACTCCCATAAAGATTCACAGCCTCAGAAACCCTATACAGGTCACTATGCATTAGTACCTACTCCAAGGCATACAATACCGCCATTATATGCCCAAGAGCGGTGGCTTTGTAGGATAAGTGCTGAACTGCTAACCACAAGGTCAATGACTCGAGTCCACCACCTACTCATTGGGAGAAGGATGAAGTTTTCTACTCCCACAAAGGTTTACAACCTCAGAAATCCTATGAATTGGAACCAATTAGACAGTACTTAACATTATATGTCCAAAGTATGTGAGATGGTCTCGCCATCCTCATATATCTAAGAAGCATTCTGGCTAGACTTCTTCTAAGACACGTTATCAGGAGGGACCAGTCCCTAGAAGAGGCCATCATGCTTGTTAAAGTAGAGAGTTAGTTAAAAAGAAGAAGACCCTCAATGAAATGGATCAACACAGTGGCAGCAACAATGGGCTCAAACATAACCAGGATTGTGAGGAGCCTATGGGACTGGGCAGTGCTTCATCCTGTTGTTCATACTGTAGCTCTGAGTTGGAACCAACTTGACAATACCAACAACACCAACATTATATGAGGAGGCCTCAAAGATTCTTGGAAAAAGAGAATTAAAAGATAATGTAATTTTTCCAAAAACTTTTTTGAAGTCTTCTCATATGTCCAAATGAAGACGTTTGACTGTCAGTTGAAGATTCAACTCTGGAGATCAGAAAAGATGTGAGAAATGTGTGTTAGTGTGTATGTGTACATGTACATGATTGATACAAAAGTAGTATTTTTAAAAATTGGGGATTCAGTGGGATTATGTAGAAGAAGAGTGTGTAGATTGGAAAGAGGAAAATTCAAGAAGAAACTCTTGGATGTGGAGTCCTGCAGATCCAGAAGGATCCCAAGAAAAAGCAGCCAGATAGATCATAGGAAAATTAGCATGCAGAGTGTCTCTAAAACCTAGAGGAAAATATTGTTCCAAGAAGAAGGAAGTGATCACTGTACCAAATGTGGTTGAAAGGTCATGAAAAATGAGGACAAAGAACTAACAGCTTGAATTTGGAATATTAAGATTATTCGAGATGCTGATAACAACAATTTGTGGAGAGCAATGAAGAAGCTAATGTGAAAGAAACAGATGAGGTTCCAATGAAACAATGACCACAGAGAAGATTTGTTGGGAAGAAGAGATGCAAACGGCAATGGCATTGGAGCAGTGACTCACTTCATCTACTGAAGCAGGAGAGAAAGAAAGCTAAGAGAAAAAGCCTAAGTAGGTACTTAGATTAAGTCTATTTTCTAAACAAAGTAAGTGATGATGTCACGAGTTGAGGGAATGGCAGTGTGGGAGGAAAGATAGTTTGTAGAGAGAGAGGAAAGTATGAAGTAGTTGTTTGGCGCATGGTACAACAAGCACACCGGGGAAGTGGCATAGAAATACTTGGTTGAGTGCCCGCTGGAGGTCTGCAGTATGGAACTGTAAATAACTGTCAGCACAAGTATGTTTTCTTTTTTCCTAACAATGTTCAGTTGTTTGGGTTCAGGGGCAGAGTAGGTTGGTAAATGAGTTTAATGAGGTCTGGAGTTTTGCCAACTAAGTACAACAAAACAAGAAATGGGACAAAGGAAAATGTTGTTGTTGTTAGGTGCCACTGAGTCAGTACAGACTCATAGAGACCCTATGCACAACAGGGAAAGTGTAAGAAATCAAAATGGACTCAAGTAACTAAGGAGAAAAGTGAGAACATCATTGGATGTTAGGTAAAGAAAGCCAATAACAAAGAAACTGGGTTAAGGACTGTTGTTATCGCTGCTAAGTGCCATCAAGTCAGTTCCAACCCATAGCGACCTTGTATAGAATTTCCAAGAATCAACTGGTGAGCTTGAACTGCCAATCCTGTGGTACAAACTGACTTTACAGTCCAGTGGTTTAACCCACAGAGCTACAGCATGATATCTTAATTTTCTGAAATTGCAGGACCATGAAGTTTTCAAAAACATATATCACAAAACACTAAAGAGACCAAGAATTACAAACGTAAAGTGCTCACTGAGCACTGATCAAAATAAGATATGATTACTAGATGAACTGTGAGCACATCTCAGGGCATCAATGATAAAGAGCACCTCCTAAAGTGATCCAGAATGAAAAAAAAAAGGAGGGGCTTCCCTGCAGGAGAAAGAAGAAGATCAATACTGGATTTCTCACTGCTGTTCTGGGATTCTAGAGGACAAAAGCAAGAGAACTTCAAAATAACTTTCAGCAGTCTATTAAAAAATAAAAAGGCAGCCTGGGTAGTGCAATGGTAAATGACTATCAAGGATTCCATTTACCATGGTGCTGAGTTCATGAAGAAACCCCTTCCCAAAACTCAAAACACAGAAAACAAATTAACGTATCCATTTAAAAGCCATAGTAACAAACTGACTTCATGTGACCCCTGATGTCATGTAATGGTAAATACACATGAACCTTAAGGTCAGTGGTTCGAAACTACCGCTGTTCCATGGGAGAAAGATGAGGCTTTCTGCTCCCATAAAGATTCACAGCCTTGAAAACCCTGTACAGAGTCGCTATGAGTCGGAACCGACTCCCTGGCACATAACCACCACCATCACCACCATATGATAATACTTTGACCTAATAGATAAATGTGCTATCTAGATCAAATCATGAGAAAACCATCAGACTTGGAAACTAAATCTGTTATCCATGTAGAATGTAGAGTTTCAAAATAAGATGTGCTTCTTGACTTGGATGCTGATGGTAGGGGAGATGGAGTATAAAATTAGCAGAGAAAGAAGACACAAGGACAAGAAGGGAGAAGAGAAAAAGAAGGAAAACTAGGTGGAGGAGGAAGAGGAGAAGAAAGGAAAATCAAGCAGAAGAGGAGGAGGAAACTTCTTTTCAAGATGAGCTTGCAAAGTATAATTCAAAGTATGTAATGAAAACTAACATAATAAAAAATAGCCAAAGAAGTTAGCAACAGAAGAACTCACAAAGAAACACAAATACTAGTGCACTCCTCTGAAAAAGACTTTATAGCAAATGTGTTTACAAACCTCAATGAGATAATGGAAGAATAAATTATGAAACAAAATATTACAACATGAATGAAAACCAGAAGATGTTGATATATAAACCAGTACAAAAAGTTGGGCATAAATAATATAGTAATGAACACAATGAGAAACAAGAAGAAAATAAGACTGAGGAAATGACACAGAATTTAGGCCAACGAGATAATATTAAAAATACAAAATAATTTAAGACAAATAAAGGATGGCCTAAGAAGTTACATAACATGCCTAAACAGAGATCAAAACACAGAGGATTAAAGGAGTAGTAGAAAATCTATAGATCATAAATGGAAACATGGTGAACTTTTTAATCCAAGTCTGTGTTTTAGCCCAACCCACCCAACAATCCAAACCCAAGCAGCAGTCCCATGGAAGAAAGACCTGGAGATACGCTTCTTCAAGATTACAGCCCAGAAAACCCAATGGAGTAGTTCTAGTCTGTTAGAACAGCAGCAGCAACAACACATGCTAAGAGAGCAGGGATGGTTCAATGGTAGAATTTGAGCTTTACATGAAGAAGACCTGGCTTAGATTTGCCATCATTGTATCTCATATACAGCCACCACCTGTCTGCTCCCATGAAGATTTACAGCCTCAGAAACCCTATACAAGGTCACTCTGAGTCGGAACCTACTCCATGGCGCACAACCATCACCATTATATGCTCAAGACCATTGACTTTGTAGGATAAGTGTTGAACTGTTAACTACAAGGTCAGCAACTAGAGACCACCACCTACTGCTCATTGGGAGAAAAATGCGGCTTTCTACTCCCACAAAGATTTACAGCCTCAGAAACCCTATACTGGGTCGCTGTGAGTCCGAACCAACTACATAGTGATAACATTATCTGCCCAATGTGTGTGAGATGGTCTCGCCAACCTCATGTCTAAGGAGCATTCTGGCTAGACTTCTTCCAAAACACATTATCAGGAAAGACCAGTCCCTAGAAGAAGCCATCATGGTTGTTAAAGTAGAGGGTTAGTTAAAAAGAAGAAGACCCTCAAGGAAATGGATCAATACAATGGCAGCAACAATGGGCTCAAACATACCCAGGCTTGTGAGGATCCTGCGGGACTGGGCAGTGCTTCATCCTGTTGTCATAATGTAGCTCTGAGTTGGAACCAACTTGATGATACCACTAGCATCAACATTATATGAGGGGGCTTCAAAGGTTCTTGGAAAAATAAACTAAAAAGATAATATACTTTTCCCATAAACTTTTTGAAGTCCCCTCATGTGTCCAAATGAAGATGTCTGCCTGTTGGTTGGAGATTCAACTCTGGAGATCAGTGGAGGCTTTGTGTGTCTAGGATGCTGAGCAGCTTTCTACAGAGCTTCTAGACGCAAACAAACTAGGGAGAATGCCCTGGCACACCGCTTTCAAAAAAGTCAGTAACAAATGGTCTAATCTGCAACTGACCATTAGGATGGAACACAGGACTGAATGACATTTCAATCTATTGTGCATAGAGTCATCTTGAATCGGGAACCAACTTGATGGCATAGTAAAACAGCAAACACTATCAAATTCCCCAAATGGAGTTCAGAGTGGGGGAAGACATCAAAAGAGGAGTTAGAGGAAAAAGCAGAACTCAGTGGGGCCATGAAGAACGAGTAGAATGTTCACAGGTGAGAGAAGAGGAGAGTACATTCAAAATTGTTGTTGTTGTCAGGTGTCATCGAGTCGGAACCGACTCGATAGCAACCCCATGCACAGCAGAATGAAACAATGTCTGATCCTGGGCCAACCTCACTACCACTGCCACACTTGACACCATCAATGATGCCCCTGGCTGATCCATTTCATTGGGGGTCTTCCTCTCTTTCTCTGACCCTCCATCTTACCCAGCATGACATCCTTCTCTAGCGACTGTTCCCTCCTGACAATATGTCCAAAGTATGAGAGGCGAAGTTTAGCCATCTTGGCCCCCAAGGAGCACTCTGGTTGCACTTCTTCCAAAACAGATCTATTGGTTCTTTTGGCAACCCATGGCACTTTTAGTATTTTCCTCCAACACCACAATTCAAAGGCATCAAATCTTCTACGATCTTCCTTGTTCAATGTCCAGCTTCCACGTTCCAAATAGGAATCCATCAAAGGCAAACCAATGGTGGCAATACCTACATAGATTTTGAGGGCTTAGCTGAGGCCTGTCCTGCAATGGAGGGACTGTTCTACAATATGTACGAACAAACAAATGACTCCCCCAGTGCCAGGCAGTAGATGAGTTCTTATTTATAGAAACATTGCATTTAGTGGCTGCTGCACAATCCTGAGAAAATGAATGGGAGCTTTCTCCCTGCTGTCAGGAACCTGCTTCTGAATGATTAATTGACAGTTCTCCAGCCAAGCCCATGCCCCTTGGTGTGCACCTGCCACCACAGGACCAAAGGAAGAAAATGTATTTTCTTCCTCTTTTTCTTCTGAGAGCTACAGCTGCTAAACTGCACTAAAGAAAATTTCTTGACCTACAGTGTAAACCTGAACTTCTCTGATTTACAGGGTGAAAGCTTCACATTTTCAGCAGATGCAGGGAAGTGGTACTTTAGAGTCTCGTTGGGAAAAGCCTGGTTACTCTCAGGGTCTCTGATGGTGTCACTTCTTCTTGCCTTTCTTGTACCCTTTTTCACTTCGTGGCTTTCTGACCACACTCTTCAACGATGTGCTCTGCTTTCTGACAGCAGGAACAGTTGACTGGAATCTTGAGGAGGCTGCTGGTCCTCCTACATTCATGAGCAGAGTGTGGGATACCCTAAAGGGGCAACAAAATGAGTTGTTGGTGTATACATTCATGATTTGTCTACCCATTCCAAACAGTTTCAGAAAGACAAGATCAATATGATAGCTCTGACTTATTTAAATATCATTGTGGTTTTCAAAGAATTAAAATTTTATGTTCCAGTGAAAAAACAAACAAACAGTAAAAGCTAAGTTTCTAATGGGTTGTTAGCAACATTTGTGGTGTTCTTAAATTTAGTATGAAGACTTCTAGAAGCCAGAGACTTTTGGGGATTAAAAATAAAAGCAAATATCTCATGAGCAGACAATGTCCTAAGTGGTGAACATAAATTATTTCATTTAATTTCACTTAATCCTAACAATAATACTTTTCATTCATGCATCACATATTTATTTATTGGGTGTCTATTATGTCCCAGACACACTGTCCTAATGGGTGAGGACACAAAATAAAAATAATATGTAAACTACATAATTAGGTAGAAAGTGATAAAAGCTACAGAAATAATAATTTAGGCTAAAGGAATTCAGAAATTCTAGGTGTGGCAAAGATGAAGTCTCAAGATCTGACTGAGAAAAGTAGCACTTGAACAAGACCAGAAAATTAAGAGGGAGCCATGATGTGTCTTGGAGTAAGAATGATCCAGACAAAAGAACCTAGCTCTGATTTTAGTTAATGTAGTAATGGAAAATAAAAATAATTTATTGAAAGAACATTAGAGAGTTTACTGAATCTAATAAAAAGTAGAAATTGGGATGATTTTTCAGGTAACATTCCAAAGATGCTCATGTTCTCCTCTCTAGAAGCTGTGAAAATATAGGTAGCGTGGCAGTGAGAACATTAAAGTTGTTGGTGAAACTGAAGTTGCTAATTTGCAGACTTTAAAATAGGGAGATACTCTTAGGTAGTTCAGATAGACCACAAGGGAGTAGGTGGTTCTCTTGAGATCCCTCAGAAAGAGCCAGTTTCAGCCACTTTTTACTTGAATCCTTGCTTACTGGCTTCAAATTATGAAGGTGAGTCAAAAATTATCGGCACTCTGGGTATAGCATTTGTTTTAGTCAACTTTTAGAAAAGACAAACATATCTCTTTGTTTTTTTGACATAATCTCCTGGCTTTCAAGACACTTTGTCCATCTATCGACAAGCTTTCATAGTCTATTATTTAAAAAATGTTTTAGACTGAGCTTTGAGTCATGAATGCACCACTGTCTTCACTTCTTTATCACATGTGAATCTTCATCCTCCAAGGGCTGCTTTTATGAGACCAAACAAGTCTGAGGGAGCAAGATCAAGACTATAGGGAGTATACTTTAACACCTCAAAATGAAGTTTTGCAGAGTGTCAACAGTGTAGGCAGAGGTGGGCAGACGTGCATTGCCATGAAAGATTGCAAAGCCCTTGGAATGCAGTCCTCTGTGTTTAATCTAAAATTTAGGCTCCAGATCCTCAGTGAACATCTCACTGTAACAAGCACTGTTGATTGTTGAACCTTTTTCCTCATAGTGTTTCAATACTGGCTCTAAGGATCCCAGAAAACTCTAAGCATCAATTATCCAGCTGATGGCTGATTTTAGAACTTTTCCTGATCGACAATTGAGGATGTTTCCATGACAAACTCTTGTCATTTACTCTCAGGATCATAATGGCGAATCCATGTCTTGTCACCAGTAATAATTTTGTCTCTAAGAAACTTTTACCTTCCTTTGAATATCAGTCTAAATTTTGTTTGCAAATGTCCAAATGCTTCTGTTTATTCTCTTCCATGAGTTGTTTTGGCACCCATCTCACACAAACTTTTCAAAACCTAAGTATTTCATGGATTATTTCATAGGCCGAGCCATGCTGATTTGCAAATGATTTGTCACATAACTCACTGTCACTTGTCATTATATATGTTGCTGTTATGTGCCATTGAGTCAGTTCTGACCTCTAGCAACTCTATATAGGATTTTGGAAGAGCAACTGGTGAGCTTGAACCACCAACCTTGCTGTTCAAACTGACTTTGCAGTACAGTGCATTAACCCACAGTGCCACACCAGGATTCCTATCATTATATATAGCCACTGAATAAACCAACTAGGCTGAGACTTGAGAGTCAGCTCACACACACCCATTGAAGCTATATTTCTCTCCTGACCTGTAAGACAAGTGCTCTGGTTGAACTGCTCTCTCTATCTTATTATATGAATTTTTGGATTTTCTAGAGTTCTCTGGAAGGTCCTAACTTCCATCTTCCTCAAACACTAGAATTTGGATCATGACTGCATGCATCACTTCTCCGCTCTTTGACTTTAGGCAATGGATTGAACCTTAGTTTCCTCACCTATCAAAAAGGGAATAACCCTACAGAATTGTTGTGGAGATTAAATTAGATAACATGAATAAAGTTCTTGGCACCTGGCTCATGATGATGATGCGATGTTAACTGCCACCATACCCATACCTGCATAGGGTTTCCGAGGAGAAGCTGGTAAGCTTGAACCACTGACGTTGCAGTTCACACCGACTTTGCAGTCCAGTGCATTAACCCACAGCACCGCACCAGAACTCATGGCTCATGATAACATAACATATATTACTGATTAAAATTATGATTGTGATTTCACCCCAAAGGAGAAAACTTGAATGTCACAAAGAGCATGATGAGGAAAAACTGTTATTTGAAGAGGTGTTATTTGAGGAAACAAGGGCCTCAATGGAGCACTGTCTTTTTAACCGTCACCAAAAAGTCAAGCTCCTATCTTACAATTAAAATAAAAGCTATTAGTGCACAGATATAACCAAACCAAACCAGTCACTGTTGAGTCAAATCTGACTCATCCCCAAGCATCACAGAGTAGAACTGCTTCAGAGAGTTTTCTTGTCTGTAATCTGTATGGAAATACAGGCCTTTTTTTCTGTGGTTCTGCTAGGTGGGTTTGAATCATCAACCTTTTAGGTAGTAACTGTACCACCCAGGAAACTCATAAATATATGTCACTCCATTTAACTTAATGGAGCTCTGTATCCACTAGATCAGTGATGTCTTCCTGTAGACACAAATATTAGGAATTGAGGATAGCTTATTTATTTGCCCCCACTCCACATCTGCTGGTTTCTGCTTCCTGAGTTCACCAGCCTATTCAAATGAATCCCTGTCAAGAAGCCCACACCTAAGTGAACAGAAGAATTGGGCTTTTCTCAACCTCCAACCTTGTTGTTGTTAAGTTTCCTTGAGGTGGTTCCAACTCATAGCGACCCTGTATAAGGTTTCCAAGGCTGTAAATCTTTGTGGGAATAGAAAGGCTCACCTTTCTCCTTTGGAGTGACTTGAGCAGCTGACCTTGTGGTTCGTAGTCCAATGTTTATCCCACAGAGCCACAGTGCTCCCAAGGGCACCCTGTTGCTATTGTTGTTAAGTGCTGTCAAGTCAGTTCCCACTCATAGTGACCCTACATAGGGTTTCCAAGGAGCAGCTGGAGAGTTTGAACCTCTTACCTTATGGTTCAAACCAACCTTACAGTCCAATGCTTCATCCCGCAGTGCCACACAAAATGAGGAATTTACCTGCAATGCTTTGCAAATAAGTAAGAGTTTTCCTTTAAAATTTTTTTTTTTTAAATGTTCTTAAATTCTTTTCACTACATTACCAAGAAATCTGCAGAGGTCCATCTTATTGCAGACTTACAAAGTGTCCTTTCTAACAAATAATCCTCCTTGAAACTAAAGATGCCATGGCAAACAAGTCTCAGTGGAGTGGTTTGCTTTCTGATTCATATAAATGATGATGGCAGAGAACTGAGGTCTCAGACAGTGAGACCTGCACACTCAGATGTATTCCCTCTTTCCAACTCTTGGGATAATGGGATACACAACTGCCTTCCCCAAAGTCATATGGAATCCACGCTGGCAGTGAGGATTGCAGACCTCGGTAGGTTCCCTGACTGCATTCCCCAGGAATGTAACCAAACTGTTCTATGACTTTCTGTTTCCACACCTTCATCATTTGATGAACATAGCACTCACTACAGTTTCTGCCCCACAGCGTGTAGCCAATGAATATCTGTTTAACTAATAATAGGAAACAGTACCATATACATGTATATACCTGCCAGGCATTGCTCCAAAACCTTTGCAAATACTAATGTAATTCTCACAATACCTTAATGAGGTAGCTGCTATTATTATGCCATTTTATAGATGAAGAAACTTGGACAGAGAGAAACAAAACAATTGACTCATTAGTGGCAGAGTTAGGATTTGAAGCTAGGAAATCAGGTTCCAGAGTCTATGACTGTAACCATAGTCTTTCTCCCTATTGCTTACTTCACGGGCCTATTTGTTTCATCTAGTAAGGTAATCCCTGAAGTCCCTTCTAGTTTTAAACAGTGTGATTCTAGTCTACGAATCCTAGGTAACTAATGAGATACAATCTTCCGTTACCTACCCATCTCCTCAAAACATCCCTAGCTCTTAAACTCCTGGTAAAATTATGTAAGGGAGCATGGTACTACTATTTAGCCTTGCTTTTTGTTTGTTTCTTTAAAGAGGTTTCCATAAAATTTTAATAATTATAACAAGAAAAGTACTCATGGTCCCAATTCTTTCAATATCATTTTAATATAAAATTAGGGCATAAACATCAGAATGATGCCTAGGATTCTATGCACAGTCTGCACATCACCAAGGACGAGCAGCACAGAGAACTTCTAGCTTACCAGAACATGAGGAACCACTGATGAAATGCGAGATACCAGACAGTGTAGCTCAGTCCTAAGCCAGTCACCCCAGAAGGTGTTGGAGAGCAAGAAGAGGGAAATAAGGGAGCCCAGACTATACGTTTGTTTATTTCAAGAATCTCAATTACAAAAGAGATAGGTGAGGGTTAAGGCAACAGTGGTACACACACAGAAGATACAAAGACAGTTTTAATATTGAGAGGTAGAAATAAGAGAGTGAGCAGTAGGGAGAAGACAGGAGAGGGGAGGGAAAGGAAAGGCAACACATGGAAGAGGAGGGGAGAAGAAGAAGATAAAGGGATGGAATAAATGAATGGAATGCAAAGTGTGGGATGGAGAACCACCCTGAAGAAAGGAAAGACACATTTTCCTTTGACAAAGATGAAGTGAGAGTGGATCATACATAACCTCTATTGACATGCTCCTTAGACTGCAATCTTGTCATGGAAGACAAAGAGCCAGCTTTGCAATGCTTCAGAGCCCTCACAAGAAGCTCCTCCTGGAGAAAGAAGTAAATGAATTCCTGATTTCAAAATGCCAGTGGCTACTGTTGGGAATAATCAGATGGAGTGCCCATAACTATCTATGGATATTTATAGACATAGACTTAGAAGTCTGGGGACCACCCCAAACAGCTGGTGCTCCCCTCAATCAACTGCAAGTTCTATATTTAAAAAGAATCAAGACAAAGTGACTATTTCTTTATTCCCAAAATGTATATTAAATACTCTACATATGCTAAGCAAGGAACCCTGGTGTGACACTGTAGGATAAGCTCTCTCACTTAAGTCAGGTTGAACCAAATGGTCAGCAATTCAAACTCACCAGCCACTCCTCAGAAACCCTATACACAGTTGCTCTAAGTTATAATTGATTCAATAGCACTAAACAACAATATATGCTAAGTGTAGAACCCCAGGTGACATAGCAGGTTATGCATTGGGCTACTAAGTAACCATAATGTCAGCAGTTCAAATCCACCAGCTGATCCATGGGAGAAGGAGGCTTTCTGCTCCCATGAAGATATCCAGCCTCGGAAACCCTACAAACGGTTGTTGTGAGTTAGAATCAACTTGATAGCAGTGGGTTTGTTTTTTCTGGGTTTCTACGTCAGGTGCAGGTGCCTGGAAATACTGTAATGAAGCAAAAATAAAAATAAAATAATAAAAAATAAATAATAAATACAGTGCCATTCTCCTGAAACTTATGCTTTATCTCCAAATTCATGAAAAGAAGTTTGACTTTACACTCCATCCAAGTCATCTCTTCTGCCACCCTCCCTGTAAAGATGTGAGAATGACTACACCTGCGATCTAGAAGCAGAAAGAAAGTGAGAGAGAATTTGGTCAAAATAATGAAAGCAGAACTGGTTGAAGCCACCTGCTCCCTCAGGGGTGGAGGGAGGGAATGTGTTCATGCCTGTGGATGGCATGGTTGGGTGGGAAACACAGGGCAAGTGGTACTGCTGGACCTTGCCCCCTGTGGGAGTGCCCCTAGCTCTAATGCCCTCTCTGATCCCAGGAGACAACAGTAAGTGTCCACACCCAAACATGCTAAGATGCTACCTTATTACGTTGATAGCTGAGCTTCCAGCTAGGGCCAATAAGATGTCCTACAAGGATCAATCCATAAAAACTTTCCTCTTTGGATTGTGGAGAGGAGTGGGAGATGAATTTGAGAGGGGCCATGAGCCTCCAGCTCTCCAAACCAATGTTCACTCCCATTTTATCATTCTCCTATTAATTCATGTGTTTAAAGCCATATCAATAGCCCACAAATCGTATCGGGGGCATAGAGAGACTGACTTGCACACCTCTTCTCCAATTTTTACTATTATTCTTGTATTATTTCTCCTACAATCAACAACATGGGTAGTCTGAGACCACAATACCTTTGAAATACCTATACAGTTTCTCAACTCTGTAGCCCAGCCTCAGAAGACAGGTGGTGTTGTCATTGCTGTGTGCCGTCAAGTCTGTTCTGACTCATAAGGGGCCATATATAGGGTTTCTGAGGCTGTACATCTTTACAGGAGCAAAAAGCTTCATCTTTTTTCCCAAGGAGCAGTTGGTGGATTCAAACTGCTGACCTTGCAGTTAGCAGCCCAATGCACAACCCACCCAAATACCAGTCAATAAAATAAAATGCCTCAAATTGAAATAAAAAAGAAGATTCTCCATATTTTTACTACTCATATATCCAAAGACTTCCAGATATTTTAAATGAAAGTTATCTTGGCCTGCTAAGTCATTAGTGCTCTTGACTCAACCTATCTTTCTTATCTAGATCTAAACTTTATCCAGTATACCCTTTGTTCAAGGAAACCCATGGGAGTAGCAATTAGGAAATCAAACAATGTATTGCATTGGGCAAGTCTGCTGCAAAGGACCTCTTTAAATGTTAAATAGCAAAGATGTCACTTTTGACCCAAGCCACGGTATTTTTTATTGCTTCATATGCAACTAAAGGCTGGATAAAGAAAACAAAAGAATTTTGGTGTTAATGAAAAATATAAAAAACATCATAGGCTGTCAGAAGAATGAGCAAATCTCTTAGAAGTACAGCCAAAATAGTCCTTAGACTTGAGGATGGTGGACATACCTTGGACATATTATCATAAGGGACAAGCCCCTGACGAACATCATAGTTGGTAAAGTCGAGGAAGACCTTCAATGAATTCACTCAGTATTTACAACATAGGAAAAATGTGAGGGTAATGTAAAACCAGTGCTTCATTCTGCTGTCCAGAGTTGCTGAGAGTCCAAACTGATTCAACTTAACAACAAAAACAAACATTTAATACACTGCTGTTTTGTTGTTGATTCCAGGGTCTGGCTGGTCTTGAACATCCTCTTTACCTCTGCTTCAAGAGCATAAGTTCTCTCCCTTCCCCTGGTCTGCCCTCTCCTTCCTCTCATCCTACCTCCCAGCCTACCCTAGCTAGCCCACTATCTAGGGCTCCCTGAGATTTAACATTTACTGTCATATGTCTATGTTTTGCCGCCCTTGATAAATTACAACTCCATAAAAAGGTCCCTGGTAAGTCCAGAACACCTATTGTAGCACCTTTCATATATTTGTTATGCATAACCATTTTTCACTTAGAAACTATTTATACCTCATTTGTGTTATAGAGTATTTAAACAGGTGGGGTTTTTATATTGATTGATTGAATGACTCATTGATTGACTGATTGATTGTCTGACCCATTAAAGATCTTGCTCACCTTTATGTATATATATATAGAGAGAGAGAGAGAGAGAGAGAGATCACGTCACTAACTTTCTCAATCATGGGATGCAGGTTGTCTTTAGGTAAATTACAGGATAGCGTATACTCTTTTGCTGTGCAGGTGTGGAATCTGAGGTTAAAATTTCCTCCTCCACCTATACATAATGGAACAAATATAGAAACAAATAATAGGAAAGTAAGTTATAGATGGTCCTTTAGAAGTCAATTTAATCTGTGCATCTAACCATAAAAGCAGCATCTGCTGTGCTAAATACAGGTGTTTTAGAGCTTTGTCATTAATTGGAGGGGACATGATGTCATCATACATCAACAGTTCAGGTTGGTTAAAGTGCCACTTATCTCAGGTGTTGTCATTAATCAGCTCCTTTGCAGCTTGGTGACTCTAGAGACTTGGCTCAAAGCTGCTCTATGTGAAGGGAGTTTTCCTCAAGATTTTGAGGTGTCTTTTCATAACCACTTTGAGCTAAAACCTTGGGACCCAGACATAGGTGGCCATTAAGGTAGCCACTCTGATGCTTCAGAGAAAAGAAACCTCCTTCCCCATCATCTTCAACCCCCACCACTCCAATGTCTTCACCAACGAGCCACAGTGGAGAAAAAGGCATTTCAACACAAGCTGTTTTCTCATCATGAAAGGAACCAGCTATAGTATATCTGCTTACAACAAACTGAGGGCAGTGGAAGCCGTGGAAGGCAGTGTCTTCCCTTTATGCCTCAATTTATGCCACTAGTGCTTCCCTGGCCACCCCAAATCCCCAGTTTGGTACCCATTCCAGACAAGCTTCCAGGGTGCAGTCTTCCCTTGTCTCTGCACATTACTTAGAATTAGTTGTCAGGGACACAAATGGGAACCTTTTCAAGTGGTACCTTTTCTAATATTGTTTTAGCTCTAAAATAATCAAGGAAATTATTCATGTTTCAGATTTGTAATTCAGGCAGAGGACCATTTGGTCCTTATTAAGTTCTCACTTAAGGGGTTCCTACTGGTGTGGCACTGTGGGTTAATGCACCAGACTGCAAAGCTATTTGAACTACAAGGTCGGTGGCTCAAGCTTACCAGCTGCTCCTCGGAAACCCTATACAGGGTCGCTATGGGTCAGAATCGACTCGACGGCAGTTAACAACAACAACAACTCAGCCCTGAAAATAAAACTCACTCTATATCCCAGTGTGTGTTTCAGAGTAGCCCAACCTATGTGAGATTGGAAGAAGATGGGTGGGGGTTATTTTATTCTTATTATTTCTTTAGTGGATCCACATTGAATCTGAGGCATGGTGCTGGGGAGTGGAGAGTACAGTGAAGATACAGACATAGTCCTTGTCCTGGGGAGTGAATAGTGGAGGTGAGATAGAAATATCCGAATAATAATCAAAAACTAAAATTAAGACCATGATTCACTTTTCAGGAGAAAGTGCTGTGTATCATGTAAACATGCAAGAAGGGGACCTATCTGAAGTTGGTACACCCAAGTTGAGGACATGACACTTGATTTGTTATCTAAAGAGAGTTCCTACAGAGGGAGCAACAGACACAAAACATTGTGGTTGGAGGCAATGCGAAAAATAGCACAAGTTGCAAGTCTCTGTGCTAGGCAGTATTCTAGGATGGCTTCAAGAACCCCTAGATGTACACACACTGCATTATTTCCAGGACTGTGAAAGTGATAGATTTTACTCCAATGATTAGATGATACTATAAGGTACCATTGGAGTACTGGTGTGGTGCTGGACGGCAAAGTCAGTTAGAACTGCAAAATCGGCAGTTCAAGCTCACCAGCTGTTCCTCTGAAATCCTATAGTGGTTGCTATGGGTTGGAACCAACTTGATGACACTTACCAATAAGCTAAGGTGCCATTAATTTTAAGAAAGGAAGATTGTCCAGATGGGATCATCTTCATCACAAGAACCATTAAATCTATGTTTAAAAAATCAGAGAAAGAGGAAGTCAGAGATCCGAGGCACGAAAAGAATTCAATGTACTGTTTCTGGTTTAAAGATAGAGAGGCCCACATGACAATGAATGTGGGCAACCTCTAGAACAACCATGGTAGAAGATCAGCAAGGAAATGGGACCCTCAGCACTGCAGACACAAAAAAGTGAATTCTCCCATCCAAGTACTAACCAGGCCTGACCCTGCTTAGCTTCTAAGATCAGACGAGATCAGGTGCACGGCAGTTAATAATACAATGCTGTGATTCTTCTATCTAGTTCCAAAACATTGTCATCACCTCAAACTAGAATCTCTTACCCAGGGCATTGCAGGGCAGTGAATTACTCCATAGGAGTTATCAATCCATAGTCTTTTAACTCCCAACAAACAACTTTTTCCTGATGGAAAAAGTGGGAGAAAATGGTGGTAGGTAGGATGACTTAACCAGTTGTGATTGTTAACAACTGCATTGTAATCTGTTAACTTCCCTAATAAAGTCCATAACTGTGAGGAAAAAAAGTGAATTCTACCAATGACCAGAGTGAGTCTGCAAAGTCTCCAGATGAGAGCTTCGTCTGGCAACGCCTTTGAATGCTCTGAGCAGAGAAGTTAGCTGCACTGTGCTTGAATTTCTGGCCTGTAGACTGTGATCTATAGCGTCAGGTTGTAAGTTGCTGTAGCAATTTGTTGTATCTGAAGTTGGTGCCAGAAAAGACTGCCATGGTCAAAGGGCCAAATCATACAGGATCCTGAAATCAGGGGCCAAAAATTTGGTCTTTGTCTGACAACAATAAGAAACCACTGGAAGGATTAAAGTGGAAATGGCGTGACCAGATTCTGCTTCATTTTGGTCCCATCTTTTTGATCTCCATGGGTTCCCATTCTCCTTCCTTTCTTTACCTGAACCTGTTGTCAGTGCCTGAAGACTGGAATGGGGTAGGTAGTAACAAATCCTACCTGGGCACTTAAGTTGAAATAACTAGTTACTGTCAAGATGATTTCAATTCATGGTAACCCTATGCATGTCAGAGTAAAATTGTGCTTCGTGGGTTTTCTATGGCTGATTTTCTGAACTAGAGCACCAGACTTTCTTCTGAGGTACTTCTGTGTGGATTGAATGTCCAAACTTTCAAAATCAATCAAGCATGGTAACCATTTGATCCACCCAAGGAGGAACTTCTTAAATCAAACTCGTCTCTTCTTCCCCTGCTTCCCACAAAAAGCAAGCAGACCCTTTGCTGTTGAGTCAGTGCTAACTCCTGGGGACCCCGTGTGTTCCTGGGAAGTATTGAATTCCATTGTGCCGTCTGGGTTTTACAGAAGCCTTTTTCCCACAGTATCATTGGGTGAATTGAAACTGCCAAACTGCCAGGCCCCAAAACGCCTTCAAAACCATCCAAACTCTGAGTTGTCTTCAGTGCCACCTGAGGGCATCGCATTTTGCAGCTGGTCCATTCTAAGAAATGCAGGATTCGGAGCCAGAAACAAAGCCTACTCATCCGTCCCAGGATATGTTTGAAGATTTTGAGGGTATCAGGGTCATCCCTGAGCCTATTCACTTTCACTGGCAGTTAAAAATGATCAAATGCTCCCAAACAAGAGTAAAATATTCTGTGAATCTTTCCTCGATGAATTACAAAGAAGTCAAGCGTCTTCTTATGTGCCCTAGAGACTGATTACATTTTATATTCTTCACCCAGAGATATACACGCTTTTAGAAAGGACACACTGCTTTTCTAGCATCCATTTACATACCTTTGATAAATTACTGTAACCAGATTGGGGAGATAAAATAACTAGTCTATTAATTACAATGATTATTATTTAATGGAAAATGGGATTCCAGGCAAAGTGTATAGTAGGAAGAAAGCTTAGCAATGCATTATATACGTGTGGTGTTTTATCTTAAAGAGTAAGATTAGTGTCCAGTCTGTTCCACAATCTGCAGAATATGTTCATTAACTCTATAAGATTTATATGTATAATTGACCCTAATATTTTAACACTATTTGCTTGATTTGGTGGTACATGAAGAACAAGGAGGCACTGTAACTTCAATTACATTGAATAAATCCCTCAGCAAACATATGAATGTCCAGGCCTCCCCAGCAATGTGGGATGCAGAGAGTTGAACAATGGCTCAAAAAAGGGTAAGGCCTAAACATTTTTAATTTGTGTTATTTAGCAATTTATGTTTTAAAAGGTTGGGGTAGGAAAGCACTTCCTTTGCATTAATTATCCTGATTGCCAAAACATTAATTTTGGGGGGAAATGTTGAGATTTTCTCAAAGAGAAGCTTATTAGCACTTGGTCAAATCCCGACTGTAACACCACCAAGACATTCTTCTCTAAATTCCCTCAGTTGTAAAATGAGGATAATCATTGCTTCTGCCTTTGTGGAGTTGTAGGGATGAAAGCAGGGTCTGCAAAGAACCAAATTTGTCTCTCCCACTTTTTTGTGTGTGGCCTGGGACCTAAAAATTATTTTAGGTTTTAAAAAGGCTAGGAAAAAAAAAAATTTAACTGAGAACACCATTTAGGGACACTAGACATTTTGGGGAATTCAAATCCAGTGTCCATAAACAAAATTGTATTGGAACACAGTCCCACTCATTCATTTCCATATTGTCTATGACTATTTGACTACTACAACATACTCGAGTCGTTGTGAAGGAGATCTTTACTGTTAGCAAAGACTTAAAAATTTACTATCTGGTCTTTGACAGGAAAAGTTTATTGGCTCCTGGGTTAAAAGAGAAACGCAGGGTTTCCAAATTTGCTGCACATTAGAATCACTAGGGAAGCTTTAAAAAACGCTTTGTCCACATCACCTCCAGGTCAATTAAATAAGAAATCCTGGGAGTAGATGCCAGCCATCAATAATTTTTAAACTCCCCAAGAGATTTCATTATGCAGCACATCTGATGACCAGTGGACTAAGGTATCCATGTAAAGTATATAACCCTAATACACTGCAGGTCTTGGTAATTGTTAACTGAACCAATGTAACGAAGCTCCCATTTTCATTTCTCAATACATTTCAGTAAGAAGTTGCTATCTTTGTAATGTGTGAGAAATGCTTTATCTCCATTCCCTCTCTTGCCTTTTTGCTTCTGTTCTCCCTTGTAATCAAGGTTAAAACTGGGAGAAATGTTAAGTTTTACTCTATGTTCCATATTTCTGAATATTCACAAAAGCATCATTTTATATTTTCATTTATGTACTCCACAAATTTTCAATATACAGTATTATTCTACAGCGTATTCATGCAGATAAGGACTCCTCAAATTTGCTGTCAGAGTTTCAGAGAGAGCATTAGAGTTCTTGTAAATAGTGCCTATGTTCAGGTAGGAACTCCTTGAATCGTTTGAGGTCCTTATTGCTGTTGTTGGTGCTATGAGGTCGTCTCTGACTCATGGTGACCCTGTGCTTATAAGAAACATTCTTCAAAACAGAATGAAACACTGCCTGGTCCTGCACCAACCTCACAGTCATTGGGGTCTTCCTCTTTATTGCTGACTCTCCACTATACCGAGCACAGTGTACTTCTCCAGGTGCTGGTCCCTCCTTATAATAGGTCTGAAGTTTGAGAGATGAAGTCTGGCAATTCTGGCTTCCAAGGAGCAGTCCAACTGTACTTCTACCAATGCAAATGTGTTTGTTCTTTTGGTAACCCATGTTACTTTTATTATTGTCCTCCAACACCATCACTCAAATGCATCAATTCTTCTATGGTCTTCCTTATTCACTGTCCAACTTTCACATGCATATGAAGCTATTGAAAATGCCATGGCTTGGGTCAGGCTCACCTTAGTCCTCAAACTGAAAACTTTGCTCTTGAACGCTTTAAAGAGGTCTTGTGCAGCAGATTTGCCTAATACAATATGTTGTTTGATTTCTTGACTGTTGCTTCCATGAGTGTTGATGGTTGATCTGAGGAAAATGAAATCTTTGACAACTTCAATCGTTTCTCCATTTATCTTGGTGTTATTTATTGTTATTTCCCCACTTACCAGAGGTGAACATTTTTGTTTTCTTTACACTGAGGTGCATCAGTAAGTATTTTAAGTCCTCTTCACTTTCAGCAAGCAAGATTGTGTCATCTGCATACCACAGATTGTTAATGAGTCTTCCTCTACTCCTGACTAGGCACAATAATACTAGACTAGGCAAAAAAGTAAGAAAAATAATATGGACATGCTAAGGAAATATAGATGAAAGTTGCATAGCACAGAAAATCTTTGTGTGAATGAAAAAAAGGAAAAAAATAATTTTTTATTACTTTTTTTCCTACCATGTTCTTCTTCATATAATTGAGCTTCTCGAATTATTTGCTCAGCATACATATTGAATAAGTATTGTGAACAAATGCAATCCTGGTGCACACCTTTCCTAATTTTAAACCATTCAGTGTTACCTTATTCTCTTTGCCTATTGGTTTATGTACATGTTCCTTATGAGCACAATTAAGTGTTCCAGAATATTCATTTTCTGCAGTGTTGTCCAGAGCTTGTCATGATCCACACAATCTAAAGCCTTTGCATAGTCAAAAAATCAGAGGTAAACATCTTCCTGGTATTCTCTGCTTTCAGTCAACATTTAGCTGATGTCAGCAATGATAACAACCCTCCTTCCATGACCTCACCTGAATCTGGCTTGAAGCTGAAAATTGGACCACAAGGGTGAGTTCCTTTCCAGACCTGAAGGGTGGTTGAGGGTCATAGTCTCAAGTTCCTCCAGTCTCTTTCTAACCAGTAAGGCTGGTGTTGTTTTAAAATAATTTTGAGTTTTGTTCCACATTTTCTATCCAGGACCTTCTAATGTGATCCCTTTCAGAGCAGCTGATAATGGTAGACTATCTAATTGTTCTGGTCTTAGAGTCATGGAGACTGATGGTCACAAGTTCCATTAGTCCACTGGACTCATTAATCCAAGCATCTTCCATTCTCATCACTCTTCTTCCACACATGGAGAGACCAATAGTTGCACCTTAGTTGGCCACTCATGAGCTTTTAAGATCCCAGTTACTTACTCACCAGAGGAGGATGTAGAACATTGTCTTTATGGACTATGCTATTTGGCCTTGGTTTTAACTCTTCATAATATATGCTCTTTAAGGCTTGTTTACTCTAAAGTCAGTTCAATTTCATTCACACAAAGATTTTCTGTGCTGTACAACTTTCATCTATATTTTTCCTTAACATTTCCACATTATTTTTCTTGCTTTTCTTCCTAGTCTAGTATTATTGCCACCCCAATTTTTGTCTTGTAACTCCCTACATGACCCACGTGTGAGTTGCCACATTTTTGCCAGAGATCACTTTTTTTTCCTTTTATTCTCAGATGTCAAGACTTTGCTTAAGTGGTTGTTAGGCTAAGTGGCATAATTTTAAAACTCTGATACACTGCCATCATTTTAAGTCAATTCCCAATTTCCATTAATCACTTTTTCTGAACCCTCTTTCATTTGTCCCTGTGGGTTGTAAAGATGCACATACATTCCGCATGCTTTTTATGATTGAATTTACACCTTTCAAAATACTGTTCTATAGAAAGGATCAATAAAGACTTTATAAGTCCTCATAGTTCTGTAACATTTTAATTTTCCGTTATAAATACATTTTCTGACATTTACAAACTGGTCCTTTACCCTTTCTATTAGCTTGTCAATTTTTAGTCCTGAATAAAATAAAGAAGGAAGCAAAAGAGTGACAATGAGAAATGTATGACAAGAAAAACAATGTGGGATTGAACAGAAGGGTCTTCTCTCTCTCCCCAATGCTATTTGCTTCCCACCCCCACTCCATTCCCAACATTCATCTCAACTGGTTGAAATATCTGTGGCATAGCCTCCAGCAACACAGCAACCACAAACCACCACAAAACAATTGCACATGGGTTTCACAATATCTTTGATGTGGTGAAAGACATGTAAAACTGTTTACTACAGATTAGTTAGTAAGCACAAGTACACCCATGCTTGAATTGCTTACTGGGGTACACCATTTCTGTCAGTAAAAGAGGCTTTGATTCTGTGGGAAGGTGCTGTGAGGTTGAGAGAGACAGATGTCAGCCAGACCCAGAAGCAAAACGTTTGATGTGATGAAAAGAATGTGAAATTGTTCACTACAGATTAGCAAGTAAGCACAAGTAAGCCTGTGCTTATCTTGCTTATTGGACACTGGAAACTGTCTTAGAGGGTTTCCAAGGCTGTAATCTTTACAGAGCAGACTACCTCATCCATGGAGTGACTGGTAGTTTCGAGCCTACCAGGGCTGCTTCCGGTCCCTTAGATATGCTGTGCCTTGTGTGAACTGCCAGAGAGCAGCTTACAACATGGCAACTGACTCCTCAAAATAATCCCATGGGACAACAGAGGCTAAGCAAAGACATAAACCACAGGGTTTTATAACCAAATCTCATTAGTGACTTCTCATCTTTTTTTGTCTTATTCTACCCATTAGAGGAGGGCTGCTGTAGTGCTGCAAGATGAGCACTCAGCCCACAAGGTCGGTTAGAACTGCAGGGTCACTGGTTCAAACTCATCAGTTTGCTCCTTGGGAATCCTATACAAAGGTGCTATGAGTCAAAATTGACTCAACAGCACTTAACAACAACAACATCCATTGGAATCCAATCATTTGACCCAGCTCATGTTTAAAGGAAGAAAATTGCACAAGGGGCGGATATGAGAGGCTAGGGCTTTGGGTTGATATCGGAGGCTGCCTAATTCACCTTCCCTTACATGTCTATTATATACATCTTTATCCCATTGACTCAAATACGATTTCCTGCAATATTCCAGTTAAGAATATTCCTACCTATACAAGTATAGTTATTTGTTTTTAGAAAACCTCACCTACCACCTAGTTGTTCACCTTAATATGAAATGTTTACAAAAATTCACTCTTTCATAGGAGCTAAATCTCATAAAATAGAAAAGTGGGTCAAAGAATAAAATCTTTCTTCAATGACTTCCAAAAGTAAAAAAAAAAAACAATAAAAAACTCCAATAGGGCAAAACTAAATGCTTGCATAAATATGTGTCATGTAACATAATAAAATTAATCCAGGGCTCACATTATCAGTCTCACACATGCAGAATTTGAGGGAAAAGTTCAAGGGGACAAAGTGTCATTTCATTTTCATAGAGGTTACAATGTAATATGTACATACAAAAGTTTTGAAGTGTGTGTATCAAATTACACAGTAGTAAAATGTATACAGTTACAAGAGGACAAGTATATTATCTCACTTAAATGAAATATCTAGAATCGGTACATGTACAGAACACAAGTTTGTTAGCGGTTAGCAGGAGGTGAGGGAGAGGAAAATGGGGAATTGTTACCTAAGGGGTATTGGATTCCTGTTTAAGACGTTGCAAAACAATTGAAATGGCTAGAGCAAATAGTTGTACAACATGCTTAATGTAATTAATGTCACACAATTACGCACTTAAAAATGGCTAAAATGTTTTGTTATATATATTTAGCACGGTAAGAGTGCTTAAATATTTAAACGAATAGAATTAAAGGTAGAGTTGACAGGCATAGTACATTGCTTCTTTCCCTTTCTGACAAAAGACATAAGTGATTTGAAAAATAGATGTAATAGAAGAAAACATTGCATTCATAGATATGCATTCAACTTGCCATCCTCCAACCTTTTGTACACTAGCAGAAAAGTTACCCAACAGAATGCGGAAATCATCGGACAATCTCTTTGATATCGCAAGTGAGTAAGGTTTTGCTAAAGGTAATACAGAAACTGCTACAATCATACATTGACAGAGAACTTCCAGAGGTTCAAGCTGGATTCAGAAGAGGCCATGAAACGAGAGATATCATTGCTGATGTCCAATGGATCTTGGCTGAAAGCAGAGAAATCAGAAAGATGTTTACCTGTGCTTTATTGACTACGCAAAGGCTTTCGGTTGTATGGATCATGACAAGCTATGGACAACATTGAGAAGTATGAGTATTTCAGAACATTTAATTGTGCTTATGAGGAATCTGTACCTGGCAATTGTTCGAACAGAGCATGGGAACACTGAATGTTTTAAAATTGGGAAAGGTGTATGACAAGGTTGTGTTCGTTCACCATACTTATTCAACCTGTATGCTGAGCAAATAATACGAGAAGCTGGGTTCTATGAAGAAAAAAACTGTGGCGTCAGGATTGGAGGAAGACTCATTAACAACCTGTGATATGCAGATGATACAACCTTGCTTGCTGAAAGTGAAGAGGACTTGAAACATTTACTTATGAAGATCAAAGAGCACAGCCTTCAGTATGGATTGCATCTCAATGTCAAGAAAACAAAAATCCTCACCCCTGGACCAATAAACAACATTCTTATCAACAGAGAAAAGATTGAAGTTGTCAAGGACTTCATTCTTCTTGGATCAACTATCAACATTTGCGGAAGCAGTAGTCAAGAGATCAGATGACGTATTGCATTAGGCAAATCTGCTGCACAGGAACTTTTTAAAGTATTGAAGAGCAAAGATGACACCTTGAGGACTAAGGTGCGCCTGACTCAAGCCATGGTATTTTTAATAACCTCATATGGATACGAAAGCTGGACAGTGAATAAGGAAGATAATAGAAGAATCGATGCCTTTGAATTGCGGTATTGGAGGAGAATACTGAAAGTGCCATGGACTGCCAAAAGAACCAATAGATCTGTTTTGGAAGAAGTGCAGCTAGAGTGCTCCTTGGAGGCCAGGATGGCTAAATTCGTCTCTCATCCTTTGGACATATGGTCAGGAGGGAACAGTCACTGGAGAAGGATGTCATGCTGGGTAAGATGGAGGGCCAGAGAAAAAGAGGAAGACCCCCAAGGAGATGGATCGGCCAGGTGGCATCACTGATGGACTCAAGTGTGGCAGCGGTAGTGAGGTTGGCCCAGGATCGGACATTGTTTCGTTCTGCTGTGCGTGGGGTCGCTATGATTCGGTTCCAACTTGATGGCACCTGACAACAACAACAACAGCACCAATAGAAGGCATTCTTGAGCCCACTCTTAGAGCCACTATGTCAATCCATCTTATTGACGGTCTTCCTCTTTTTTGCTGACCCTCTACTTTACCTTTTCCGGGGATTGGTTCTTCCTGATAGCATCAAAGTAAACAAAACAAAGTCTCCATAGAGCACTATGGCTGTACTTCTCCAACACAGCTGTGCTCACTGTGTTGGTAGGCCACGGTACAGTCAAGTGAAAGTCTCATAATTGGCATGAGCATGTTAGCAACATGAATTATTTTCCAAAAAGTTATTATATAGTCTTGGTCATCAAGTCAGTTCGCACTCATAACAGTCCTGTGCAGGATTTCCAAGTAGCAGTTGGTGGGTTTGAACCACCAACCTTGTGGCTCGCAGTCCAGTGTTTATCCTACAATACCACACCAGGACTCTGATTATACATCATTGTTGTTGTTGGTAAGTACTGCTGAGTTGGTTCTGACTCGTCGTGACCTTGTATAGGGTTTCCAGGGAATGGCTGCTAAGCCTAAGCCTTCAACCTTGTGCTTCAAACTGACTTGAAGTTAGAGAATATGGTCTATTTGATTTCTGGTTTGTCTATTGAGAATTTATTTTTTCCGTGGATTATATATTGGAGGTGGTGTGCCATGGAGTCGGTTCCAACTCATAGCCCTGCATAGGGTTTCTAAGGCTGTAAATCTTCTCAGGAGCAGAAAGCCTCATCTTTCTCCTGCGGAACAGCTGGTAGTTTCAAACTGCTGACCATGTGGTTAGTAGCCTGACTCGTAACCACTACGCTACCAGAGCTCCTTGCATTACATATTAGTCCGTGGTAAAATGAATTTTTCAAAATAGAAATCAGATAGACCATATTCTTTAACTTAACGGAGATAAAAAGATAATATATATAAACAAACAGGTAGATAGATTCCTGGTATGGTGCTGTAAAATAAGCACTGGACCACAAACCACAAGGCTGGCAGCTCAAACCCACCAGCTGCTCCTCAAAAACCCTCCACAGGATTGTTGTGAGTCAGAACTGACTCAAAGGCATTTAAACAACAAATTGTACTTTTACTTTTTAGTCAGTATTTTTTCCCTTCCAGTTATAACTGCCTTGAAATTAAAAATAATTAAATGAAAGCAATTCATTCTGAGTTGGAGTGCAACACAGTTTGCTCTCACACATTGATCTCCTAGGTCGTCAGGGCAATGGGACTGGGTCTGGAACCAACTGAGTCCTCAAAGGTAAAACCAGTGACCATAAACAGCCTCATCCTCAGAATACTATGCTACTATTGTTTCCCAAAAGCACCTGAAGTGCAAAACCCAAATTGAACTTACAGATTGCTTGGAAATTAATGATAATGAGATCACCATTTACAAAGCTAAGTGGGAGGAAAGAAGAAAAGCAAGAAAAAAAAATAAAAGTCAAGAAATTGATTTTCATAAATAGAACTGATGTATTTGCTGTTGTTAAGTGCCTTCGAATTGGTTCCAACCCATAGTGACTCTGTATAGGGTTTCCAAGGAGAGACTGGTGAGCTTGAAACAGCCAACCTTGTGGTTAAAACCAACATTGCAGTCTAGCACATTAACCCACAGAGCCACACAAGAACTGATGTAGGAGGGCTTAAAATGATTTTGCCAGGAGGTAGGCAGACCTGTGCTCAAAATCGGCCTGCAACAATAATACCAATTATAATGCCTCAAGTTAGGTAGACTTAAACTCTTCAGACTTCAGTGTTCTCATCTGCAGGATAAAGAGGACCACAAGGCTAGTCCTGGTGTAACGCTGCAGGGTAATGCACTGGATTGCAAGGTCAGTTTAAACCACAACGTCAGAGGTTCAAACCCACAAATCACTGCTCAGAAACCATACACAGGGTCACTATGAGTCGGAACCAACTCTACGGCACTTAACAACAACAAAGTTACATTTGGAAGACCAAATAAAATAACGTGATAGTCTCTTATCATGAAATCTGGGAACACTCAAAGCATGTCTGATATTATTAACCAAATGTAGGCTCTTGAACAGACAAATAAAATAAAGCTCTGACCAGTCTAAGAAAAATAATAATTTTTAAAAGGTCAATATTAAATATAACAAAGCAACAGCTATGATTCACTTAAAAATTATAAAAGAACTATACATCTATATTATTCTACTTCACTAAATTTGAGAAGTCAGTGAAATAGACTATATTCCAGGAAGCTATACATTTCAAAATCTTACTCAAGAAAAGGGAGAAAACCTGAATAGACCAAAACTAATAAAAAAATTATTAAACTGTTACTGAAACATGATCTCCACTAAAAGCCCAAAACATTATTTGGGGAATGACAACTACCTTCATAATAAGAATATATGTAATTATAATTATAACTACCTTCAAATAAACAGAAAATTCCTATGTCATTTAAAGCATAAAATGGTGGAAACACCCCAATTCATGTTTCAAAAGGTAGGTGGTTAGTCTTTTTACCAAAATCTAACACAGCATAAAATAAGAAGTTATAACTAATCACATTATGCCTGTAGAAACAAAAAAGCTAAATAGAATTTTAGTAAAATAAATGCAGATGCTTAACAACCAAATTAGGCATCATGATGCAGTTGGGTTGGGTTGGGTCTAGAAATGCAATGATGGTTTAACTTGGTAAATACATTCATCTAAGTTATCAGATTCAGAGGAAACCTGAGACAATCCACATAACACTCTTGATGGAAGGTGGAATATGTGATAAAACTCACTGTCAGTTTCTACTTTAAAAAAAACACACAAAACTAGTCATAAATAGAATATGATGAGTTTTCCCTTAACATTATTTCTAGAAGGATCTATCCCTGACGAATTTTTCCAATAAAATCACAAGCAGCACAAGAATTTCCATCATCGCCACCACCACTATTTTAGACACTTCTACAATTCTAGTTAGATAAATTCCTCATTATAATGAAAACAAAATATTGTAAAAGAAGAAAAAAAATGGTAACGAATTATCAATGTTATGGTTGCTTACCTGTGAAAGAGATTGGAAAAAGGAGTTGTGTCTGGACATGTATTGAAGCTGACATCTGGGTTATGTAGTATTCACCTGCTATGCCATGGAAAGTGTGTATACCCCATTCACAGAAAGTATCCTGTGCTGATAAACTGGCTTCTGGGCTATATCACTGGTTCAGTATTTTGAATTATGCTGCTTCTAAGAGAGTTCTGGTAGCGTAGTGGTTACGAATCGGGCTGCGAACCTTAAGGTCAGCGGTTTGAAACTACCAGCTGCTCTTCGGGAGAAAGATGAGGCTTTCTACTCCCGTAAAGATTTACACCCTCGGAAACCCTGTACAGGGTCGCTATGGGTCGGAACCGACTCGATGGCACTTAACAACAACAACAACAAGAGATATCATTAAGAAGGCTAACAACAATGGACCAATCAGCAGCATTCCTACTAACCAATTATAATCAGTTAAAAAATACAATGCAAAATAGTACTATTCATAGTGGTAAACCAAAACATAGAAATCAACATAAAACTTTTATATATAAAATCATACATATGTTATTGTTGTTCTAAAAGTGCCATTGAATCAGTTCTGACTCACAGCGACCATGTATCAAGTTTCCAAGGAGTGACTGGTGGGCTTGAACCACTGACCTGTGGTTAGCACTCCAGTGTTATCTACACCAGAACTCCATATGCAATGCATAGGCATATAAAATATTTCTACATAAAACTACATACAATCGCTAGGAATATATTGGGCAAAAATATGCCCATTATTTTAAATGACAACTATTAAGCTTTATGGGAGTCCTGTGGGATACGCTCTTGACAATAAGGTCAATTTGAACTGCAGGGTTGGCGGTTCAAACTCACCAACTGCTCCTCAGGAACATTATGAGTCACAACTGACTCAACGACACTTAACAACAATTATTAAACTTTATAGATGATCATATAAGAAAACTTGAATATTTGAAAAGATAAACTATTGTTTAACAAGAATTCTTGATGCTGTGTTGTTGTGTTGTTGTTGTTATGTGCCGTCGAGTCGGTTCCGACCCATAGCGACCCTGTACAGGGTTTCCGAGGGTGTAAATCTTTACAGGAGTAGAAAGCCTCATCTTTCTCCCGCAGAGCAGCTGGTAGTTTCGAACCGCTGACCTTAAGGTTCGCAGCCCGATTCGTAACCACTACGATGCTGTGTAGATATCTATAAATTCATCAAAATGCAATCCAATCCTTCTGCAAATCCAGTAGAATTTCTTTTTGAAGCTTGATGAAATTCTGGTGGGATAAACACGCAATGATGTTTTGAAAATGAGGAGGGATGAGCTGGGGGTTTCCTTCACAGATATCTCAATGTGTTGTAAACCTGCAATACTTAGTATAATTTGACATTGGTGCCAAAACAGACACATCAGTGAAATTAAGTAGAAAATCCAAAAGAAGTCCTATGTATATGTAAACATTTAGCCTATGATAAAGATGACATTTCACACCTGTGGGAACAAGATAAACTGTTTAGTAAATAGTTGAAGAAAATATGATAACTAATTCATTTTTTAAAATAATCTTGAGGTTGGAAAAGGTTTTCTAGTCATGACACTAGAAGAGAGAAAACCATAAAGAAAAACAAAGAAAAAAGTTGAAACCATTCCAGAAAAGAAACAAAGTTTTATTAACAAAAATTAAAGAACAAAACAAACTAGGAAAAGTCACAGAGGCTAAAAAACGGAAGAGGGGCAATATTGTCTTTTCCCTTACATCATACAGCACATAGTAAGTACTCAACCGGATATATGACTATAAAAAGAGATCGTGTAAGTCAGTAAGTAGAATATATAAACACCTTGATTTTTTAAATGAGCAAAAGGCGTGACTCAAAAAGAATTCTGAAAAGCTAGTATAAAAAGGTTAAAAATCTTAAATCTCAAAATTAATAATATAAACACATTTTGAAACAATAAGTGGCCATTTTCACTTGTTAAGTAGCTTTCTTTTTTCATTAATCCTTTCAGTACAGATTGGACTTCTTCACTCAGTACCATCAGTTCTTAATCATATGCTACCTCCTAAAATAGTTTGTGTGGCACTGTAGGATCAACACTAGACTGTGAAACACAAGGTCAGCAGTTCAAACCTACAGACTGTGCCGTGGAAACCCTAGATTGGGCCCTATGAGTCAGAACCTACTCAATGGCATTTAACAACAAAATCATTGGGTATTGACCAGTTCTTTTTGGTTAAGTGACTGTGTATTCCTTTCATCTTCGTTTGATGTTTCCTGCATCGTTCAATACGTTGTGCATAGACTCCTTCAATATTACAAATTGAGGCTTGAATTTTTTCAATTCTTTCATTTTGAGAAATGCTAAGCACGCTCTTCTCTTATGGTTTTCCAACTTCACGTCTTTGCACATTTCATTATAAAGCTTTACTTTATATTCTTGAGTTGGCCTTTGAAATTTTCTGTTCAACATTTTTTACTTCATCATTTCTTCCATTTGATTTAACTTCTCTACATTCAAGAGCAAGCAAGTTTCAGAGTCTCTTCTGACATCCACTTTTTTTCCCCCAATTGATAATGTTTTGTCACAGTAAAAAACACATACTTATGAAGAGTATCAGGAGAAATAGGCCATTCCCTCCACTAGTTTGTCTGTTTTCTGGCACCTCCAGAAGGAAAGCTCCATCACTAAAGAGAATGGAAGCCACTGAACAGTTCATAAGAAAAATGTTCCACTTACAGGAAAAGGTCCTGGTAAATTTTTTAAAGAGGTGGTAGCTGGCTGATCTCAGGTATTTGAATAAAGACAATGGCATACTATTGTCATACATATATTCCTGGAATCATATTCCCCCCTCCATAGGGTAAAATGTGACTTCTTAAGTCGGCAAGAATTCAGGCTGTACTTGTACCACTTTCCAGAATTCTTTTGGGTGGGTTTTAGGGCACTGCATCTCACACCAGCTGATGGGAACCCGTGAAGACATCCTTGATCTTGCAAATTTCTATCATGCAATCAATCTGCAATGCAATCCATCTATCATCAAAGCCCTATTTTCCAATCATGTATACTTCCTCTTTGTTTCCAACTTTCTCATTCAATCACCAGTAATTTTCAATGCATCTTGACTGTTTATTTGATCAATTTCAGACTGAAGAAGTTGGTAGAATTAATTCTTCTATTTCTTCATCACTGGCTTCAATGGTTGGTGTATAAATTTGAATAATAATTGTATTAATTTGTCTTCCTTGTAGATATATAGATATTATTCTATCACAGACAGTGTTGCATTTCAAGATAGGTCTTAAAATGTTCTTTTAGATCGGGGTGGGTAACCTCCAGTCTGTGAGCAGTATAAGGCTAGTGAAATCACGTGGTCTGGGCCTGTGAAGGCAATTTCAGTTCCAGGCATCACATAAGGGTTGAGTTAATTCAATGTCTGACCAAATATGTTATTGTTGTTAAGTGTCATCTAGTCAGTTCCAGCCCACAGAGATCCTGTTTAGGGTTTCCCAAGGAGTGGCTGGTGAGTTTGAACAGCTAACCTTGTGGTTTAAACTGAACTTGCAATTGAGTGCTTATCCTACAGTGCCAGACACAGGACCAAATATAACAGGCTGATGTCTAAGTTGATAATGTTGTATGGCCTGCGAACGATGTTATCAATGTACAAATGGCCCTTGGCAGAAAAATGGTTCCTCACTCCTATTTTGGATGATAAGTACAATGTGATTTTTCTTTAATTTGGCATTTCTTGCATAGTAAATCATACGACTGGCTGGTTCAAAATGAGTAATACTTCTCCTTTTCAGCTCACCAACGCCTAAGATAGGGATCTTTAAGCATCCGTTTCATTTTTGATGGTGTCCAATTTTCCTGGGTTCATACTTCATAAATTACTTGTTCTAGTTATTATTTGATATTTGTAGCTGTTTATTCTCATTTTGAGTTGTGCTCCAACAGCAAATGAAGATCCCCAAAACTTTGCTTCATCCAGGTCATTGAAGTAGCTTCTACTTTGAAAAGGAAGCTCTTCCTCAGTTATTTTTTAGTATTTTCAGACTTAAAAGGATCACCTTCTAGTACTATCCCAGACATTGTTTCACTGCTATTTGTAAGGTTTTCAGGGGCTAATTCCTCAGGAGTCAACTGACACTCCTTTTTCTGAGTCTGTTGTAAATCTAGAAGCTGTTCTGAAAGCTGTTCACCATAGTGGACCCTGCTGGCATTTGAAACACCTGTGTCATGGCTTCCAGCTTCACAGTAACAAACAATCTACAATGGTACAACAAATAACAGACAATAAACAAGGCTCAAGGAATTGATGGAATGCTAATTAAAATGTTTCAACTAGCTGATTCAACACTGGAAGTACTCACTAGTCTTTACCAAGAAATTTGGAAGACAGCTACTTGGCCAAACTACTGGAAGATACCCATATCTGTGTCTCTTCCAAAGAAAGGTGACCCAACAGAATTCAGAAATTATAAAAAACATATCACTGATTTACATGAAAGTAAAATGTTGAAGCTAATCCATTGCAACAGCGCATCAACAGGGAGCTGCCAGAAATTCAAGCTAGATTCAGAAGAAGATGTTGTTGTTACTGTTAAGTGCCATGGAGTCAGTTGCAACTCTAAGTGACCCCCGTATAGGGTTTTCAGGGAACAGCTGGTGAGTTTGATGGCTGACCTTGTGATTCATACTGACCTTGAAGTCCAGTGCTTACTTAGCCTGTGGCACCACACCAGGACTCCAGAAGAGGATGTGGAACAGGATTATCATTGCTGACATCAGATGGATCTTGGCTGAAAGTAGAGACCACCAGAAAGATGTTTACTTTGGATTTATTGACTATGCAAAAGGCATCCGATTGTGTGGATCATAACAAACTATGGATAACATTGCAAAGAATGGGTATTCCAGAACTCTTAATTGTGCTCATGAGTAACCTGTACATAGATCAAGGCACAGCATTCTGACAGAACAAGGGGTTACTGTGTGGTTTAAAATGTCAGGGTTGTATCCTGTCACTATACTAATTCATTCTGTATGCTGAACAAATAATCACAGAAGCTGCACTGTATGAATAAGAACATGGCATCAGGATTGGAGGAAGTCTCGTTAACAACCTGTGACATGCAGATGACACTTTAAAGAGGTCTTTTGCAGCAGATTTGTCAAGTGTAATATAGTATTTTATTTCTTGACTGATGCTTCCATTCTTTCTGATTGGGGAGTCAAGTAAAATGAAATCTATGACAACTTCAATTTTTATCTATCATGATGTTGTCTATTGGTCCTGGTGTGGGTATTTTGTTTTCTTAATTTGGGGTGTAGCCTTTGAGCTTCACCAGTAAGTGCTTCAAATCTTCTTCACTTTCAGCAAGCAAGGTTGTATCATCGGTGTATCGCAGGCTATCAATGATCCTTCCTCCAATCCTGATGTTGTGTTCTTTTTCAGCTGCGATTATTTGTTCTGTATACAGATTTATTCCATAAGGTGAAAGGCTATAACTCTAACACACATCTTTCCTGATTTTAGAGGATGCAATATCCCCTTGTTCTGTTTAATAAACAAAATAAACAAATCAGTTGCTCTGTCTTTTCTACACAATGCCATAAATTGATGCTGACTCATAGTGATCCATGTATGACAGAGTAGAACTGTCCTCCACAGGGTTTTCAGTGGCTGAGTTGGGGGCATACATTACCACATCTTTGTTTTAATGTGACTGTGGGTGAACATAAACTCCAACCTTTTGGTTACCAGCAAGTATGTTAGCCATTTACACAAGACTGGCCCTAGTCCAAAGCTGGAAATGAACATGGAACTAAGATGCTACCTTTGCTCTGATTCATGCTGATTCTCATGAGCCTCCAGTAAGAATCACAATGTGTCTTACATGCCCTCGCCTCGACTGCTCCCATCATCCTACGGTGCTGGTAAGACTCCGCACGTGATTATGTGCGGCTCATCTCCAAGGGATCGAACATACATCCTTGCACTCATGGTCTCTTTCCCTTGCCTCCCATGAATCCCAGCACCCAAAAAACTCAGAGATTACCCTGCTCCACCTGTCTACTAATAAGATCAAAATAATTTTGTTTTCTGCAAAACAGGGACTCTTGGGTAAAATCATTGCCACTTTGTGTTGTATAAAATTCAAACCACAGAAATGTGTTTGGTAATTATAAAGCCTATTTACCATTCACTTATGAGTGACCCAAGAATGAAGTTATGAAAAAAATCATAAGGCTTCATAATACAGAATAATTTAATTAATAATAGATGTTATCACTAAACAGTCATCCAACCCCTTAAATACCGTCAGCCCCAGAGAAGCTGTAAAAACTTGGATCCACACCTCGCCCAGGGGGCTCAAGATCTAAATGGTAAATGTGAGATATTATTATCTGAACCTCCCAGGACTTTTTTGGCACTGGGAGGAATGGCATTGCAATCCTCAATTTAATCCCCCCTATTTTTTCCCAGATATTTATAACACAGCTGTGGAAAGGTGCTTCTGGCAGGAAGTTGGCAGGCAATTTCTCAGGCTGGGAGCAAATATCTGAATTAAATAGAAAAAAAAATTCAAATGGATGGATTTGTCCAACTTTTACCTGAAAAAAAAAAAAAAAAGAAATCACAAAAAAGTTAAAGCCCAGGTCTTTAGAGCATTGAGTGGTATCAGAGAATAATCTGAATAACCCAGTTCCTGGTCCAGATTTTTCCTTCAATTTTCCAAGTAACAAACCAAAGCTGATGTCTTCTAGATGTCTGGAACCAGTAGGACTTTTTGTAGACACTAGATGTGAGACTCTGTTACCAGATATGCAGGTGACTTTCCAGACTGAAAAACTATTGTTGTTATGTGCTAGTGAGTCAGTTCCAACTCATAGCCACCCTGAATAGGGCTTCTGAGGAGCAGCTGGTAGGTTTAAACTGCTGACCTTGTGGTTTGCAGTCCAGTTCTGATCCTACAGCGCCATACCAGGAATCCAGAAAAAGCCATTGTCACTAAATATCTTCCTTTGTAACAGACTAGCCCATTTCCTTCATCTTGGGGAGGGGAAGGTTTATGTCCTATATGATTTTTACAACTTAAAACTTAAAAACAGATTTTAAGGATGTAGTTAGGGGTTTTAGGAAAGATATTGAAGGAAGATATGGGTTATGTGAGATTACTTGGACTGGAGGCAAAACTGGTGGTTTGAGATGGGAAGACTTAGCTTTCATTGGGCTCCAAAGATGCCAATCAGCTCTGTCTGCAAAAGAAATCAGAGATGAAGCTCTCCAACTCTGGAGAGTTGTAAATAGTGTTTAAAGAGAAGACAGTCTTTGAAACTTACAAAGATTACACATCAGTTTCTGGCTAGCTGTAGACTGTGCTGAAGAGTTCCTGGTAATGATGTATGCTCTACTCTACTCATGTGGCTGGACAAGGCTCACATCTGCTCAGCAGTATTGAGCAGTTACCAAGACCCTTCAGTAGACACTATTTCCTTCATATCTCTACTTCTTTGCCTGGTTCAGTGCGTGGGTAGAGAATAGACAAAGCTACTATTTCAAAGAGACTCTGAAACACATTGACTCAAACAAACTTGAAGGTTCTTTCTGTTACATCATGGTGGAAAGAGAGTCTGATCCATGAAGGTTAGGGACTCTCTTATCCCTTTAGGCAGTTTTTCTCTTCCACATCATTATAACAGATGCATATGGCCACACCTCCCTTGCAGCTAGATGTGGCTTTGTGAGCATAAGCATGTATTAATCATGGAAATGGATCATGTAACAAACAATCCCCAGATCTCAATACTTTATCACAACAAAGGGTTACTTCTTGGGCACATTACAGTTGCAGATTGGGCTGTTCTCCTGCAGTGGGTAACTCAAGAATTCAGTTTCCGTCCCCCTCTGGCTAGATCTATCACCTCATACCAAGAACTTCTCCAAAATATTCTTCTAGATGGTGAATGGAGAAAAGGAAAAGCCTGGAATGTAGTAGCAAGATATGATATACATCACTAGATATTCCATTTAATTAGTTAAAATGAACTACATTTTTCCACTTAGATGCAAGAACATGGAAATGAAGTTTCTGGGTGGAGAGTCACTGATTCACTACAGTTCTATTCAGGAGAAGGGAAACACAAAGTTATTAGTTAAATGTTTGTCTGTGTCACAAGAGAAATATGAGAACATTTAGGTAGGAGGAACTTGGTCAACTCTAACAATCAAGGGAGTCGTCTTTGATGAAGTGATGTTTGTTAAAGCTTGATATTTCAGCTAATGCAGGTAGACTGTGCCAGGGAACTTGAGTTACACCTGGAGTAGTAGAGGAAATTTTTAAGCAAAGAAGCAGCATAATCTTTTATAAGCTTCAGAAAGATCACTGTGGCTACAGTATAGGGATTGAATTTATGGAGAACAGAACCAGAATTTGGGAGAAGACTCCATGACTCAGATACAAAATAATGTCTAAACTAAGGAGGTGATAATGAGGTTAAAGAGAAGAGGAAGTATGCAAGGCAACTGGATCAGGGGATGAATAGGGTAGAGATAGAGAATTCAAGAAAATAGTGATGACAATAAGGTGTCTGGTTTGAATAACCCGAGGAATGTAATGCAATTAGGGGAAAAGAAGGAAGATGGTGCTTTGTAGGGATGGAAGATATTGATTACCATTTTGAAGGAATGGAATTCATTCAACATCTCCAGATATTGATGATGAGTTGAGTAAAACTTATTTGAGTCTGAAATCTCAAGAATAAGATTCAGGATGGAGACCTCAGCTGAGTGGGACGTGAATACATGTGAGCACCTGGACATATAGTTTGGATTCCATCCTATATAAGTAAGGAGTCATTTCCCATTTGCTCTTCAGGTTTCTTCAACCTGGAGGACCTCACTGCTATTTGTGACATTCTGTCACTCCAGCTCACTCCCTCTTCAGTCACCATCTGGATGATTGCCACCAGACCTGAAACATTGTTTTTACTCAGACTTTTGTTCGTCCTTATCTTCTCTTCTTTATCACACAAAACTTAAAGCTTCCCGTTTCTTTTACCAATTGTTGATGGGTGTTGTGCAGTGTTCTACTTTAAAGGTGCTCCCCTACTGGGCCCAAGCTTCCACCCCTTTCCTGAAGTTGACAATGACATCTCTGAACAGCTGTTCCTGCCGTTCTGCCCCAGGTTCAAAAGAACAGTGACTCCTCCACCAAGTAGAAACATAGTGTGCCATTTCCTGGCCCTCTGTGCTTTGTCTCACACACCCACATTTGCATTCGTTCTCAGCTTGTTTCCACTCTGCCAGTTTTGTTTGCATGTCTGGCACCAGGGGTGCCTCCCAGGGCTTTTTGCAGCCCTCTTCTTTCACCCAGAAGGAAGGTGGACCACTCTGACTCCAACATGCTACTACTGCATGCCAACTGGCAGGTGGCCAGGGTGAAGGGAGGGCAGTGGCACTGTAGGCTCTCCTGGCAGGCAGGGAATCAGGGCACCAGATTGGCACCCACAGTTGCAGATTCAAACCGTCAACAACAGCCAGAATCCTGGATGCTGAACCCTCCTGTCATTCCCCACAATCTTGGAATCTTCTCAGAGTGGCTTGAATACTAATGTAAAGGGGATTTCTCAGAAGCCACACTCAGTCTAGAAACGAGAGAGCTGAGACGATGTCACATCCTCTTCTCAATTTGTGTAAATGTACTCACCCCCGAAACCATCCACAATCTTCTCAAAGATGGGGAGAAAGCAACTGCTGACATATACTAGCATCTGAGTCCTTCCTCTGGAAGTCTCTGGCTTCTGCAGTGCTGTTTCCAAAAAACTAGGGTGCTGGCTGCTATTACTTACGGCAGTTTTCTAAAGACCCCCTCCCACCTGGAGAGGATGCTAGTGCCTACAGATGCTGTCCATGGAATCTCAATAGTAGCATGGATGGAAAAGGCCAGTATTCCAACCTGGAACCTAAGCTTTCTCTCTCAAGGATTCGTTTCTCACCAGCACTAGCTTCCACTCTCAAACACTCACCATCTCTCTTCTTAAAAATAAGACTCCTCCCTTTTTGTACCTGACCTTGGCTCAACATTCACATAACCCCACCAGGTTTTCTGTTTCTCATCTAGCAGCTTCTATTTCTGCTCCAAGTAGCCAGACTTCCAGGTGCCCTAAGGTCAAGTTTGTGACCAAATGCTACAGCTCATTTACTTTAGGAAGTTTTCTGGATATTTCCTTTTAGCCTCCTCATGGCATAGTGACTTATGTAACTGTTTTTTATAGTCCTAGTCTTTGTAAACTCCCACCAAATGACTTTTTCCTGGTGGGTCTGGGAAGAGAAGGTGGAGGAAGGTGATGAATTATTATGTGATTCAATTGTGAGTGATTACTAACAGGGCTATAGTTGTGATTGGCCAGTTTTGTCATCCTGCCAAGCATAAAACGATCTATCTGAGAACAGGGCTGAGGGGTGGGGTGAGCAGTGCGTGCAATCTCACTACCATCAAGGAAGAAGCATCAGGAGTGGAGCGCATCGCAACTCTGAGATCCCTGCACATGGAACCTCCTTGGTCCAATAGACAGAACTGTGACACCAGAGAAGCTGCGGCAGCAGCACCAAGAGCCAGAGCATGAGACAGAGTGATGGACTACCTGAGCCACAGAGCAAATAAAGCAGAGTGCCTTTGGGCAGGAGGCTCATTTGAGGAGTAGGGTGCTTACAGGCATTAATTGGGGAGCTAGGTTTGCTGACCCACAGAGCTAAAGGGGAATGCCTTCAGTCTAAGGCTTATAGTGCAGTGCAGCGCCCTTTGCACATTCACCAGCAGCATTAAAAAAGTTTTGTGATACTGCCTAAGCAGGACAGAGGCCCTGCCAAGCGACTGAGTGTCAGAGAGAGTGCTCCCTGTGAGGGTCCCACTCCAGTGCTTATCCTACTGCCGTCCGGTACTGAAATGCCCCTTCTTGGCGTCCCTAAACCTTTCTCAGACCTTTGTAAATATTTCCTTAATTTAACTCTCCTCAAATATCCAGTGTGAATATGCCATCTATTTCCTGTCAGGTCCTTGATTGTTTGTTATTATGGGCCTTCAAGTCAGTTCTAAGTCATAGTAAAGGGTTTCTGTGTAGTGACTAGTGGGTTTGAACCACCAATCTGGTAGTTAGCAGTCCAGTTCTTACCCTATAGCACCACACAATAACTCCCCTGACTGTTATAGGACATTTTATACTGGAATAGAAGGTCTTTGCTAACTTGATTCAATTTAATTTAACAAATATTAGACTGATGCCTACTTTATATCAAGTCCTAGTCTGTACCATGAATATACAGTAGTGATTAAAACAGAAGAGTATCTGCATTCTAGTGGAAGGAGCTAAGCAATTTTAAAAATAGACAAATTATTGATGATGGTTGCAAAAGGTAGTGAATGTAACTAATGGCACTGAATTATACATGGAGGAAATGCTGCGATGGCAAATGGTTTGTTACATGGAGAGCTTCAAAAAGTTCATGGGAAAATGGAATTGAAAGATAATGGAATTTTCCCATGAACTTTTTGAAGCCCCTTGTATACACAGTACTTATCACAATAAAAACTAAGCAATTTATATAATATACAAAGGTGACAAGTGCTGTGGGGAGACAAGAATCAGGCAGAGGACATGTGAAGTGCAAGGGTGACCAAAGATGACTTCTATGAGAAGAAACATTTGAGCAGTGAGGACATAAAGAAGTACAATACATGGAACGTTGTCCTCAAAGAGTTTGCATTCAAGTTAGGAAGAAAAGGGAACCTGGAAAATGTTATATAATATAAGAAAACAATTGAAAAGACATCCAAAGTCAGTGAAGAGCTTTTTTATGCAGCAGGTTTGCCATCGGATGTTGGGGTTGGTGAACACCATCACAAAACTAAGCCAAAATTGGAAAGTAAAAGATTCATATCAACATTTTCAGCATTTGGCATGTAGATTTGAGCCAGTCTTCCACTACTGGTCACCAGATTTTCAAATGTGGCTGGATGGACAAAAGAACCATGGAAAATATTTGAGATGGAACCTGTTGAGAAGGGGAAGGGCTCCATCGAGTATGCCTGGGTCTTGGATAAACTGAAAGTTGAAGGTGACCATAGCATCACCATTGATATCTCCCTTTGAAAAATTGAGACCAGCAAATACGATATGACCATCACTGATGCCCCAGAATACAGAGCCCTGTCAAAAACATGGGTACAGGAACATCAAGGGCTGGTCTTAGTGTCCTGATTGTTGCTAATGGTGTTGGTGAATTTGAAGGTGATATCTCCAAGAATAGGCAGACTCGTGAACATGCGTTTCTGGCTTACACACTGGGTGTGAAACAGCTAATTGTTGGTGCTAATTAAATGGATTCCACTAAGCCACCCTACAACCTGAAGAGATATAAGGAAATTGTTAAGGAATTCAGTATCTGCATTAAGAAAATTGGCTACAGTCTTAGCACAGTAGCATTTATGCCAATTCCTGTTTGGAATGATGATAACCTGTTGGAGCTAAGTGCCAAGATGCCTTGGTTCAAGGGCTACAAGGTCACCCACATAGATGGCAACACCAATAGAACCACACTCTTTGAAACTCTGGATTAGGGCATACTGCCACTAAGTCATCCAACTGACAAGCACCTACTTCTTACTCTATAGGATGTCTAACAACTGGTGGTATTGTCCCCATAAGAAGAGCAGAGACTAATGGTCACCTTTACTCCAGTCACCATTACCAATGAAGTAAAGACTATTAAAATGCACCATGAGGTTCTGAGTGAAACTCTGCCTGGGGACATTGTAGGCTTCAATATAACGAATGTCTACATCAAAGATGTTCACCATGGCAGTGTGGTTGGCAACCCACCAATGGAAGCAGCTCACTTCACTGCTCAGGTGATCATCCTGAGCCAGCCAGGCAAAATACACACCTGTGCTAGATTGTCACTCAGCTCACATCGCTTGCAAGCTTGCTGAGCTCAAACAAAATGATCACAGTTCTGGTAAGAAGCTGGAAATGGACCCAAATCCTTGAAGTCTGGTGAAGCTGTCATTGTTGACATGGTTCATGGCAAGTCAACAGACCTTCTGTGACTATCGTCCTCTGAGTTGTTTTGCTGTTTGCAATATTAGACAGACAGTTGCTGTCATCAAGGTAGAGGACAAAACGGCTGCTAGAGCTGGCAAGTTCTGCTCAGAAAGCTTAGAAGGCTAAATGAATATTATCCTTAACGCCAACCACCCCAGTCTTCACCAGATATCAGTGGTGGAAGAATGGTCTTGGAACTTTTTGTCTCCATCGGCCATTTAAGTGTAATAGTTGTTGTTGTTGTTAAGTGCCGTCAAGTGGATTCTGACCCATAGCGACCCTGTACAGGGTTTCCAAGGAGCAGCTGGTGAGCTTGAACCACCAACCTTGCAGTTCAAATGGCTTTACAGTCTGGTGCATTAACCCACAGTCCACATCAGGAGTCCTATGTAATAGTAGGGTTGGTTCATGATAACAATGCATCATAAAACCTTCAGAAGGAAAGAAGTGTTTTGTGAACCAATTGCTTCTTTTCTGTGTGGCAGTTTTAAGTGATTAGTTTTTAAAATCAGTACTTTTTAAATGGAAACAACTTGACCAAAAATTTGTCACAGAATGTTGAGCCCCATTAAAACAAAGTTGCATAAGAAACCCATGTCTTCTTTTGGTCAACACTGACCCGGCTGAAATGATTTCAGGGTCAGCTAAAGCAGTTTAGGTTTTCACCTATGTCTGTCAGCTCAGGGGAGGAGCAGGAGTTTTAAGAACTTGGTGAAAAGTGAGGGCAGTGGGGTTGGTTGCAACAACTTAGTAGTTAGGGGGTAAAAAACAAAGACAGTCACTTGTACTGTTTCCATATAAGCTGCCTAATAAAGAAATCTAGTTTCTGTAATAACAGCCAAGTTGCATATAGAGTTTAGTTTTGTGTTGTAATACCCAGCGAGTTTGTTATGATTCCATCAAAATGTGCATTCTCACATTTACAAATGATGCAGTAAAGACGCTGAACTGGAAAAAAAATCTAAACAGATTTAGAAAAGTAATGAGGACGTACTGCTTCTAAGACATTACATTTAGGCTCTAGGAAAAATAAAAATAACAAATACTAGGGAAAAAAACCGTAAAGTAAATGAGTGATTTAAATGCCAGTGAAGAATATGGAGAAGAACTCCCATTGTCAAAGTCTGGTTCTCTTAGAGGCAGACTCTGAAATGGGGTTTAGTTTGTAGGATGTTTATTGGAAAAAAATTGGGGGGTGGACATCCATGGAAAGAATGAGAGGGAAGTAGGACTGGGAACAAGGAATAGTCACACTAAATGTAGGCTGATGGTCCCTCAGAGCTGTCTCATGCTGAACTGAAACAGGCCATCTTCATTAGGCACTAGATGTGAGAACTCCCCCAGAAGGCTAGCCAGCTCTCAGAAGCCAATCCCTGCAGGGGCTGAGAGCTGACGGCTGTTGTCGACAACACTGCCAGTAGCTGGGATAACAAGCCCTTCTTTGAAGGGTGATATAGACAGTACATCTCCACCACATTCCTATAGTAAAGACACTAGAAAATGAGGTTACTGAATTATTATCTGTATATATATAATTGAGGAATTGTGGTTACTAGAGATGTGTAAATGTAGATATCATGTTGTTGTTGTTAAGTGCTATCGAGTCAGTTTTGACTGATGGTGACCCTGTATAGGTTTTCCAAGAAGCAGTTGGTGGGTTTGAACTGATGACCTTGTGGTTCAAAGTTCATTGCTGATCATACAACTTATGATCCTGGGGAACCTTATAGAGTGGTTTGTTGGAGAGATGGTTTGTAGTCCCTTATAAAATGTGGTAAAATCCAAGACATATTTATCCAGGAACAAGCCCTGCATGATTAATCTCACTTCCTTGATAACATTATTAAACTAGTCCATTGGGGGATTTGATAGACAGTATGTCTAGATTTCAGAGAGATGAGGATGATGCTCTTGTCAGGTGGCATGCTAGATGACACGACTGCCATTCTAATCTGCTCTCGTGTCAGTGGGTTCATCAGCTGTAACACACAGACCTCCTTAGTCCTCACTCACAGTTGGCTGAACAGGCTTGACCAGGAAAACCAATCAACCTTCTTGCAGAATTTTTGAATTAACATGGTCAGTGACCAGCCAGATTGCTGCTGTTGTTTTTCTAGGAGTTAAAATAAAAAATAAAAATCCATCAACCAGTACTGGATCCTAGAACAATATGTTCATGTACACAGGGTGTCAATGTTAACACCATAGAAAGATTAGAGTGAAGGGTGCTAAAGTTAAAAGACTCACAGAATCAGACCACCTAGAGTAAGAAGAACAGAGATCTGAAGAGTTTGTATCAGATTGAGGGAGAAAAATGGAGAAAACAGATGAACAAAGAATTTCCAATTTGTTATATATAACAAATATATACAAACACATGTCATGGGGCCAAGGAGTATTTGTTACAATTGGATTAATACCCTGTTTTCTATTACTTGCAACCAAGTGATGCCTAAAATGAATCCTTAATCCTTTTTATGGATTGAATATGTACTGAATAATGAACCAGATAACATTATATTTGGTGGGTTATTAACTGGATGGGGAAAAAAGCCTATCTAGAAAATACTTGGTAATGAATGGTTACCTAGAAGAGGTTCCAACTGGTTGCCAGAGAGTTGTGTTTTTATTAGTGAGACATTAAAAATTCTCAACGACTCAACATCTGTTCCATGAAAGAAAGTGTCATGACCACCTTAAAAAGTGCCACCTTTAGTGCATAAAACAATGCTCGGCATATAGTAGGTACTCAATCAAAAATTTATAAAGAAATAATGATACAGATTTTGCAGATAACATGACTCCAAGAAGGTTCATGCTTTTGATAGATGAGAGAAGTAGAATTTATAGTGCAATAATTATATTTTATAAAAATAAATATAAAGTTCTAGATAGAGGTCTGAAACACCGATAGTGCATCTTAAGAATATGTCAAGTGCCATCGAGTCAGTTCCGACCCATAGTGACCCTGTATAGGGTTTCTGAGGAGCAGCTGGTGAACTTCAACCGCCGACCTTGAAGTTCAAACGGCTTTGCAGTCTGGCACATTAACCCACAGCGCCACACCAGGACTCCTCTTAAGAGTATATGTGATCAAAATAAGTTACAAGTTTTACTTCATTGTGGGCTCACAAGTTCGTAGCAGTATGAAGGTACTTTCAAAGCATTTGAGGCAGGCTTAGCTTACGTTAATGGAGAAGATGGCGGTTCTGCCTGAGTGTATACTGCTCAAACATGCCTGCAACATGATATTCAGTTACGTGAACTGCCTTTAAATAGCAAAACACAAACTACAGCATGTTTAGAAAATGGGGGCTAGAATAGCAAAGGAAAGATCTGGGGATTCAAAAAGAAGCCTGTAGAACTACAACATCTACCTGATTGAGTGCTGAGTGAAGATAATCTTCCTACCTCTTTACAGCTGTCGTGAGGAAGAAGAATTAGACTCATTACGTCTCTCTCAGGAGAAAAACTAAGACCAATAGGTGGAATCTAAATTCTACCAACAGAAAAATTAATTGAGCAACTTACCTTTGGCTAGTTATTATCTTGGTACTGGGGGTACTGTGTTGAACAACACAGCCCATTTCTGTCCTCGTAGAATTTACAGTTTACTAACTTATTAAGTAACATCAGAAAAGAAATATTTTTCGGGGCTCTGACGGATGCCAGTGGACTCTATAATTTGAAACAAATTTCTGAAGTTCAGACTTCTCACAGAACCAAATCATCTTTACCCCACAATCACTTAGCCATTCAAAAAAGTTTCTTTAACAATGAAAGTATGGAAGAAGCTGTGTGGGCTGCAAAGGTGAATCTGGAATGGGCTTGTGGAAAAGTAACAGAATGTGTTCCAACATAGGGTTCTTAAACAATTACAAAGGATCTATGGGCCCAGTGAAGGCTCTATTTGTGCTGGGCCCTGAAAAAAGGGAAAGGATGGGGTGTTCAGCAACAGATGAGCAGCATCCTAAGAGGAATCTACCGCCTGAACTGGGACACAGTGAAGAGAGAAGTGGGAACATTTTTTGAAAACCTGGGTGGGGCAATTAGGAAGGTCCACACAGTGTGGACTGAGGGCTGGACAGTGACAGTGATGCATTTAACTGATGATGCATGACGTTTCCTCCTAGTGTACTTTATGCACCATAGTAGTTGTGGTGGTTAAGTGCCGTCTAGTCAGTTCTGACTCATAACGACCCTGTATGGTTTTCTGAGGAGCAGCTGGTGAGCTTGAACTGCAGACCTTGCAATTCAAATCGAGCTTGGAGTCCAGTGCCACACCAGGACTCATTCAATTGCATCATTAAATGGGAACTTAGAGAACAAACTCTCCAACCCTATTGGTTTTTGTCTTTGTCTCACTATGGTTTGACCATCTGAGCCAAGACCTAGGACTCCAGTGGTCTTTTTTCCATGGCAGAGGCTTGGAAAGATCTTCACCTAACTCAGTTTTCTTATTACCAATTGTTTTGATTTTAATTTTAATTTTTCAAAAACCTTTGAGTGGTATAATTAACTTTTTGAGTTTTAGTTTTTAGATCATCCAGATATTCCAAGTATGATTTCCACTTTAGGGTTCCAAAATGCAGGCCTTGATTTGGGGCAAAATATTTGAGGCCATTCTGAGTTTTCTCTATGTTTTTTTTTCTGCTATTAACCCTCAACCACATTGCTGTTGTTGTCGTTTGTTAAGTGTTGTTGTATCAGTTCTGACTCATAGTGACACTGTATAGGGTTTCTGAGGAGTGGCACTTAAGTTTGAATCATCAAACTTGTTGATCAAACTGACCTTGCAGTCCAGCACATTAACCCACAGTGCCACACCAGGACTCCAAACCACTCAAAATGCTTTTAGAGAAGGCATGAATGCACCCCGCTGGAGGAGTCTATACCTAGATGATGTCAAGGAAATGTGACATTGGTGGTTACTCGCCCAGAAAATCAGCAGCAGGCACACTTCTTGCTTCCAAAATCCATGTCCAGAAATACTAGAGAATTTTTTTGAAAGACATGCCCCCATAAAATAGCATCCTTTCTTTTACAAAAACAAATGACTTTTAAAAATTAATTGGTGGTAGTTGACTCCTAGTGTGGCACTGTAGGATCAGCCACAAGGTTGGCAGTTCCAGCCCACAAGCTGCTCCTTGGAAACCCTATACAGGGCCTTTGTGGGTTAGAATCAACTCAACAGTACTTAATGACATTTCTTTAGAACTGTTTTTCTGTAGTGATCAAGGAGTCAAAATGCTCTATCCATCCTTACTGTCTTGACTAATCATACTCGAGTATCAATATCAACAATAAAGAAGGACTAGACCGACGCAGGACACAGCCTACTATCTTTTTTTTTTTTTTAAATCACTCCCCTCCATGCTACAAAATGTCTAGCTTTACAATTCCAACCCTCACAATCAATCCTGATAACAATATTCACTATTGGATCACAAGTGACCCATCTGCATTTCATTTCATCAGCACCGCCTACACAAAGTATATACTACTCAGTGGAGATTCTACCTTCCTTCACGCCCTCTGAATCTAGGTTCCCTCTTGAAAGCTTATAAGCCAGTCACTTCTTGTCTTTGTAGCTCCCCCTGCCCCCCATTTTAGGTAGCCAAAGGACATAGCTTACTATCTTGACCTCATTGTTTCTCTGAACTAACCTGAATTTGGGGAATGTGAACAGTTAAGCACTCAAGTACTAGACAAAAGTTTGGTAGTTTGAACTCACCTAGAGGTGCCTCAATAAGGAGCTCTGGTAGCATAGTGGTTACGAATCGGGCTGCAAACTGCAAGGTTCAAAACTACCAGCAGTTCCGTGTGAGAAAGATGAGGTGTTCTGCTCCCATAAATATTTACATTCTTGGAAACCCTGTACAGGGTCGCTATGAGTCAGAACCGACTCCACGGCACACAGCCACCACCAAAGGTGCCTCAAAAGACAAACCTGGTGATGTGCTTATGAAAAGTCATAGTTTTGAAACCTATGTAGCAATTCTACTCTGCACATAAAAAATGTCCGTGAAGTGGAATCAACTTGGCAACAACTGTCAAAAACAACCACCAGCACTGGAGTTTGTCTGCCTTGGTAATTAGGTAATGACAATCAAGAGGTTCGAATCATACAGTAATCCTTGTCTCAGCCTCTGTTTTCATGCCAAAGACATCACCATTTGTCTGGTCCTAGGGAACTCAACGCCTGGATTTCCCTTGAGGGCCACCCAGGGAGTTTCCCACATTGAAGGATGGTTTATACAGCTTATCACAGCAAGTGCTTGTGAGAGATGGTGAGGTTCAGAGTAATGACCACCTGTCATCTCTTATTAGGTAGCTATCTCACACTGGAAATTTGTCATATTAAAAAGCACTGAAATTACTTACATCAGATAACTAGATTATAATTAAATGCTATGTAGATTATTAAAATACCATTGTTCCTGGTATAGAGAAACATAAATAATCACCTGAAGACAGACTCATTATGGAATTAGCTTATTTCTATCACACACTTGATTTGTCGTTAAGTGGAGGCCTTGCCAGACCTCCCAGCTCCTCTTCCACCTCCGCTCTGCTGAAAGCTATGGTTCACATAGAAGGCAAAAGGGGTCGCGTGCTTAACAACTGGTTGGTGGAGTGGAAAATGCCAGAGTGTGCCGGGGACTTGCCTCGACATAGTTGTGTTGTTCACAAGTGTTTGGTTCATGAGGAATGGAGATCCAGCGGTGATAGAGATAGCAAAAGAGACACAGAGATGCAAAGAGAGAGACAAAGAGACACTATGAAACCAGAGTGAATGCTGGACTGGCATCAGGCAGATCCTGCATTGCAAACATCTCAGCCACGAAGGCCGTAATATCCTGCATAGTAAACATCTTAGCTAAACAGGCAGTATGGTTGCAAGGCTGGACTGTACCCCTTGCATGCTGTAACGCACGCCTTGCCAGTCGTAATGCACCTGAATTCGTTCTGCACCTTCCTTTTATTTAGGGGAGGTACTTTACACAAAGCTAGGAGGGGACTAAGACAAGATACAACTGTCAATCTTATTTTTCCAGACATTTAGGCAACTTTACATCATACTTTGCAGGTTCAAATCTCACAACCGCAACTTGGTTTCTCAAGCTTAATTAACATACCTTTTAGCACCTAGCCTCAAATGGAGGGAGGAAAGGGAGGATCGAGAGGATTCCTATTGTGTCGGCTGCCCAGCCCAGGTTCTTCAGGAAAAGAGGCGCCTGGGTGAATAGGAAGCACCTGGAAACACTTTAGGGAGGGCATTCCTATTGTCCTTGGAACAAACCAGGGAGCCACCCAATTTACCTTGAATGAATTCTCTGAGGGAAGAACTTTGCCTGTTTAGAATTTTACAGTCTTGACTTTTAGGAAAATATTACATTTATCTGTGTATTTCAAGGGCTTCATGTCTGCAATTAATAAAAATAATTTGTTATTAACTGCCAGGTGGCTAGATCTGTTACACTCGGGCCTATAGGGCCTCGAACCTCTGACCAGGCCCTTCACGGTCTGCAACAAGAGTGAAGATCCTATAGCTATGATAGGCTCTTCTTGTGGAAGCACCATTGAACCCAAAAGGAACCCAAGAAAAGATGGACTAATCACTCCTGAATCCTCAGAAGGATTTTAATCTACACAAAGAATCCTTATAATACTGAAGGAAAGGTAAAGATGGTCATCTTAAAGTGTTTTTCAATATTGGTGTCAGGTCATTCCCAGTTCAAAATTTTCCAGGGCTAGCTATAATGTGAAGAATTAGGTTTTTGCCACAATCAAGTTTGGCCTTTATGTTTACTCCATCTTCCAGCTTGGTATCTTCCCAGAAAAACAAGTCACAATAGCAAACTCTCCTCTGCACTTTGTTAATACCGTTCATGACTACTTGTGGAACTTTCTAGAATCAATATGTAGAACTACTGGTTATCACTGATTTTGCTGTTAAGTGCCATCGAATCAGTTCCAACTCATTGTGACCCCATTCATGACAGAACGAACACATCCAGTCCTGTACCATCCTCACAATTGTTGGGACGTTTCAGCTACCACGTGTCAATCCATCTCCTTGAGGGTCTCTGTCTTTTTTTACTGACCCTCCACTTGACAAGCATGATGTCCTTCTCCAGGAATTGCTCCTTCCTGACAGCATCTACAAAGTACAAGAGATGACATCTCCCTATCCTGGCTTCTAAGGGGCATTCTGGCTATACTTCTTCTAAGATAGTCTTTTATTAATATTTACATTTCATATATCAATGACTTCTATTATAATAAGAAAGTAATATCATTGAAGTTGTTATTATTAAGTGCTGTTTAGGCAATTCTGACTCATGGTGATCCCTTCTAGGGTTTCCGAAGAACAGCTGGTGGGTTTGAACAGCTGACCTTGTGGTTCGTAGTCCAGTGCTGATCCTACAGTGCCACACCAGGAGTCCTTGTTTTTTGTGTGCTTATGGTTCACCCACATGGAATCCTGGTGTGGCGCTGTGGGTTAATGTGCCAGATTGCAAAGCCATTTGAACTGCAAGGTTGGTGGTTCAAGCTGTTCTTCAGAAACCCTATACAGGCTCGCAATGGGTCGGAACCGACTTAACAACAACAACAATGGTGCACCCACAGACCTATCATATAAAAAGTTTTGTTGTTGTTAGGTGCCATCGAGTTGGTACCGACTCACAGTGACCTTATGCACGGCACAACGAAACACTGCCCGATCCTGGGCCAACCTCACTGTTGTTGCCACACTTGAGCCCATTGATGCTGCCACTTTACCAGTCCATCAAGTAGGTGCATAATAATGTTAATTTCTTGATTAGAAAAGAATTAGTGTTAGAAGATCTCAAAACTAAGAGAAAATCTAGTCAGCAAATATTGCTGCCAAAGGAATGTTATTGTTGGTAAGTACTGTGGAGTCGGTTCCGACTCATAGTGACCCTGCACAGGGTTTCCGAGGCTGTAAATCTTTACGGGAGCAGAACTCCTCATCATTCTCCCGAGGAACCACTGGTAGTTTCGAACTGCTGACCTTGAGGTTGGCAGCCCGACTCGTAACCACCACGCTACCAGAGCTCCTTGCCAAAGGAATAGAGTTCGGTATAATTGAGCCTGGGGCAATCCAAGAAGCACAAATAGAAGAAATTTATAAGCCATTTTTAATTTCTCTAAAGTAATTTATAATGTCCTCAGAGTCTGAAGGATTTAGTATTGACTAAAAAGTTAGCTGATAACATCATTGACAAATTCATGGCCAACATCAGCAAGAACATTTCCTTGGTTGGCATTTTGAAATAATTCTTAGAATATTGATACTGTCATTCTGAGGGGCACAGAAACATTATCCATGCTCCTTACCCACTGCTCACCTCTTAGGCACGAAGAGCTCCATTTCTGAACTCATGCAAGGGTGCACATGCTAAAAACACATAAGGAGAAAACCAGGGCTATCTTTTGTGGAATCTATCATGGTGTTGGTAGAGAATATTGAAAGTGCCATGGGCTGCCAAAAGAACCAATAGATCTGTGTTGGAAGAAGTGCAGCCAGAGTGCTCCTTGGAGGCCAGGATGGCCAAACGTCAACTCTCATACTTCAGACATATTGTCAGGAGGGACCAGTCCCTGGAGAAGGATATCATGTTTGGTAAGGTGGACGGTCAGGACAAAAAAGAGGAAGACCCCAGCAAAATGGAAATGGGCTCAAGCAGTAATGAGGTTGACCCAGGATCGGGCAGTGTTTCGTTCTGTTGTGCATAAGGTCGCTATGAATCGGTACTGACTTGATGGTACCTAACAACAACAATAATTTGGTATTTCCAAGATGAACTTTTATGAGCCAGAAAGGAAACTGTTAAATAATAATAATGCTCATATATCCCAGTGTGACCAGGAACGTAAATTCTCTTTGGGATAAAGTATGTTGCATCTCCACTTGATACCCCAGTTACATTCATCCCTTCAGTTACCTGGCCAGCACACCCAAGTTTTCGTCGCATTGGTGTTGGCTTATATATGTTGGACTGTCTATATTAGTAGTAACAACCCCTGTCTCCCTACAAGCTCACTTATCAGTAGGCCTTGAGGACCTGTACCCTCAGCTTCACTCCCTCACCAACCTCAGTCACGTGAGCCAGAGAGGTAAGGTAGGAGAGTGGAAAGTTTTCAGTGCTGGGACCAGACAATTAAGGTTCAAATCCCAGTCCTATCTTTTATTAGCTATGAGCACAAAAGTGTGTCAGGTAACACCTAAGCCCCTGTTATAAAATGTGAAGAATAATAAATGCTTGTTGTTAAGTGCCATCGAGTTAGTTCTGACCCATAGTGACCCTGTATAGAGTTTCCAAGGAACCACTGGTGAGTTTGAACCACCGACCTTGCGGTTCAAATGGCTTTGCAATCTGGTGCATTAACTCACAGCGCCACACCAAGACTTACAGTGGTTATTTTTGCAGCTCCAACAAGTGCTTAATCTGTATGTACCCCTTTCTCTCCTCACACCTGGCCCAGCCACGTGTCAGTGGGGCTGTAGGCCAGTGACCATAACGTCCACAAGATGGGCTCCTGCTCTAAATCACTAACCACCAGGAACCCACCTCCTCCAACTACCCAGCTTCCAAATGGCACACCTGCTTGAAGCATGCTGGCATTTTCTAGCCACCAGATTGGACCCACCTCAATGTTGGATGCCAGCCCAGATGCAGGCCAACCTCACCACATTATTTTGAGGAACTGTAATTTGGAGTCCCAGCCAATACCCCATGCCCATCTTCACTTCCTCCACGCAAACACCCCAGAATACCTCCCTGCAGAGTCTTCTGCAAGAGGCCCATTTTGAAGGGTTGCACTGTCTAAACTGGGCCCTGCCATCCCACTGGTCGTGTATATTGAGGCTGTTGCTGGTGGTGGTTGTGTGCTGTGGAATTGGTTCCAACTCATAGCAAACCTTTATAGAGTTTCCATAGCTCCTCTTAACAGGAGCAGGAAGTCTCATCTTTGTCCCACTGAGCAACTGGTAGTGCTCAGTCAGTGCTGGGTAATACTCTAAGGTACTACAGGTTAGTTTTCATTGATAAGAACCCTGGTGGCTCACTGGCTTCTAATGGAAAAGTTGGAACTTTGAACCCACACAGTAACTCTGGGAGAGAGACCAGATGGTCTACTCCCTTCAAGATGACAGCCACGAGAAGCCTGTGGGCCACTTCTCCCATACAGGGTCGCTGTGAGTCTGAATCAACTTGTTGGCACCTGGAACAACAACAGATACGTCAAGTGGTAGACACCACCAGATGAAAGTTTCACGCATCTCCAATGGGTACTTGAAGGAATGATCATAGGTGTCCATTGTAATTTGAGGTCAGTCAAGCTGGGCTCTGTGCCCGGAAACATGCTGTGTAAGACACAGTAAAGGTGAGGTAAAGGACTGACACTCTGACTGAAGAGACAAACATACACACAGATACATAACATATGCACACGTGCACAGGTAGGCAAACATGTGAGACATTCATGAGTGCACATGCACACACGTGCACGCACATAGAGGACAATTCCACATATAATCAATGTGCAAGGAGTGGCCAGACGACCCATGTTTACACAGGTTCTGAGGCCCGTAATGGAATCCTGGTGTGGCGCTGCAAGATAAGAACTGGACCACAAGGTCAGTTTGAACCATAAGGTCAGTGGTTCTAACTCACCAGGGGTAACTCAGAACCCTAATCAGGGTGGCTATGACTCAGAACCAACTTGATGACACTTAACTACAACACCACCACACTGAAAATGCCCACAAATGCAGGCCAACATAAGGAGGAATTAGTTTAATGCCTGCAAAGTTCTTTGAGCTTAAGAATCAGTCCTCAAGGTCCCCAGTGTCTCCTTTCTCAAATTCTAGAAGAGTTTTCTCAGCACATCCTTAGGGGTGTGTCTCTTCAATCCAGAGCCCCTTCCATGCAAATATAAAATTCCTCCCCTTTTGTTCTTTCAACTTTCTTTGCAGAAAAACCTCTGTAGCAGCAATCACATTAGCTTTACAAATGGTGTTTGGAAACCCAAGCAGAGCCATTGCTTTCTCAGATGGCTGGGAACTTGATACTCAGAGTGATTTTTCATCCCAATTTCAGGGTCATGCTGTTCAGATATGTAGAGAGGGGAGAGAAGAATGAAGGAGGGGGAATCTTCCCCCAACAGAAACTTGCAGCTTTCCCTGGAAAGGACCAATGCCACGACAAACAAACAAATAAATAATAAAGATTCTTTCACTCAAATGGTAAGTTGCACTTCAGTAAGCAGCACATTATGCACCGTACTGGTATAATAAAGTGCACATCCCTTTGAATCATTCCCCCCAATACAATGTATTCAGTGCTCATATGATTACACTTTTACAGCCTGTTAGCAAAAACACATACAATTGCAAAGTGCTGCTAATGCAATGTGACAGAATACTGTTATTACAAGAAGAAGTTGTCAGCACCGAGCAATTGATTTTCCTTCATCTCCTTCCTGCCTCTACCCGTCCTCCCCCACCCCACCTCTCCTGGAGATGTTTATTATGTACTCTGGGTGCAGTCCTTCCTCTGAACCAATTCCAGGGAGTAGAAGGAGAGATATACAAAGGCAGAAAAAGTGGACACTATTCTAAGAGGAGAGAAATAGTCCTTTGGGGATCTTTTCCCCGTAATATCTTCATTAAAGCTTGGGGAACTGGACTGCCCTGCCTCCACCAGAAAGAACCCGTATTTTTGTTCTCTTATGCCTTGCCTATTTGGTTTGTACTCAATGACTAACCCAAAATGTGACGATTCTAATACATCTGGTGTGCTACACAAAAACGCCCTGGCAATCTGATTCCCTAAAGATGACAGCCAAGCAAGACCTGTGGAGCCTTTCTCCTCTGTGACACCTGGGGAAACAGCTCATGGCAGAGGGTTTGGTTGTTTTCTTCTTCTGGTCCCTTTCCTTTGATCAAATATATTTCTAAACAGTTCCCACATGTCCGCTGATGCTCCTCTATCTATGCCTTTTGGAGCATGATAGAGAGAAAACATATGGAATATAGAAAAGGCCAAGAGGAACATATATTTATTTCATTTATTGTTTGGTCAGTATTTTCTTTACAAATATTTACCTTCATTTAAAAGGTGACAATAAAGATGTTAAACAATAATGCCTTTCTCTTCTGAGTTAGAACTATGCTGTGGCTAACACGAGCATCTTAGGCTACCATCAGACAATGTGGTACCATTAATGGGACATGAGAGAATCCAGGCCCCAAGAGTTCAGGAACATATCACCACTGGAAATAAACCTAATGCCACCTATTGCTATCCCATATGTCTTTCAACGTAACAACCAACTCTGAATTACGGAATGAGTCTTTGTTGTGGTTAGTAGTTATTGAGTTGATTCTGATGCTTGGCAACCCCACATGTGCAGAATAAATCTATGCTCCAAGTGTTTTCAAGGCTTTAAACTGCCAACCTTTCAGATACTGTCCTGTGTCAGCCTTTGCACCACCCAGGGACTCCTTGTCTACCCATGACAACTCACTATTCTGTTTCTTGGTTAGAGTGAAATGAAGAATTTCACTGATCAGTGTTGGGATATAGGCAAGTCCATACAAATGACTTCGTGATCTTCTGAAAGAACAAGTTATCAGAGAGAGCAAATTAATATTGCTTTTTAGATTCTGTTCTGGGATGTTCTTCCTAGAATAGAAAGAAGTGGTATATGTCCTCTACTCTATGTAAATGTGCAAGTCTCAGATTTTCATTTTCTCACTCTACTTCATTCAATGGACCCACGATAAGCACTGGACTGCTAACTGCAAGGTTGGAGGTTGAAGCCTACTAAACACTCCTTGGAAACTCTATACATGGTTGCTATAAGTTGGAACTGACTCCATAGCACGTCACATCAACAATAACAACAACTCTTTATTCAGGCAGCCTTGGTGGTATAATAGTGTAGCACTCCACTGTTGACAGTTCAAATCCACCAGCAACTCCACAGGAGAAAGACCTGATAGATGCTAAAAGTCATGCTAGGAAATCTTAGCGGGCAGTTCTACTCTATCAAGAACATGACTCAAAGGCACACAACAAAAACAACCCTTTGTTAGACCTATCATGAATGCTTAGCTCCTCCTCTTTTCTCAGCAGTATCTCATCAAAATGTGTTCTTAGATATCCAAGAGTCACATAAACCAAGAGGTACACCAAGGCTCCCAGAACTATTGCCCATTATTAATAGTAGAAATCAAAGCCTCAGCCACTTGGGTTTCGGTCCAATGAGGGAGTTGAATCTGTTGTTCTGGTTAGGTTTCATGTTTTTAAATGCTGCCTGCAGAGTCAACAGTCTTTTCTCTTGAAGATGGCTTAAGGCACTCCCACATGCAAACAGAAGATTTGGGTATGGATTTTGATCATTTGATTTGAGTTTTCGTTTATGATGCTAACTAGAAAATAGTCCTGGGTAGAAAACTTCTAGTTAAAACACAAACTTAGCTGTGTTCCATTGAGCAGGGACTTCATGATACAACTTCTATTAAGGAGAGGTGTTCTCCCTGGGGACTCCATATCCTTGAGTTGCCCACATTAAGAAACAAAACCTGAAAACAATATGTCTCACATCATCATCATCTAGGAGAGCAATACTCCGGAAGCTCTGACGCTGTAATCACTCAGGGACAGAGCTACCAGAAGACTGCTTTGTAGAGTTCAGGGGGACTCACTAGCTGGCCTGCCCACCTCATCTTTCTTACCATCCTTCCCCAGTTGATATCACTTCCAGATGCCACTTCATACAAGTCTCTATAAACCACACCGAAGCCTCCTTCTCTAAACAGTGCTCTTGCCTTCCCCTTCTCCATCACAACCACCGTGTCCTCATTTTCCCACTAAACATCCATATATTCCAATGCTTCCAGTCAGCTCTGTCCCTCAGTGATTGGCGGGCCAGTGTTTCCAGAGTATTGCTGTCTTAGATGATGATGTGAGATATATTGTTTTCAGGTTTTGTTTCATAATGTGCGCAACTCAAGGGTATGGAGTCCCCAGGGAGAATGTCTCTTCTTAATAGAAGCTGTACCATGAAGTCCCTGCTCAATACAACACAGGAAAATTTGGGTTCTAACTAGCTCTGGTAATGTAGTGGTTAAGAAACAGACTGCTAATCTCAGGTTAAGCAGTTCAAAACTGCCAGCTTTTCTGCAGGAGAAAGATGAAGCTTTCTGCTCCCGTATAGATTTACAGCCTCCGAAACCCTGTACAGGGTCGCTATGTGTCGGAACTGACTCCAAGGCACATAACAACAACAACCACCTTAGGTAGAAATCACCATTTCTGACCATAAATGTAGCAATTCACTATAATTCACCCTAATACTAATGGGAAGGAGTTAAGCTGCTACTCCTACTTGGTTTTTGTTTGTTTTTTTGACTTCTTTGTTTTGACTTTTCAAGCATGACTGACTTAGCAGCTGACAAGTCATGGTGTGTGACACTCACTCCCCAGAACTCCTCAAAACATCCATCTATTCCAGTGTCCAATTCTGCAATCAAGAAAAGGATGAGAAGAGGGGTGGGGGGGTTCTTCCTACACCTTCCCTTCAGTTCAGCTCATTATAGTCACTGAACACCTGAACATGCCAGGAAAAATAATGTGGTTTTGTGACAAAAGGAAATGTGAAGAGTAAGACACAGTCTGTGGTCTCTGAAAACTCTTAATCTAAGAGGAGGACAAATCCATAAACAACGGCAGGCAAAAACTAGTCGAGTGGTGTAATACAAACCCACTGCCAATGAGTCGATTTGGACTCACAGCAACCCTGTATAGGGTTATTGAGATTGTAAATATTCATGGAAGCAGAAGCCTCATCTTTCTCCCAGGAGTTACTGGTAGGTTTGAACTGCTGACCTGGTGGTGCAGTCCAGCGTTTATCCTACAGCACCACACCAGGGCTCACGGCCAATAGCCAGGGCAGAAGAGGTGTAAATTTCATCACAGTACCAAGCAAAGAGGCCACAAGAACTTCAGTCAGCTCTGACCTTTATGTTATCATTGTTATTAACTGCCGTCAAGTTAGTTCTGACTCAGAGTGACTCCGAATAGAGTTTTCAAGGAGTGGCTGGTGAGTTTGAACAGCCCTCCTTGCAGTTCAAACTGACCTTATAGTAGAATGTTTATCCTACAGCACTATGGGAAGAGTTAATAAGTAGAACTTAGAGGTTAAATGATACAAATGACTTGTACTCAACTGGTAATTGATACGCTGGGTATTCAAAATAGGTCTTTAAATTGGTTTATGGCAGTTCAAACCTCTGCTGAGAATTTGCATTTCCACCTAGATATACTACATTTTAATAAGATCTCAAAGGTGATTCTTACGTACACATAAGAAGGATTCTTGTTAAGTGCCTTTGAGTTGACTGCAACTCACAGGGACCCTGAAATGAGTTTCCTTCTGAGGAGTGACTGGTGAATTTGAACCGATGGCCTTGCAGTTCAAACCAACCCTGTGGTCCAGTGCATTATCCCACAGCATCATATATGTGCATGTATACATAAGAATCACCTAGGGACCTGTAAGGATCATCTGGAGATTTTGCTAAAATGTAGATTCTGATTCAATATATCTGGGGTGGAAATGCAAATTCTCAGCAGGTGTCAAATCAAAATGAAGTGGCTCAAAACCCTAATTCAAATCTACCCATTGACACCAAGGAAGGAAACCATAGTGACCTGCTTTCACAATACCAACAACAAAAACTCTATGGAGCTCCATTCTACTGTGAAACACATTGGGTCCCTATGGGTCAGAATCAACTTGATGGGAATAGGGTTGGTTTTTATGCTTTTGGTATCAACAAGTAAAGAAGAAGGCCCCCAATGAGATAGATGGGCACAGTGGCAGCATCAATGGACTTAAGTGTGGTAAGAATTGTGAGGTACACAACCAGACAGTGTTTCATTCTGTTGTGCATAGGACCACTGTGAGTCAGACCCAACTCAATAGCATCTTACGACAACACAGTAGAACTTTGAGGCTAGGCTATACCAGTGTACTGAGAAGAAGTGAATAATATAGCACATGAAGACAAGAAGCAAAATCAGTATTAATAATCAGGTTTCCTTGTAGGAGCTTGTTAGGCTGCAAGTGGTTGTGGTCCAGCTCAGTGGAAGCCATCACCTCCCACTGTTAGGATGAGCAATGCAGGCAAGCACAAGACTTGGGGAGGAGCCTGTGCATATGTTTGCTTGTATCTATCTCTCTGTGTTCATTTATATAGCTCTTTAACTAACCAGCTATGATCTTCTCCAGAACAGTAGATATAAAGAAAAATGAAATATGGGCCAATAATACGAGGCTAAGGCAAAGTTGCCAGTTATAATATATGCTTTTTCATAGGCAGATAGGTCATAGCATGACAATAATAAAATAAATGACCTACATAAAAAAAAAAAAAAAGATAACAATAAGGTAATTACTGAAGCATCCGTTCCTTATAAGATAATTGGTAATGACCTTTGATAAAGAAATCACACTGTAATATTGCTGACAGGACAATTTTCCACCGAGGCCAGGGGAGAAATGTAGCAGCTGGTTCTAAAAACGGGAAAAACCTAAGTTAATTTGTTACACCAGACAGGAAAACTGCTCATTTATTGGTACAAGGCTGCCCAGAACATATTTTTAACTGTTGGGAAGAGGGTGACATGTCATCATGATGGCCCTGCCCATGTTCCCAGCGGTCATTGTCGAGATTTGATGCATACCAGTGGCTTCCTGTGTGTCTCTGCCTTGGATTTTCTCCAGTTCTGCTGTCCAGTAGGGAAGGAACTCTGGTAGCATAGTGGTTATGAGTCAGGCTGCTAACCTCAAGGTTGGCAGTTTGAAACTACCAGTGGTTCCGTGGGAGAAAGATGAGACTTTCTGCTCCCATAAAGATTTACATCCTTGGAAACCCTGAGCAGGGTCACTATGAGTCAGAACCAACTCCACAGCGTACCACCACCACCACCATTGTCCAATAGGATGGAAGTACCAGGATGTTAACACCTCAGAATCAATCCTCAATTAGTTAGGGACAGGAGTTGGTAGAAAACAATCTAGCATCTTCTTTCCTCAGAAGGTCAACCCTGATTGTGTTCCATAGTTCTACAGATGATCCCCATCATGCATGAGCCTCAGATGCCCACAGCTGTAGCCCATTGTTTAACGTGTGTTTTTGACTTTTCTCCTTCTCTGTCTCAATTCCCTACTCCCTTCATCTCAGTGTCTTAGTGTCGACATTGGGGTTAGTGTTACCTTATGGTGTCACCTCCCCGACTCCATGGACCTTGTTAGACCACACGGAATCCTTAGTAGAGTTTATTAGCAATTTCATCCATAAAATAATACGTGATAAATATGGTTGTAAATTGTCTAAATGTGATATTTCTTAGACTATATGAATACATCAAAAAGCAAACCCATTTCCACTGAGTTCTTCTAATTCACAATGACCCTAGAAGGGGCTTTGATAGTGTGGTGGTTACAAGTCAGGCTGCTAACCTTAAGGTCAGTAGTTTGAAACTACCAGCTGTTCCACAGGAGAATGATGAGGCTTTCTGCTCCAGTAAAGATTTATAGCCTCGGAAACGCTATACAGGGTCACTGTGAGTCGGAACTGCCACCAGTGACCCTATAGATCAGAGTAGAACTGCTCCTATAGAGTTCCCAAGGCTGTAGATCTTTGCCGAAGCAAGCTCATCTTTCTCCCAGGAGCAGCTGGTGAGTTCAAATCCAGGACTTTAGTTAGCAGTCAAGCACTTTAACCACTGTACTACCAGAGATCCTTGATTATGTGAATACAAACAACAAAATTGTTTCCATGAAATCTTTCTACATTGAATTCCATTACTAGTTACAATGCTTTTAATAACTAAGCAGAAGCCTTTTGAATTTTTCCACTCCTTTCCCTTTAATTATTACTTCATGCTCAAAAAAATTGATATAGGTTCACAAATACTACTTATCACAATATTGTGTCTAAAAGACCAGAAAATTTCACAAAATGAGCAACTATAAAACCACCAGCAGCAATGAAAACTGTGACTGCTTGTACATGTAGGTGAGCCCATGTCTTTCAGAGTGTCGTTGTAATTGGGTAATAATGACAGCTTTGACTGGAGCACATCCTTCTTGTTGTTGTTGTTAGATGTCTCTGAATCGGTTCTGACTCGTAACAACCCTGTATACAGCAAAACGAAACACTGCCTGCCCCTGCATCTGCCTTGCAATTGTTTTTAAGCCCAAGGCTGCTTCCACTGTGGCAATCTGTTTCCTTAGGGGTCAGCTTTATCACGGACCTTCCAATTTACCAAGCATGATGTCCTTTTCCAGGAACTGGTCTCTCTTGATATTATATCCAAAATGTGAGAGATGAAGTCTCTCCATCCTCACCTCTAAGAAGCATTATGGCTATACTTCTTCCAAGATAGATTTTTGTTGTTGTTATTCTCCTGGAATTCCATGATATGTTTAATAATTCAAATGTGTCAATTCTTCTAAGATCTTCCGTATTAGCTGTTCAACTTTCACATGCATATGAGGCAATTAAAAATACCATGGCTTGGATCAGACACACCTTAGTCCTCCAACTGATATCTTTACTCTTGGACATTTACAAGAGGTCTTTAGAAGCAGATTTGCCTAATGTAATGCGTCATTTGATTTTTTGACTGCTGCTTCCAAGAGTATAAATTGTGGATCCAAGCAAAATAAAGTCTTGTTGTTGTTGTTGTTGTTATGTGCCGTGGAGTCGGTTCTGACTCATAGCGACAGGAAGCCATTTAGTATCCATTTGTTGTTGTTAAGTGCCATTGAGTTGGTTTCAACTTACAGTTACCCTGTATACAGTCTCCAAGGATTGGCTAGTGGGATTGAACCACTGACTTTGTGGTTAGTAGTCCAGGGCTTATCCTACAGCACCACAGCAGAAATCCTCAGTATCCAATGGTGTTGTTAGTGCTATCCAGTCAGTTCTGACCCATAGCAACCCTACATAGGGTTTCCAAGGAGCACCTGGTGAGCTTGAACCACCGACCTTGCAGTTCAAAAAGCTTTGCAGTCTGGTGCATTAACCCAGCTCTGAGAAATTCTGAAGTAACAGAACCTACTAAAATATATTTAGCCTAGTATTTCCCAAACATTTTAAACCCGGGAACTGTTTCTTCATGTAACATCTAATGACACCTTATGAAATTAATGTTCAATGCAACACACTTTGGGAAATGATGTCTTGGAAATCTAGTCATGACTTCCAGTACTATAATTCAGTGCCTACCACAGTTTAGCCTAAGGTTTCCTCAATCCCCCAGCCTCATCATTCTATTCAGATATGAAATAACTCACTACTTTTGGCCAAACTTTTGCATTAGTTTGGCCAAACAGATCCACTGAGAGGTCTTCCAAGACATTTGTGTTTTTCTGTCTGACATCAGTGTAGAAGGGTGTTTTCATCTTTCTAATGTCTAACATCTCCCACTGTTCAAAGTCATGATAAGAAGAAGTCAGATTGGCAGATGCTCAATCTTTACAAAACCAATTCCCATAATACAAACACACACACACAGCCAATTGTCATTGAGTTAATTCAGAATACATCTATTTTGTTAAAACAGCTGTAATCATCAATAATGGACACCATTCAATCTTGCTGCTTGAGTTCAAATCCTAGGGATCTTTGGACAAATCTTTTAACTTCCCTGGAACTGTTCCTTCATCTATCAAACTATTTTCCTTATTGATACGAGGATAGAAACAATACATTTAAAGGGTTTAGCATAGTTCCTACTTCTTAGCAAGTGCTCAACAAGCGGTAGCTCTGAAGAGTCCTAGCATCACTAAGTACTAATACCCTTATCACTGCTTGGTTCTTTTTCAACTTGAGTCAAACTCTCTCTCCTGTGACCAATAATGTCTTTCTTTACAAGACATAGCCAAACATCAACACCTAGTAGTGTTGGGATACGGCCCAGATGAACCAGACACAATGCAGACAAGTTATTAAAAAAAACAACTTGAAAATCTTCCACAAGAAATCATCTCCACTCATGGAGTCTTGGTGTGGTGCTGTAGGATAAGCACTGTACCACAAGATCGGTTTGAGCCTCTAGGTCAGTGGTTCAAACTCACCAGCCACTCCTCAGAGGGCATTTAACAACAACCAACAACATACAGCTTAGGAAAACCTGTACTCACTAGATGGGATCAATACCTTTTTTGTCTATAAACTGTTGCCAAAAAAAAAGATAGACTTGGATATGTACTTTTCCAAAGGTTTGTATTTTTCAATGACAATTTTGCCTTGCTGCCTTGCCTCAGTGCATATAATTGCTCCAAAGAGTTTAAGTCAGCGCTTTAGTCTCTTTCTCTTCAACTCTTCTTTGGTTTGGGTTTCTAGTAAAATACGTACGTATTGTTGTGGTTGTTAAGTACCATAGAGTCTGTTTCGACTCATAGTGACCCTGTATAAGGTTTCCAAGGAGTAGCTGGTGGGTTTGAACCATCAAACTTGTAATTAGTATTCCAGGACTTATCCTACAGCACCACACACGTAGTCTTATTTAGTTGTTCTTGTTTTTATTAAGTGCTGTCAAGCTCGTTCCAACTTATAGTGATTCTGTGTAGGGTTTCTGAGGAACGGCTGGTGGGTTTGAACCACCAACCTTGCAGTCCTAACTGACCTTGAGGGTCCAGTGTTTATCCTACAACACCATACCAGGATTCCATTGGTGGTTCAAAATATCATAAGGGCTCAATAAATGAGACTAGATCCTCATGGAATATTCTCTCCTTCCCTCTCTGCCTTTTCCCTTCTTATCTTTCTTCTCTCTCAGTCGCCTTTGTATGTTTCTCCCCTCTTTCTCCTTCAACCTTCTTTCTTTCCTTCTCTTCCTACAGTCTCAACTTCTCCAGCTCTCTGTGCAGCCTGTTCTCTGTCTTATTCACTCTCTCTCATCTGTCTTTCGTGGCCTCTCATTGTGTCTTTATCTCTGTGTATCTGGGTCTCGCTCTCTCTTTCTGACTCTCTCAGTCTCTATCTCTGTCTGCCTCTGTCCCTTCCTGTCTCTCTCCTTCAATTTCTATCTCTGTCTCTCTCAAATGGAACCCCTGCTGGGAGCTGACTCTATCTCCCATTGTCCTGTAGGACAGGATATCCCGAGGTAGATGGCATGTACACTATTTAGTACTGCTGACAGTGTAATGAGTGGTACCGTTTCAGCAGGCATCACCAAGTGTGTTGGAGGGGGAGAAACTGACCCTCTCAAATCCCTGCAAACACTGAAGCAGATTAACAAAGGAAATTAAACCAGTTGTATCCAACAGACTTGAAAACACACCCACAAACCTCCCTGCCCCCTCCTCCATCAGCAGATCTTCACACTTTTGCTAATACCAGCTGGTTCGTACACTCCAGAAGTATCACCCTCGCCAGTTACTGAAAGTGAGATTTTAATCCACTCTGGTCATTAGCCAGTCTTTTTATCCAACTTTCCCCCTGGATTTTCTTCACCTGGAAAACCTTCATACTTTATCTGTCCATCATAGGAGGAAACGCATCGAAGCAACCAGGATGAGGGAGCAAGGAAAGAAGCCATTGGTTGGGTTTGAGGCACCGCCCTTTAGGTTAGCAGATGAGTGCTTAACCACTGTGCCAGCATGGTTTCTTGAAGTTGAGATTTACCAGCTAGTGTTCATCATCTAACTGAAAGTTTATATTCGTTTGGAAGAAAGGACCTAGGCAAATATGGCTCCCCAACTCAGACTTTTCCTGTTTTAAGAGCAAGCAAAGCTAGTTAATAGTAACTGTATGTGTGCTCTACAAATACAGAGACATACAGGATGTGTGTGATATTTTTTGACAGAGAGACCAAGAATGTGAGACGTTCCTTGTTCAGTGCTGTCAAATCTATTTCGATTCAGTGAGCCCATGTGACGGAGTAGAACTGTTCCACTGGATTTTCTTCCATCTTTAAGGAGCTCTGGTAGTGTAGTGGTTACATATTGGGCTGTGAACCTCAAGGTCAGCAGTTCGAAACTACCAGCTGTTCCACGGGAGAAAGTTGAGGTTTTCTGCTCCCATAAGGATTTACAGCCTCGGAAACCCTGTACAAGGTCACTATGAGTTGGAACCGACTCCACAGCACATAACCACCACCACTATGTTTATGGGAGCAGATTCCCAGGTCTTTCTCTTATGGAGCCATTGCTTGGGTTTGAACCACCAACCTTTAGGTCAGCAGCAGTGTGCTTAACCATTCTGCCACCAGGGCTGCTTGAATGTGAAATTTGTTATTGTTGTTGTGTGCCATTGAGTCATTTCTGACAAGTATCAACCCTGTTTAGGATTTCTGCAAATTGTTGATGGATTTGAACTGCCAACCTTACATTTAGCAGTTTAGTGATCATCTTACATTGTCATGGCTAGTATTCATCATCTGAGAGTTTATAACCATTTTCCCCTCTCACCTCATGCCTCAGAGAAGCATGAGGTGAAAACTGAACTATAGCTGGAGAAAAATCCAAACACATAAAGCTTCCTAGTGGCGCCTCCCTCATTGTCCTTAGGATTCCAAGTCTTACACACACACATGTTGTTGTTGTTCTTGTTGTTAAGTGCTGTCGAGTCGATTCTGACTCACAGTAACCCTGTATAGGGTTTCTGAGGAGCGGCTGGTGAGCTTGAACCTCCAACCTTGCAGTTGAAACTGATCTCGCAGTCTAGCACATTAACCTGCAGTGCCTCACCAGGATGCACATACAAACACTCCTAGACACACAGAAACTCACACTACCCCATGGCTGCACCTCACCTTTCAATTGAGGGCCTCATCCAAATAATAACCCTATGAGCTTAACACTTCCTTCTATTCTTACCTCCTGTCTTCTTGACCATGGCAACTTGTTGAAATTTCATTTCTTCAGGGTCTGTTTGCTCTCTTCTAAGAAGTAGGTTACTTGAAATTAATCTATGAGGATGGGTTTAATGGTCTAATGTGTTTCCCTTTTGAATAGGCATTTTCTCGATGCGATAATGAAAATCTAAGAGGGCCCTGGCAGTTGGCATCACTGCTAAGGGCAGAACAGCTGCCTGCGCCTTTTCTGGAAGGACTAGTTTTGGTTAAGCCTCAAGTCTGTGTGCCCTTCCTCTTGAATTTCACTGTTTCCTCATCTATTGGCTGAGATACATAATTCTTAAGTGGGTATGATCTTAGCAGCTAGTCTCTCAGTTATAAAATATCCCTTTGTGCACCAGAATGTAACCACACAAATTCTCAATGTCCAGCAGCATTTTACATGAAGACTACACATCTTACTTAGCATTAGCTGAAAAGTTTCAAATGCCTCAAGGGCTTGGTACGAAATTGGTCTTGCCTGCAAAGCAAACCATAGACAGGAATTCAAGAAACTTTTATTTCATACTTTTTCTGGATTACAACTTTCATGCTTTGGGGCAAAGACCCTCAAAATTTCCAGAAGAAAGAGACAAAGTTCAAAAGAGAACAAAGTTACGGTAAATTAGCAAGACAATTTTTTTTTTTCAAGTTAAATTTCAAACCAGAACAAAAAAGAAATCACTAAACTAATGTGCATAAATGCTAATTTAATCTTAGAACCAAAAATAAAAATCATTCATTCGCCCACTTAAAATTTTTTCATCGATTGCCCACAATATGCCAAGCATTATGCAAGGCACTATGGTCCAAAGGCAAACAAGACAGATATAATAGTTTCTAACCTCACTGGAGTTATAGTTTTCTGGCTAGAATGGCAAATGCAAGAAAACATGAGCAATCTTGCAATAGGAGTGCAAAGAGCCACTCAAGACTATATTAAGTTGTAGCACAGACACCTAACTCAATTTTTAAAGTTGAGGAGGGTAGGAGAATGATGCTTAAAGGGGTTTAAGGAAGACTTTCAAAAATCTCTAGGAACTAAAAAAATGTAGTAGGGATTAACTCATAGAGTGCAAAATGGGTAAAGTGTAAAAAGCTGAAGATGTGAAAGCAAGTAGGGCCCGGTGAAGAAGAGTCATATAAGCTCTATTAAGAAGTTTAACTTTATCCTAATGGTCACAGGGACCATTGAATGGTTTGAGTAAGTTATTGATTTGATCTGATGTGACTCTCACTTGTATCTCCCTCGGTGCTAAAAGATAGTCTGCATTTTGCACATGTGCCTGTTAACATACAGAAGGCATCTGAGACTGCTAAAGTCATTTTTAAAAATGTCTGGGAGGCATCAGATGCCAAGAACATGATCAAAGATTCTCTTGTTAAGCTGCCCCTTAACAGTAAGAGCAGACTCTTACTGGTGTGGATTCTGGTATCATGTCTTCCTTCCATCTTGGTGAAGGGGTGATTTAGAATCCTAGAGGCTTGTTGAAATGTGAAGAAGATCAGATTAATCAGATTTAAAGTATTCGCTTCAACACATAAATCACTAGGCTGACCAATCTTTTCCATCAATGATTCAGTCAGCAAGACTAGTTGCTGATTGGTCCTTGAAACAGGAGCTATAGGAAGCAGTTCATGGAATTCCAACTCAGTCCTTGACGACCTTATACTTGGATGGAGTGTACTGCTGACAGACGGTCCTCAGATAGTCATCAGAACCCAGGCTCTGAAGGAAGGACTCCCATATAGACTTTCTAGTAGTCTTGGTGAAGCAGCAGTGAAGGGTTTTAGTGGTAAAAGAAGTTCCTCTCTCGTCCTCTTTTGTTGTCATCCTCTCATGACATGGCCCTATTAACGTCATCAGATGCATCCTGTTCTGCCTTGTCCAGAAGAGTGGATGCTCAGGGTCAGGATCCAGCCATGCTGTGTAACCTTGGGGCTTCCATACACATACAAGAGCTGCATACCAACATTTGATAGAGCCGTTGTTAATTGACTTTGTTTTCATTGTTTGTTTGATTTTATAACTAAACTAGTCTCCAAGGAGTAAACTTTCTAGTCCACCATATGTACTATACAGTTAATTATAACACATTCCCTCTCTTACCCGTGGACCCTGAACATAAGGATGTTTCTAGTCTACATATGGTGAACAATACTGTTCAAACATTCTACCCTCAACGCATTTCCTAGAGCCCCCACACAGTGGACATTAATGACTTCTTTGGGCCTCTTCCGGTTTCACCAGATGAACAAAATGAAAATAAGCAGCTGTCATACTTTAACTTAAAAAAAAAAAAAAAAAAGAAAGAAAGAAATTAATCAAGCTTCCTCCAATTTGGAGAAGTATTTGGCTTAGAGAGAGGGGAATCGGCTGTACCATTGATGGCAAAAAAGCTCACTTACTAATGCACCACTTACTGACATTTAATTTGCACAATTTGTCTCTTAATATCTGGCATCTCTTAGAAGCCTTTGGAAGCAGGAAAAGAGAAGGCAGAAACATAATAAGCAGTAAGATTAAGAAGTGAGACCACGAAGGCACCAAGTTAAGAGTCAGATAATAAACTTCCAGACCATGTGGTCTGGCCATTCAACACCTGCTGACAAATCACTCCCTCCAGTGAATATGGTCAAACAAGGAAACCAAAAGGAAGCATAAACAGGATATCTCCACAGTAACAAAGCAAAAGTCAGTGACGTCAGTTATATAATACATTGGTGGTGGTGTTAATGCAGTCAAGTCAGTTCTGACCCATAGCAACCCTGTATAGGGTTTCTGAGGAGCAGCTGGTGTGGTTGAACCACTGACCTTGTGGTTCAAACTGACTTTGCAGTCCAGCGTACTAACCCAAAGCACCACACCAGGACCCCATGTAGTAATTTAGACACAAGCGAACTCATTTGAATCTAGACTTCGATATTACATAGCTGAGAATATTATCATATATCTAGACAGGAGAAAGATTGCATATTTTTCATCTTAAAAAATGTATCAGAATGTTTTATCTGTGCTTCTGTAATTCAAAAATGACTGAGACTGTGAACTTCAAATTTGGCAAGATCATCGTCCTCATTAAGGGAGGGAATGGGAGCCAAATTTGAGGAAAAATGGTTTCCCATTTTGAGTTGTGAAGGTTTAAACAATAAGTGTTGAGCTTAAAATGAAGACCATCTTCTCTGCTGCAGTAGCTTCCATTTGGATAACGATTATTAACCAGAAGATCAAAACAGACATGCCTCTTTTTTTACTTATAAATGAAAACAGCATTCCTGATTTCTTTTGTTTTCTTTCTTGCATCTTTCAAAATCTAAGTCCAAGTACTTTGTTAACATGAAGATTGTTGTTAAGTGCCCTCATTGATTCCATTTGGACTAGTAGGGACTCTGTATAGGGTTTCTGAAACTATAACTTGGCAGGATAAGATGCAAAATTAAAATACCTCAGAAGTCTATCTTGGCCAGTTTAAGACTGGGATAACCTCTCCTTTCGTGTTTGTGGAATTAAATGGCTGAGGGACAGTATGCTAGATGTGCAAGGGATTAAAAGAATACTGTAAGAAAAAATGTACTTTGTAATTTCCTGATTTGACTGCAAATATTTCAGTCTTAACACTGTGTCAATATTGGTTTTAAATATATACATGTTTGTTTATTGGCATACACACAGGAATCATATCCATAAATGCACCCACATCTGTGGTTAAACACAGCAGCTGTTTAACAGCCCAGTATAACATTCTGGGAGAAAAAAAATGAAAAACAAAAAAACGGGTCCTGAATTAAGAATACCAATTCCAGTGGAGGCCGCTGCAGGAACCCAGGTCCTATGCTAAAAATGCTATCTTCTGAGTTTGCCAAGCTTCACCCAGACAGAATTGCTTTGCCAAACTCACAGTATGGTCCCTGTAATTTGGAATGGATTGCAAAAGTCCCTGACTTTATTCCTTGCTCAATGATTGTATTGTCATAAATAATACTTTGAAGGCCAGCACAAAATAGAACCAAAGCAATTTAAAGTCTATTAAATGAGTGCAGTCACTGCCCCAAGATTTCGGCAATTCCAATAAACAAAGGGAACAGAAGCGATCCCAAGGTTTTGTTGCTGCAACAGAAAAAGAGGTCGTCTCAGAAGCTAGTAACCAATGGGTGCTGGCATAAGAGCCAGGGCATAGCTTCTGTTAGCATTCCATACCACGGCACCTGCTTTGCACATGCTCCTGGAGTCTGATAACCCAAGTCAGAATAATCTTGCAACTAACAGAGGAAATGTACAGCGATCTGAAATCACACCCATACATCATCAGGACACACTAGAGCAGGTGTTCCCGCAAGCAGACCACCCCTGCATGGTGATTTCTGGCCACAGACTGAAGCTATCGGAGAGCCAGCAGAGAAAAGAAAGCGTACAGCATCCCTGTCATCCTTTTTTGTTTGTTTGTTGTTAAGAGTCTTCCAGTTGGTTCCAAGGAGTGGCTGAAACTGCCCAAATCTCTAGATGCAAAGATGAGAAATTTTTCTTATGAAATGAGTTTACAGCTTCGTCTTGCGGTTTTTCTCACTGAATTTCCTTTTGCTCTCAGCTCACATGTTTTTTTTTTCTTTTTCTTCTAGTTTTAGTTCTTAGCATCTAAGTTCTTTGTGTCTTACTGAATTTTCCTTCCAGTGGCGATCCAGTGAATTCCAATTACCCTAACCTAGGATTTGAAGCCCTCTCTGGTATGCCGCTGGACCACAAGGTCGGTTTAAATCACAAGGACAGCAAGTCAACCTCACCAGCTGCTCTTTGGAAACCCTATACAGGGTCGCTAAGGGTCGGAACCAACTCAACAGCACTTAACAACAACAACTGGTAGTGTAGCAGTTACAAGTCAGACGGCTAACCTCAAGGTCAGCAGATCAAAACTACCAGCCATTCCACAGGAGAAAGATGAGGCTTTCTGCTCCTGTAAAGATTTACAGCCTCGGAAATACTATGCAAGGTTGCTATGAGTCGGAACCGACTCCACAGCACACCACCACCACCAGTACTTTAACTTTATTCCGTCATTTTCCATTTATTCACTCATTCACTTCTTCATTTATCTTTTCATTAAACAAGTACTTACTAATCATTTAGTATGCCTGAGACATTATGAGAGGAATTAGATAGGGTACACTACCTATCTCAAAGAACTGAGGTTCTAGTATGAAGCATGCATAAATATTATTCACAGTAATATAATAATGACTCCACCACTGTCTGTCAGTCTGTTGTACTGTAGTGTCTTGTGTGATGCTGTGATGTTGGAAGCTATGTCACCAATATTTCAAACACAACATGGTGGGCAAATTTTAGTGAAGTTTCCAGCCTAAGACAAACTAGAAAGAAAGAGCTGGTGATCTACTTCTGAACAATTTCCAGTGAAACCTTACAAATCACAACAGAATATTACCTGTTACAGGCTGGGCATATGAATGCTGGATGTATAAGCCCCGTAGCCTGGAAGGTACTACACATTGGCAATGACCTCATGCATACCTGTGATCATGAAGACGTTCCGGAATCCAGCAATATTTTCTTCTGCTATATATGAATTCTCCTGATGGCTTTGTTATTGTTAAGTGTTGGTTCTGATTCATAGTGACCCTGTGCATAGGGTTTCCAAGGAGCAGCTGGTAGGTTTGAAATGCCGACCTTGTAGTTAGCCATCCACTTCTTTTCCTACAGCACCATACCAGAACTCTTTATAGTTCCTGGCAATTCGTATGTGAACAGAAAAATTAATATACAACCTAATGTCGGGACCAACTCAATGGCACCTAACAACAACAATAACAAATGATCCTCCAGCCTGCAGCCAATATCTGTGGCAGACACTGACATGGAGTTTGCTGACAGGTGGCCCAAGTGGTCTCCAGCCTGGAATCCTGACTCAGTAATATCCACAAGGCACGAGAATTAAAGAAAACAGTGAAGAAAATCTCCACAAACAAACCCTTCCTGCTTCACATCTCTCTGCCTCTACTCCAGGCTTTGCATCTGGTCTTTCTGTAAGTCTCCAGGTCAGTACCTCCTGTGTTAATCACTTGAGGATCTTGTCAAAATGCAGATTCTGACTCAGTGGGACTGAGCTTCTACTTTTCTAGCAAGCTTCCAGGTGACATCAATGCTGCTGGTCCCTGGACCACTCTTTGAGCAGGGGGGACCTGCTCTTAATCGTATTCCGCTATCCGGAATCATTTCTTATCTGTATAAATGTATTCTTTAGGATTGGAAGAAAACATTCAAGTTCTTCCCGTCATGGGTGGAGTGCAGTTGTCTCGTGGGTTTCAGAGACCAAAAAACGAAGTGGTTCTTCATGCCCTGGAGGCTACACCCAGTGGCTTTGCTGTTGTCACAAGATGAATATATTAAGTTACTTCATAAATGCTACAGTTATTGTTTGGACTATCAGGAGAAAAAGAGAAAGAAGGAAAATCAAGAGGCTCATGAGCCTTCAAAGAATGCCAAAAAGATGACTGGTCTGCAGGCTAAGCTTTACCATGAATAGCATCATGCTGAGATAGCACAAATGTAAAAGACTACCAAGATACACAACAAAAGAAATACCATACAAAAGAGTGATGAGAAGACTCCACAAGGTGCAATAGCTGACTAGCTGCTGGACAGAGAGGGGCAACCCTGAGTTAAAGCACTTTTCAACAGGATTAAACAAAAACAAAAAGAGAAAGTGGGAAAATGGAAAGTCCCTCTGCCCAAAATCCATATGCAGGGAGAAACAGAAGTATTAAAAGTTATATGGACAGAAAAGAGAAAAAAGGGAGCATGGGAAAGGATGGTTACTAAGTCTGCTTTGTTGGAGATGGCTTCACATGAAAACCACCAAAATATGAAAGATTCATCAGACCAATGGGCTTATATTTCAAGAAGGAATACATCCTCAACTAAAATATACAAGAAATATTGTGTTTAGGCTATTTACAGCTATGTATCACATATATCTAAATTTGCCTCCAAGTATAGAGAGGTTGAGGGACTGAAGAACAAGGCTGGCATCTGCAGGATGGCAATAAAGGAGTTTTTGGTGGGCATATTTATGAAGCCTTGGATGGAAGCAGGGTAGATTTGGGTCTCAGTGCCCCCTCCCCCAGCACAAAAGTGGCTTCCTGCCAGGATTCCCAACCCCCAGAGCCATCCCAGTAGGTATTACATAAGAGTGATTTAGCAAGCAGAAGTGAACTAGCAGAAAGCAAGAATGTAGCCATATTGGGTCTTGCCAAAACTATTTCCCATACAAGAATATGTTTGAAATTGATAATAAACATTACTAAGGATTCTGTATGGCCTGGTATGGGAGGACATTTAACGGAGGTTGTAGATCGGGGTTGACTCTGCACTGGGTGACACTCACCCTAGAGATGGCATTGTCTCTTCACTGTACTTTCATCTTCAAGAATGCTGAGTTTTCTCTCAGCATGCCCATCTGTGGCCTCTGTTTCTCTTCCTGCACTATGTCTTCTTCTAAAACTTTTGTTTGTAGCGCTCTTAAAGTGCTTTCCTTTTGTCTCCCATTTTCAACTGCTTTTATGCTACTTTGGTATGTAGTTGGCATTGTATAGCCTTCCCCTGCTAACTGGCCAAGGTATTAGGGTTTCCAGTTTATGCCTCTGGTACCAGTTGTTGTTGCTATTAGGTGCCATCAAGTCAGTACCAATTCATAGCGACCTTATGCACAGCAGAACGAAACACTGCTGGATCCTGGGCCAACCTCACTACTGTTGCCACGCTTGAGTCGATCGGTGCTGCCACTTGGCCAATCCATCTCACTGGGGGTCTTCCTCTTTTTCTCTGACCCTCCACCTTACCAAACATGATATCCTTCTCCAGCGACTGGTCCCAGAGTTCTATAAAATTGGATATGGTGACTTCATGGCCTCCTGCACACCATTTAGCACTTTTCATCTCCTTCCCCATCTTAATTAAATCAAATGTTACACTTGCATGGGCAAATTAAAGCAAATTTTACATACATTCCCTTTATCGTTCCTGCCAATTTGTATGTGAGCATGGAAGTTAATACAATACCTGATGATGTTACAGCCTACAGCTGCTACCTTCTGCAGATACTGACATGGAGTTTGCTGACAGGCAGCCCAAGTGGTCTCCAGGCTGGAATCCTGACAAGTGCTGCACCTGCTGAGGGAGTTGATCCTATCAGAGCGTATTTAGAGGCAGTGACATCAATGAAGATCATCTCCTCTATCCAGTTACTGATTGCTTTCCCAGAAGCCAACAGAAATCTAAAGACTCATTGGAAACTTAAGGGAAATCCTCATCCAGCTGCTTTTTGCTCTAAATGGCTTGACTATTGTTAGACTGATGGCTCAGGCTTTGGCGTGAGGATTTCATCCAGATGTGAAGGGCTTCAAGGCCCAGCACACTCTTCCCTTTAAGTGGGGGCCTGAAACCTGCCATTGAAAGACACAAGGCAAGAGTGGTTGCAAGCTCTTTAGAGGATATTAGCAGATTGCTCAAATGTCCTCTTGGGCAAGTTTCTGTTTTCCTTCTGCATTCAATTAACATGCCAAAGTGTGCCTGCCCTTGAAGAGTGAGGATGAGCTGACACCTTTGGTGGGAATGGTCTGGTTCCCCTAAGTCAGGAGGCTCTATGGGGATGTTCAGTATATTTGCAAGGGTCACGGTCATGGTCCCCCCCAAAATCACATCAAACTCAAAGCCATCCAACCTTGGGCCACCAAGCATTTGAGCCCAAACAGCATGTTCCATTGCTCAGCAAGCACAATTATTCTCTGTGGGGACAGTTATGCTCAGTGGCTGGAGCTGTACCTTCATCATGGAGGTGTGAGGAAATGGGGAAACTGAGGCAACCATGGGAAGTTAATGGGAAGATGACTGGATTTTCAGGGAAAGATCCAAATCAAGTCAATTGTGACTCAGAGTGACCCCATATAGAGTTTTTGACACTATTAGTCTTTAAGAGAGCAGAGTCTCGTCTTCCTCTCTCAGAGTGGCTGGTAGATTTGAACCGCCAACCTTGTGGTAAGCCCAGTGCTTATTCCATGCTTCCAGAATTGGGGTGCCTACTGTGCATTGACACTTGGGTAAGAATTTTGATAACTGTTTTAATTTATCACAACTTGCATTGCATGAAGAACGCCCCAGATGCATATAGAAATTAAAATGTATCGATCCTCAGCTTTCTTTAAATAGTTCAATTTAGGGGTGATAAAAGGAAAGAGCTGAGTTTTTCCTTCTATCACTTGCCTGCAAAGTGGGAAGAAAACAAACACAGGTGCTTTAAAATTTTCAAGGTGCAAACTAAATTACACGATGCCCAGGAGTGTGTGGTAGCATTTCTTTGTTTGAGCATGGAATAAAAGACAGATAATTAGGAAATTGGGAGTCTATTAATTTTCCAAATTTACTCATGCAAGAACCACTGAGCTATGGTGATATTTGCTTACCTCGTCATTATGCAAAAATATATTAGCTAATTATTTTGACTAATGCAATTAAGATATGCATATTTAGCATAAACCATACAATAGAAATGTTACAGTCAGCAATTGCTGGGTTGCGCTCATGGGTAGCAGAGAGGCAAAAGTCCCTGCTCAGTCTCCAATGGTAAACCACAAGATTGCTACAACTCTGCCTGCTCCGTTATTATTAGTTTGGTTGCAGTAATTAATTTACTTTACAGCGTGACTAGGTGGCACAGCTAGCAGTGGTATTAATTTTTGTTATGAGACACCTGAAGATGTCAGCTTTTGAGCAGCAGCGTCTGCACCTTTAATTGCCTTAATCAGTGGAAATGCAGTATCTCTTTCAGGGATCCAATTAAGAATGTGATTGTTATTTTTCTTTTCTCTCGAACCCTTCCTAATGAATACAGCAGCTTCTGAGAGCTAAGGTGATGGCAGGAGCCAAGAGGGGCATCTTCTATTCTTAACCTAGGAAACTCACCAAGCCTGGAGTTTCTGAGTGAGGGAATGAGCTGCCCCGCAACCTCCATCCTCCCCTCAGCCTTTGTTACTCAAAGTGTGGTCCATGGACCCGCAGTCTCCATTTCACACAGGAGCTTTTTTGAAATACAGAATCCTGGGCCCCTGCAACACCCACTGAACCAGAATCTGCATTTTAACAAAATCTGTAAGCATGAGCATGAACGTGTGAGAAATGCTGCTAGAAAGAAGAGGCCAGAGCCAGCCCTACACCTAAAAGGAATGTTGTTGTTGTTGTTGTTAAGTGACGTCGAGTGATTCCGACCCATAGTGACCCTGTATAGGGTTTCCAAGGAGCAGCTGGTAAGCTTGCACCACTGATATTGCGGTTCAAACAACTTTGCAGTCTGACGCATTAGCCCACAGCACCACACTAAGAATGGTTAAATCTGTGGGTGATGTGAGGGTATGCTGGGAAGAACCCAGGGACAAAAATACAAACCCCACGGACTAGATTTGGAGTCCTTGTATGGCACTGACAGGTCAACACTCATCACTGCTAATCAAAAGTTTGGCAATTCAAGTCCACCTAGAGGCTCCTCAGGTGTAAGACCCGGTGCTCTACTTCTGAGAAATCAGCCATTGAAAACCCTAGGTTGCATACTTCTACTCGGACACACACAGGGTTGCTATGAGAAGGAACGGACTCAACAGCAACTGCTGGTCTAGCGTTTATTCCTTTGCATTTGGAAGCATTCGAACCCCTCACAGTTTCAAAATGAAAGGCATGGACTGTTGAAGGAGATGAAGATTTTTTTCAGCTTACCTTTTACCCTGTGACAGCTGAGAATACCAGAAAAGCAATGCAGGGAAGATGCTGGAGAGAGAAAAAAAAACAAGAGAGGAGAAAGTTCTAGGAAAACAGGGTCAGGAGGATAGCGCCCCTACCTTGGTTCCACCACAGAATCCCGCAGGGCTACTTCCTGTACTGTCTTGTCTAAGGACACCAGCATTCTGTGTCAGCCAAGTCCTCCCCCTACCTCAGGTATATTCCTCACAAAATCCACCTGCTAGCCTGAGATCTCTCTCTCTCTCTCTCCTTTGTTCTTTCTCTCTTTGTCCCAACACTGGAAGAGATATATCCATACCCAGATTTTGACTTTTCAGAAGTTTTATATCTGGCTTACTCTGCCTGGATCTCCCCTTTCTGTTTACTCATATTGCATAAGAAAATACCACAAAAGCCTCTCATGTCCACTGCTGGCCTTCATGTTTCAAACAAGTGCATCTGAAATGTAAACCTTTCATTGCCATCCCCATGCACTGCAATTTTGTGTCTCTAGAACCAAGCTAGACTTACTGCAGTCTTACCTGCTTCTGAAATCACTGTGTTGTTGTTGTTATGTGCCGTGGAGTCGGTTCCGACTCATAGTGACCCTGCATATGGTTTCTGAGGCTGTAAATCTTTATGGGAGCAGAAAGTCTCATCTTTCTCCCGCCGAACAGCTGGTAATTAGCAACCTGATTCTAAATGAGATGGTCTAAATGATAGCAACAGTGAACGACAGACCCCTTTGCAAGAAGCAGCAGAAACAATGAGCAGAAGAGATGTATTCTAACCTGACCAAAGCATCAGAACTGCGCTGTAAGCTCCTCACAGAACAGGAATGTTGAGGCACATATTTATCCCCTAGGTCTCGGGGTGGCTCAGGCGGTTTGTGATCAGCTAAAACCTAAGTCCTGGAGACCTGCTCTTATAAAGCCTGCAGCCCACAAACCTGTGGAGCTCAGTTCTTCTCTGATACCTGGGTTGTCATGAGTCAGAATCAATTCAAAGAGTATTTTCAATCAATAGAGTTGGTGTCATATAGTAGGTGTTCAGTAAACACTAATTGTGTAAATACATAGATGAATAAATAGATGCATGAATTGATGAATGATTTAAAGAACTATTGCTATGTCCTGAAAATGAGAAATGTCTTTTTTATCAGGATCTGGGGATTCTGGGGGACTCCTGTGATATGTGTCTTCCACCCCAAAAGAAACAAAAAGCTGATCCGAGAACCAATACCCTGGAGGAAAAAAAAAATGTTACCCAGAGGCCTGTCTTTTTAGCCATGGGGGACTTTTTGTTGGTCCTTCAAGGCATCTTCAGCATCACAAGGAGCATGAGTCAGTTGAGTGGCAAACATATTTGTTTCCACATATTAGTCACATATTTGATAGAGTATATAGCAAATGTATGTGATAACATGAAATACATTTTAAAGCCACAAATTTGGACAGCTGTCCCAACATTTGAAAGAGTACATTAAAAATACTGCTGTATCCATTTTTAAATGCCATACAGAATGGTTAAATTTGTCAGCCTTTCCACATAGTTTATATTTGCTTGTTTGTTTTGATTTTATAAAGGGATCTCACTAGGTGATTTCTGGGCAGCTGGTCAATATTAATGGGAATGACACTATGTAAAAGCTAAGAATAAAAGCAAGTCTAAGATTAACCCTAACCCTACCTAACTCCACCCAGGTTACCCTGTTTCACAATCTACCTTCAGGACACTAGCCAAGAAACTCTCAAGAACTAAGCAGTAGATTTAACAAGACTGGGGTCAGCAGAACAATAAGAAGACAAAATTGGGGGTTGAAGAATTGTATTTCAAACTTGGTTCCCTTAGGTAAAAGTTGATATTGAGTTGCATGTACCCAATGTCCTCCTAATGGAAGAATAGCTCTTACTGGACTCCAACTTTTTCATGAGACAATGAACCCAGAGTAAGAAACACTAGAATCCATTTTTTTTTTTTTAATTAAAAAAAAGAAAAAAGCTTCCCAAAATTTCAAGTATAATTAAAAAGCAAAACACTATACAAAATGTGGCCAGGAATGTTTGCAATTTTACATTACTCAAGGCTCATAAAAAAGAATCCTGGTCAGGCGCTATAGTTTAAGTACTGGACTGCTAACTACAAGGTTGGTAGTTCAAACACACCAGCTGCTCTGTGAACACCCTATGCAGGGTCTCTATGAGTTGGAACTGACTCGATACCACTTAACAACAACAAATATATTTGAGCCCAATGGATTTCCATACTACATTTAATTCATACCATCAACTTTTCCTAATGATTTTGGCTTCAGGGCTCCTTTATATGTGCAACTGCCTTATAAATTTATTTTTTAAATATATTCTATAAAACTCCCCTAGTGAGAGGGACAAACGTTGGTACAGATAATGCAATGATTTAATGTGTTGTGTGATTTTTTAATTGTTGACTTTGATTCTCAATTGAAAATGTGTCTTCCTGATTTTATTAAGGTTGGATCGAAAGATCAAAGTAGGTTTGCTTTGTCTGCTCATCTAAGTAAAAATGAAGAATGGCAGTTCATGTGAATACGGGTGACAGAAGGGAGCTAGCCCAGATCCTGGAATTTGCCTCGGATCACCAAGTGTCAATGGTATTATGGCGACGTTAAGTTGTCCTTTGGAATGGAGCTAATCCTTAAACTGTGTGCAATATCCAAAACATTAGCTCTCTGCTGTCAGGCCTTTATGTGCCACATGCTGAGTTAATTAACACAGAGATGCTTGATAGTGGAACCCTCCAGAGGGGAAACAGAAAGTGGTCCAGGCCTGAGAACAGGCAGAGCCCTTAGGGAGATGGAAAACACAGAGCTCTGTTTGGTTTTTATTTCTTTCTGCTCTTGTGATACAAGGTCAGTGAGTTAGTCAACCCCATTTCTGTTCCATTGTCTGTTGTAACCTCAGGAAGACATTCTCCATGCCTTATTACATTTCAAACGCTAAACATCCAAACTACCAACATGTCCTCTATGACAGTCAAAGGGAGGAATTCATTAGCAAAATTAGGATAAAGCACTGGACCACTAACCGTGAGGGTGGCAGTTCAAACCCACCAGTCACTCCTTAGAAACCCTATACAGGGTCACTATAAATCAATACCGACTCAACAACACTTAACAATAAGAGCACAACAGCTCTGTCCTTGGAACGCATTATAAAAGAATCATTTCATCCTTGTAACTATATCTCTATATAGTTTAATGCGGAAATTCCTTAAGCCCCCGGAACCATAATTCCCTCAGCTATATATGAGGAATGATAACAACATCGTCATAGGGTTGCCGTAAGGATGAAAGCAGAAACTGTGTGTCAGAGCATTGGCACTGAGGTCAGTCAAATCCCTCTCTCCCTCTTACTAACCATGTAACCTTGCACAAGTTATTTAAGATCTCCCTTTTCTCATGTGTCAAATTAAAGTGAGAATAATTATACTTAACTCCTTAGTTTGTTGTTGTTAGGTGTCATTGAGTCAGTACCAACTCATAGCGACCTTATGCACAGCAGAACGAAACACTGCCCAATCCTGGGCCAACCTCACTACTGTTGCCACACTTGAGTCCATCAATGCTGCCACTTGGCCAATCCATCTCGTTGGGGGTCTTCCTCTTTTTCTCTGACCCTCCATCTTACCAAATAAGATATCCTTCTCCAGTGACTGGTCCCTCCTGATAATATGTCTGAAGTATGAGAGACGAAGTTTAGCCATCCTGGCCTCCAAGTTTGTTGTAGGGATTAAATAAAACAATATAGGTAAATCAGTCATGCCCAATGTGTATCAACTATGATTAGGTAGAACACTTAGCAAAGACCTGAAACAAATAAGGAGCTCAATTAGCAATGTTGTTGTTGTTAAGTGCTGTCAAGTCAATTCTGACTCATAGTGACCCTGTATAGAATTTTTCAAGGAACAGCAGGTGTATTTGAACTGTCAACCTGGCAGTTAACAGTCCAGAGCATTTCCTACAGCAGTACCAGCTCCAGATGAACAACAGCCACAAAGATATGAAGGCTGATGAGGGGGTGTGGTTTCATATAAACAGTGCAGTTATAAGCTATCAATAAGGAAAGGGATACTCAGCAGCGAATCAGAAATAAGAGAAACAGAACAGTAATGACAACAAATGTTCCACTCCACCCTGGTGAGACGAGAGCCTGTCTGTGCCCGTCACCCTTGACCTAGGGACTTCTTATGCACAGACTGCAGGTTGGGGTTCATAGATGCACAGGGAAGTACAACAATGCGGTAATGAGGCGGAGTCTCAAGCTTGCCTAACTTCCACCCTGCCTGGCATTATGGGGTTTGTCTCCTCCACAGCCTATCCTACATCTCACCCCAAAATACCCCCACTACCGCCACCGCCATCATTTTGGCTAATTCTGCATTAGCCATGTGGACTGTCGGATGGTTTCTGCTGTATTTTGTTGCCCTTTCAAATATTTCTTAAATAGAAGATTGTACCATCTGGTGGACAATCTGCCTGTGTGCTATCTCACCTATCACAGTGTGGATCCCACTCCTATTAGGGAAGAAGAGAGGGAGCAGAGAAGCTGCTGGTGAGAAGGTTGCCTCTGGCCCCCTGCAGCCCTCTGGCTCTGCTCGCCCCCTGGCACCCAGTGGCCGGGTTCTGCCTGCACAGCAGTCCTTTTCTGTGTGCTGAGCAGATGTTTCTCCCACCCACTCCACAGCCGGACTATTCCTCATAGGACTTGGGGAAGAAGATGCCGCTACAGATCGGCCTTCCTGACCTATGCTGACACTTTACCTGCCTGGATGGTCTCACTACACCTGGAAGCACAAGAGAGGGGGCCTCAGGCTCAGGAAAACCACACATAAAATCTATACTCTCCCAAGGCAAAGCAAGCCAACCAGCCAAAGATTCATAGTGCTCATGCCACCCATGGCTGGCTCCTAAAGAAGGGCATTGTTGTTAGGTGCTGTCAAGCTGAACCTGATCGATGTGACGGAGCAGAATGGCTCTAGAGGGTTTCCTAGGCTCTAGTCCTGGTGTGGTGCTGTGGGATAAAGCACTGGCTACAAGGTCGACGGTTCAAACTCACCAGCCGCTCATTGGAAACCCTATACAGGGTCGCTATGAGTCACAACCAACTTGCCAGCATATAACAACAACAGACCTTTATAGAAGTAGATTGCTAGGTCTTTCTTTTATGAAGCCTCTGAGTGGATTTGAACTGCCAACTTTTCAGTTAGCAGTCAAGTACCTTACTGTTGCACCACCTGGGATCCCTATGCAGAGGTATATACACACACATGCATACATGGGAGGGGACTTCAAAAAGCTCATGGAAATATGGAATTAAAAGATAATCTTTCCATGAGGTTTTTGCAGCCGTATCACATATACATGTATGTGTGTATGTATAAGTGTATATGTGTTATAGCTCAGGGATAGTGACAGGGAGGCCCAAATATCAGTTCCTTGGCTCCAGCGAGCATACATTGTAACTGGGGATAAATGTTTAGTTGGTGTTTGGGTTTGGGAAAATGTCCTACCAATGATAGCATCAAGACGTGAGAAGATTATGTGGCCAACCTTGTTCGGAGTTGTGAAAAGAAAGCAACTTTTCTGATTTGTTTTCTTTCCATTTGAGAAGTATGGTCTTCATGAGGTCCATGGCGGAATCTCAAATACTTTTCAAGTATGATATAGTGGTAAGAATGGGGCATTTAGAAGCAGACTGCCTGGATTCAGATCTATAGATGAGCAACTTATAGAATGTCAGTCCCCTCATCTATAAAATGGGTACAGCTGTGGTTGTATTGCTGTTGTTACGTGCCGTGGAGTCGGTTCCGACTCATAGCGACCCTTTATAGGGTTTTCGAGGCTGTAAATCTTTATGGGAGCAGAAAGCCTCATCTTTCTCCCGCGGAACAGCTGGTAGTTTCGAACTGCTGACCTTGAGGTTCACAGCCCAATTCGTAACCACTACGCTACCAGAGGTTGTATAGTGGTTACGAATTGTGCTGCTAATCTCATGGTCAGCAGTTCAGAACTACCAGCTGTTCCACAGAAGAAAGATGAGGCTTTCTGCTCCCGTAAAGATTTACAGCCTCGGAAACCCTATACAGGGTCATTATGAGTTGGAACCGACTCCACGGCACATAACAATAGTATTTACCTCATAGAGCTGTTTCATTCCAGGCGAAGTTAAAGTAGAGTAGACCACAACTTCATAGGGGACAGTCATGGAAAAAAGGCACCCTTGTCTTTGTTCCCTTTTTATTACTAACTTCTTACATGGAGCCCTGGTGTCTAAGCACTCATTGGGCCCATCGGTCTTTTCTTGGGACAAAGATGTGCCAGTGTACTTTCATAAAAGAAACAACCCCATGGGGAAGCTTTACTCTGTCCTATCAGGTCACTGTGATTCAGACTCCACTCAAAAGTAAACAGTTTGGTCTTTTAAGACTCTCTTAGCAGAGAATTTTTTTTAAATCTGCTTTCACACTTTTGAACTTGCTATTACAAAGATGGCTTCCCTACTGAAATTCCTAACTTAAACAGATTGTGATAGTAATTAAAATGGCTACCCTATATCAAATGTTCACTAAAAGTCAGGCACTGTTCTAAGCGCTTTAGGTACAATATCTCACTTAATTTTTATAGTAGCTTTATGAGATAGTTGTTGTTGTTAGGTGTCAAGTCAGTGCTGAGTCATAGTGATGGCTTGATTTTTTTGTTTGCTGCTTCTGTGAGCATTTACGTGTGAATCCAAGAATGATGGAGTCTGACAACTGTGATCTTTTCTCCATGTATCACGATGTTTTTTAGTGGTCCACTTGTGTGGATTCTCATTCTCTTTACATTGAGATGCAATCCATACAGAAGGCTGCTTGTCTTTCAGTTCAAACCGAGCTGGAGGTTTAGTGCTTATGCTATGGTGTCATAGCAGGATGACTGTTGTTATCCTGAATTCGTACAAGAAGAAATATCGGCACAGTTCGTTCGTGGTTGAATAGATTTAGGAACTTCGGAGTTCTCACTTGTAATCCCTTGCCTTTTATGATGTTTTGAGGAATTCCAAAATATACACATCAACTTATCTTCCCTCTCATTTTATCATGGGACCATTAAGAATGAAAACCATCTTGGGGACTCAAAAATACTGTCAAATGTTTCCCACTTCATCTGACTTTTCTTTTAAATACTTCACCACAATGTAGGGAATGCTTGCATTGATTGAAAAGATATGCCAGGTTATAAATCATTTTCAAGAACAACCTCAAATGGCCACCAAACAGATGAGGGGCTCTCATTCTGAAGTAGCTCTGTCCACTTGAACTTTTTCTCATGCTCAAAGTGTTCTATATCTCTGCTGTCCAACTTGGGATTCAACAGTCACATGTTGGTACCCAAGACTCACTAGACGACTGAATCCTTGCAATGTGGCTAATGAGACTGCCAAAATAAATATTTCATTTGATGGAATTTCAATTAATTAAAATTTAAATTTAAGTATCCACACATGGCTAATGACTATAATATTGCTGCACACAATTTTAGAATCTTTAGGTCAGAAAGGCTTCCAGGCCTCTGTCTACAGCATCATCAATTTTCCTGGCATCAGCTGGAAACAGTCTGCAATTAACAAAAGACAGGGGAGCCTTGTTGGTCCAACAATTCCATAACAGGAGGTGGACCCTCTCCAGAGTATTTGTGGCTCTTCACAAAGCATGCCCTCCCTCCTGTCTCACCAACTTTAGTAGCTTTGACGCTAAGAGATTGCTTGTGCTTCCTGCAAAAACAAAACAAACAAACAAAAAACCCTCCCTGGCAAAGCCCTAATACAGTGGATTTCAAACCACATTCTCCACTCCAGAGTTCACCATCCTGCTTCAGAGATTCCACAAACATGTAACTTAAAGTAGAATTTTAAATATGTTTGAACACTCTTAAACAGAAATTAAAAACACGCTCAAATGATATAATCAACTTGGAGCCCACTAACCATTAAGCTGGTGGTATCGAGTTGATCTTGTTTTTATGCCAACTTTGAAGCCTTCATCTATGTCCATCTCCTTGAAAAGGAGAATGTTCTAAGGTTATAAAATTCAAAAACAAACAAGGAGAAGAAAGAAACCAAAAGGTTTACTACATCCCTACTTAAATGTCTGAATCAGAATTTTCCCCATACTCTGTAGCCAAAACAGTAAAATATTTAATTCAAAAATCACCAGGAGGGCTTTGGGAAATAAGAGTGTTGTAAAATGGTTGTTGTCGTTATGTGCCGCGGAGTCGGTTCCGACTCATAGTGACCCTGCAAAGGGTTTCCAAGGCTGTAAATCTTTATGGGAGCAGAAAACCTTATCTTTCTCCCGCAGAACAGCTGGTAGTTTCGAACTGCTGATTCTGGGGTTAGCAGACTGACTCGTAGCCACTACGCTATCAGAGCTCCTTATAAAAGGGTACCAGTCATTTATTTGTTGTTCTAAATTTCAGCTTTTTGTGTTTAACCAAACAGCCTCAGAATTCTCTCTGATTGCCTTTAAAATATATTTGTGTTAAAATTATAGTCACATAAACTTCTAAGTTAGAATATTAAATTAAATTTAAGGTATGCAAACGTTCCTTTCAGTGTTTTACATACTTAAATGCTAACTAATATACTATTTGGGGGAAAAAAAATTCACAACTCAAAATAAGTTTGATAATGCAAGTGTAAACACAGGTCCAACAAGTGGTAAGGAGAGATCTTCATCCCTCCACTGAGAAGAGATAATAGTAAAATTCAGTCCAACATCCTTGAGTTGCTTCTATGGCTATGTGAAGTGGGGAGAAAGGCGAGTGATAACATATTAATTTAAACTCCACCAGGAAAGAGATTATCTGTTCGTCGTATTGTGGTATCTTGAATGTTTTACGATGTTGGAAGCAATGCCACAGGTATTTTAAATACCAGCAGGATTACACAGGGTGGACAAGTTCCAATGGAGTTTCCAGGCTAAGACATATTAGGAATAAGAGGTGGACTACCTCTGAATGGTTAGTCATTGAAAATCATATGAACAGCAGTTGAACATTCTCAGATAAAGTGCACAAATGAAAACATTTTGAAGAGCACCAGAATATTGTCAAATCCAGTGCCAGAAGATGAGCTACTCTTATTGGAAAGCACTCAGAATTTCAGGAGGAAAGAACTGCCTCCTTAAAGTAGAGTTGACCATGATGGTACAAATAGAGTAAAACTTTTGGGACCTCTATTTTCTGATGAGTTACAACTCAAAATGAAGAGACACCGCTGCAGATATTCATCAATAATCAAAACATGGAATGTATGGAGTACAACTTTAGGAAAATTGGAAACTTTAAAAAAAAATGAAATAGAAAGCATGAAGACCAATATCCTAGGCATTAGTTAGCTGAAATGTACTGTTGTTGGCCATTTTGAATCTGACAATCACGTGATTTACCATGTCAGGAAACCAATGCAAGAGGAATGGCTTAGCATTCATTATTAATAGGAGCATTTCAAGATCTATCTTGAAGTACAACACAGTCTGTGATATGATAGTATCTATATGCCTACAAGGAAGACCAGTTAATATCACTATTATTCAAATTTATGCACTAACCACTAAGTCATTAATGATGAAATTGAAGAATTCTACCAACTTCATTCTGAAATTGATGAATCAGGCAATCAAGGTATACTGATAATTACCAGTGGTTGGAATCTTTCTGGAGTCCCATTGTGATGCTGTGGGATAAAGTACTGGACCACAAGGTTGGCTAGAACCACAAGGTTTCACCAGTGGCTCCTTGGAAACCCTATGCAGGGTCACTATGATTAGAAACTGACCTGACAACATTTAACAACAGCAGTGGTTGGACTGTGAAAGTTGAAAACAAAGAGGAAGGCTCAGTAATTGTAAACTATGGCTTCGGTAGTTACGCACTGGACTATGAATCCAACTACCTTTTAAACTGATAAATAACTTCCAGTTTCTGTTGCCTTCTAAAATATATTTGAAAGGAAAGGCTAACAACATTGAGACAGCAGCTGGATTTCAATACTTTAAGGACCCTGGACTTCATTTGGTAGATACGTGTGAAAATCTAGAACTAGAGGGGAAATGCCACTGTTGGAGAACTTGAGAGAAAGCATTCAGAATGATGCAACAGGGACCCAAACCCCACCCCCCACCCAAGAAACTGTATTGACTATGGTTCATTAATGTAAGTGAACATTCTAACAGGCTTATTCCTTCTGCTTATTTGATCCTTGCCCACACTTGCTTACAGTAGGATCATTTCTCTAACCACCTTATCTCCCAAAACACACTAAAAAAAAAAGAAAAGAGGACAAAAGCTGCTTTATTTTACAGCTAATTTGCTGTAAGCACATAGGCCAGCTGCTCACAAAGAAGCAGAAGAGGAAATAGGGACAGAGGGAACCTTCTAATGAAGGGGGGCGGGGAACTGCTTGAGCTGTAGGTAGAATGGGCTAGATGCTCTGTGTATGATTAAAGACGAGCAAAAAACAGTAGTAAGCAGTTATGTTCATCTTGAGCCTCGGAATAGAGAAATAAGAGATACAAACTATTCAAGAGCAAACAATGTTGTTCAGATGGTGTCTTAACTGGCCCAACAAAATATCTCTCACAGTCCTAAAATGCAAAATTCTATTTGGAATTTTGCTCTTGAGTGACTGTTATAATCGGTCCATGGTTTGTAAACAAGAGATGATTCTCAAAACAAATAGTAAACTTGAGGAATTCTGTAAGGAAATGTTCAGAGGGGTTGGTTTAACAGGAAAACATTTAAATGATATAGTTTGAGGGAGTACTGGAAAAATGACATCCTAAACTTCTACGTGAGCAGATGCTGTGTGCTTCCTTCTTAAACAATATTTCCTTTTAAAAAGGAAGAAGCATCCCATTCCCCATTCTTTATTGCGTGCTACCCTCTTCTTGCCTGCTTTACACATCCCCTCCCCCTGCTTCCCAGCAATAAGACTTCCTCTAACTCTTTCCTCTGGGGGCCACATGTGGAATAGTGTATAGGTAGTTTTTCCAACTGCAGAATGTTATATTCATATGGAAATGAACAATTTCCTGAAGTTTCAGCACTAATTTTTAATAATGTAACCATTAAAGGACAGGGGTGGAATGGGCAAACAGAAAATAAATAGAGTTTAATATTCAGCTTTAAATAAATGTCCTGAATTGGTCTGTATGATAATAGTGCCAAAATAATTAATTGGAGCCTGGCCTTCTCATTTGTCAGTGAGAGCAAGATACTATGCTCTAAGTCTTCCGTGAAACCTTAAAAGAATCTTCCCATCATCCCTTTAGAGCTCAGGGTTCCTCTGTGTCTACCCCTGGGGAAAGCAGAGGCCTCATTTCCTTGGCCCAGCAGGGGAGTTGGTTTGGGCTGGCCTCAGACGCCTCATTCAGAGAATTGCTTGATGCCAAGGGAGCTCCTTGCCCCCCTCGCCCCCCCAATCTCCTGAAGCATTTATGCTTCAGGATCTTCAAGGAAAACAAACATGTTTGGCTGCTATTTAATAGCTGTTGTTGCTAAGTGCCTTCCAGTCGAGTTGGTTCCAACTCACTTTGACCCTGTACAGGGTTTCTGAGGAGGGATTGGTGAGTTTGAAACGCTGACCTTGTGGTTCAAACTGACCGTGCAGTCGAGTGTTTATCGTACAGTACCACATAGTAGGTATTGGGAATTCCATGTTCCTAGGTTTTAATGCCACTTAGTAACTTGGAATAATTGCTGATCTCTACAGTTGGTAACAAGTGTTAAAAGTCACTGTATTGGACAGGGCACTCTCCTAGATACAGTGAGGTCAGTGAAAGTTTAAAACATCTAAAAACAATTTTAAAAATATATACTTTTATTAAGAGTTGTAGTGGCACAGTGGGTTAAACAGTGGACTGAAAATTGAAACATTGGCAATTGGTTTGAACCCCACTTGATGCTTCCTAGGGCCTCCTAGTGAGAACAATGAGGTAGTCTGCTTTTCTAAAGATTTCCAGCTTTCAGAATCTGTAGAGCAGTTCGATTGTGTCCTAGAAGCTCACTGTGAGTAGGAATCAACTCCACAGCAGTGGGTTTCAGGATTTTTTTAATTGAACTTTTACAATAAAAATTTATGTAAAAGAGCAAGCATTGATGAAGAGAGGGAAAAAATGAAATTTGGATTAGAGCTTAAAAAATGTCAAGAGAAAGAGAAGTTATTCTAGATTTTGTTGTTGTTTTAAGTAGGCTGTCAAATTTTTCTCAGCTCTTGGACACCTGAAGTTTTCTCAGCGTGCTAGCCCAAGTAGTATTAGACTGTATACATGTGTAAAGGAGCTGGAAAAATGCTAAAATATGGGATGAATAAGACTGTAGAGACTATGCAGCTATGCCAAGGAGTGAGAAGTACCTCTACATCTTACTAAGGAATGATCTCTCCAATATACTCTTTGAATTAAACCAAGTAAGGCGTAGACATTGATGATAGTTTTTAACTTTGTCAACAAAGTAAGAAGGAAATGTATATATAAATGTGTCCTGGTGTGGCACTGTGGTCAATGCACTGGATTGTAAGGCCAATTTGAACAGCAAGGTAGGTGGTTCAAGTATACCAGCTGCTCCTCAGACACCCTATACAGGTCACTATGAGTTGGAACCAACTTGATGGTACTTAACAACAACAATATCTACAAATGTATGTGTATGTATAAGCCAGTGGTTCTCAATCAAAAGTATTTGGAAATGAGCTGAGGTTTTCTGTTGTCTGGGGGGCATTTTCAATAATTAGATGTATTTTCAATAATTAAAAGTATGTGTTCCTTGGAGGCCAAACTTTGTCTCTCATACTTCATCTCTCATACTTCGGACATATTGTCAGGAGGGACCAGTTGCTGGAGAAGGATATCATGTTTGGTAGAGTGGAGGGTCAGAGAAAAAGAGGAAGACCCCCAACAAGATGGACTGGCAAAGTGGCAGCATCAATGGGCTTAAGCGTGGCAACAATAGTGAGGTTGGCTCAGGATTGGGCAGTGTTTCGTTCTGCTGTACATGAGGTTGCTATGAGTTGATACCAACTTGATGGCACCTAACAACAACAACAACATGCTAATATATTATTAAGCTTTCTGATTGCCTCCTGGTAGATGTGATCAGGAGATAAGCATCCCTTTTCACTTCTATTACTCAACTCAGAGTAATTTTAGCAAGGTTTGACTATCTACACTGGTGTGTAGCAGCTTCTATTGGCTTTTGCCTGAATGGTGGGATTTAGCTCCATCAGTCAAAACAAGGCCAGGGGCAGATTGTGGAACAGACCATCAATTGCTCATATGCAAATTCAAACTGAAGCTGCAGAAAATGAAAACAAGTCATGAGAGCCAAAATATGACCTTGAATATATCCCACTGGAACTTAGAGATCATATGAAAAACAGATTTGATACATTAAAAACTAAAGACTGAAGACCAGAAGAGTTGTGGGATGACATGAAAAACATCATACATGAAGAAAGCAAAAAGTCATTAAAAAGACAAGAAAGATGGAACAGATCAAAATGGATGTCAGAAGAGACGCTGTAACTTGCTCTCCAGTGTAGAGATGTTAAAGCAAATGGGAGAAATGAGGAGGTACAAGAGCTGAACAGAAAATTTCAAAGATCAGCTCAAGAAGATCAAGTCAAATATTACAACAAAATGTGCAATGATCTGGAATCAGAAAACCAAAAGGAAGAATATGCTCAGCATATATCAGGCTGGGTGAACTGAAGAAAAAATCAAGACTTGACTTTCATTATTGAAGGATTCTCTGGGCAAATTATTGAATGATGCAGAAAGCATCAAGAGAAGATGGAAAGAATCATTGTACCAAAAAGAGATGGTTAAAGTTCAACCGTTTCAAGAGGTAGCATATGATCAAGAGCCAATGATACTGAAGGAGGAAGTCCAATGAAGGAATTGGCAAAGAACAAGGCACAAGGAACTGATGGAATAAAAATTGAAATCTTTCAAGAAAGTGAGGCAACACAAGAGGCACTCACTCATATCTGCCAAGAAATTTGGAAGACGACTATCTGGCTGACTGATTGAAAGAGTTCCATATTTGTGCTCATTCCAAAGAGAGGTGACCCAATGGAATGTGGAAATCATTGGACAATATCTTTGATATCCCATGCAAGTAAAGTTTTCCTAAAGGTAATACAGAAACAGCTGCAAGCATACATTGACAGAGAACTTCCAGAGGTTCAAGCTGGATTCAGAAGAGGCCGTGGAATGAGGGATATCATTGTTGATGGCCGATGGATCTTGGCTGAAAGCAGAGAATATCAGAAAGATGTTTACCTGTGCTTTATTGGCTATGCAAAGACTTTTGATTTTGTGGATCATGACAAGCTATGGACATCATTGTGAAGTATGAATATTCCTGAACACTTAATTGTGCTCATGAGGAATCTGTACATGGACCAAGAGGCAGTTGTTCAAACAGAACATGGGAACACTGAATGGTTTCAAATTAAGAAAGGTGTGCGACAAGGTTGTATTCTTTCATTATACTTACTCAACCTGTATGCTGAGCAAATAATCTGAGAAGCTGGGTTATATGAAGACAAACGTGGCATCAGGGTTGGAGGAAGACTCATTAACAACCTGCGATATGCAGATGATACAACCTTGCTTATTGAAAGTGAAGAAGACTTAAAATATTTACTGATGAAGATCAAAGAGCACAGCCTTCGGTATGGATCGCATCTCAATGTAAAGAAAACAAAAATCCTCTCCACTGGACCAATAATCAACATTCTTATCAATGGAGAAAAAATTGAAGTTGTCAAGGACTTTATTCTTCTTGGATCAACTATCAACACACATGGACGCAGTAGTCAAGAAATCAAACAACATATTGCATTGGGCAAATCTGCTGCACAAGACCTTTTAAAAGTGTTGAAGAGCAAAGATGTCAGCTTGAGTACTAAGGTGCACCTGACCCAAGCCATGGTATTTTCAATAACCTCATATGGATGCAAAAACTGGACAGTGAATAAGGAAGACCATAGAAAAATTGATGCTTTTGAGTTATGGTGTTGGAGGAGAATATTGAACGTGCCATGGGCTTCCAAAAGAACCAACAGATCTATGTTGGAAGAAGTGCAGCCAGAGTGCTCCTTGGAAGCCAGGATGGTCAAACTTCGTTTCTCATACTTCGGACATATTGTCAGGAGGGACCAGTCGCTGGTGAAGGATATCATCTTTGGTAAGGTGGAGGGTTAAAGAAAAAGAGGGAGACCCCCAGCGAGCTGGATTGGCCAAGTGGCAGCATCAATGGGCTCAAGCATGGCAACAATTGTGAGGTTGGCCCAGGATCGAGCAATGTTTAGTTTTGTGTGGATCATGACAAAGCATCTCTAGGTGGAGTTAAATCTCCAATGTTTCCAATAGCAGCCAAACATGTTAACCTTTTACAACAACCAGAAACTGTATTGAACACATAAGAAAAATATTTGTGAGAGGCTGAATGATCCCGCTGACTTGTCTATAGTGATGACAGTTTACCGGGTGAATGTGCTCAGTGTTTCAGAGATGTACAACAAAGAATGTACCTTGATGCATCAAGATTCTTATAACCTCCCCCAGGGACTCAACCTCACAGTCCAAAACTCTTCCCACAATTTGGTTCACTTTTGCTCCAAATTTTGTTAGCCACCAAAAAAAAAAAAAAAAAGAATGTGTTCAACCTATTGAGATTTAGTCCTTCTATTTGGTGTTTCATGCTTTTCTATCCTCAAATGTTTCCCACCACATTTGGCTGTGGCAAGACTCCTTACAGGAACAGATATCTCTAAAATCAGGCATCATCTAAGATGTATGCTGATTCACTTGATTTAGTCCAGACTTGTTAATCTCCCTGGAAGGAACTAGATCTGTTCCATAAGTTGTTGTAGTCTTTAAATGACCAAACTATTTTTAAAAGATGGCCTACATCAAATGCAATTAGATTTCAATTGTTGTCTCAATAACTCTGTCTTTGTTCATTTCTTGTTCCTTTATTTCCCCAAGTGTATTTAGCTTGTAAGACATTAAGAGCTCAGTTCATCAGACTCTTTTCATCCGCTTGTGAAATGTTAAGAACTGGTGGTACTTTCCAGAAACAGAGTCTCCACACACCACTTCTTCATCTGCTTAAACCACATGGGTCCCGTCTCCAGAAAACCCTCAGCATTAACTAATACAGGTAACCAAGGAACTGAGTACAGGGGAAATTCTAGGACTCAAGAATTGAGTAAACAGAAGGTAAATAGTTAAAACATACCTTACATCTTCACCACTTTCAACAACTCTAACTCACACACCCACAACTTGTCTGTTAGTTTGTAGTACTGTGGTGGCTTGTGTGCTGCAGTGATGTTGGAAGCTATGTCACTGGTATTTTAAATACCACCAGGGTCACCATGGTGGACATGTTTCAGCAGAGGTTCCAGACAAAGACAGACTAGAAAGAAGGAGGGGCACGCGGTACATTGTCAGGTATAGTGCCAAATGAAAACATTATGAATAACACCAGAATATTGTCAGCTATAGTGATAGAAGATGAAAACATTATGAATCACAGTGGAATATTGTCAGGTACATTCCTGAAGATCTGCCTCTCCGATTGCAAGGCACTCAAAATACGACTAGGGAAGAGGTGCCTCATCTAAGTAGAGTTGATCATAATGATTTGAATGGAACAAAACTTTTGGGACCTTTGTTTGCTAATGGGGCACATCTCAAAATGAGGAGAAATAGCTGAAAACACCCATTAATAACCAGAACATGGAATGTACTAAATATAAATCTAGGAAAATTGGAAGTTGTCAAAAATGAAATGTAACATATAAAGATGGATATCCTAAGAGAGGATATCCTTTCTTATCCTTTGAGAAGGCAAAATAAGGTATCATAAGTGAGCTGAAATGAACAGGTATTCGTCATTTTGAATCAGACAATCACATGGTTTATTGTGCTGGGAATGACAAATTGAAGAGAAATGGCATCAAATTTGTCATCAAAAAACATTTCAAGATCTATCTTGAAGTACAATGCTGTCTGTGCTAGGATAATATGCATAAGCCTACAAGGAAGACCAGTTAATACCACTATAATTCAAATGTACGTAGCTACCACTATAGCCAATGATGAATACACTGAAGAATTCAAGTTCTTCAGAGTCAAGATGTGGCACAGTAGGATAAGCACTGGACAGCTAACTGCAAGGTCAGAGGTTCAAACCCACCAGCCAATTCTCAGAAATCTAATACAGGATTTCTATGTATCCAAACCTACTCGAGGACACTTAACAGCAACAACAGCCAACTTCTTCAGTCAGAAATTGATCAAACATACAATCAAAATGCACTGATATTTATGGGTAATTGGAATGCAGAAAAATCAGGAAGGATCAGTAGTTGGAAAATGTGGCTTTGGTGTTATAATGCTGGAGAGTGCATGACAGAATTTTGCAAGACCAACAATTTATTCATTACAAATACCTTTTTTTTAAACAACATAAAAGGTGATTGATTGCACAAATTGGGCCTCACTAGATAGAATATACAAAAATCAAATCAGCTACATATGTGGGAAGAGACAGTAGAAAAGCTCAATACATCAGCCAAAACAAAGCTGGGAGAAGGCTATGGAACAGAATATTAATTGCTCATATGCAAGTTCAGGCTGAAGCTGAAGAAAATTGAAACAAGTTCACAAAAGCCAAAATATGCCCATGAGCATGTTCCACCTGAATTTAGAGATCATCTCAAGAGCAGATTTGATGCATTAGACACTAATGATGGAGGACCAGAAGAGTAGGGAAATGACGTCAAGAACATCATACCGGAAGAAAGCAAAAGAGCATTTAAAAGACCAAAACGGATGTCAGAAAAGACTGAAACTTACTCTTGAATGTAGAGAAGCTAAAGCAAATGGAATAACTGAGGAAGTAAAAGAGCTGAACTGAACATTTCAAAGGGCAGCTTGAAAAGACAAAGTAAGGTATCATAATGAAATGTTTAAAGGCTTGGAGCTACAAAACCAAAAGTGAAGAACACGCTCAGCATTTCTCAAGATGAAAGAACTAAAGAAAAAATTCAGCTTTGACGTGACAGAATTGAAAGTGCCATGGGCTGCCAAAAGAACGAACAGATCCGTGTTGGAAGAAGTGCAGCCAGTGATCCTTGGAGGCCAGGATGGCCAAACTTCGTCTCTCATACTTTGGCCATATTGTCAGGAGAGACCAGTCGCTGGAGAAGAATATCATGTTTGGTAAGGTGGAGGGTCAGAGAAAAAGAGGAAGACGGATTGGCAAGATGGATTGGCAAAGTGGCAGCATCAAAGGGCTCAAGTGTGGCAACGATAGTGAGGTTGGCCCAGGATCAGGCAGTGTTCCGTTCTGGTGTGCATAAGGTCACTATGAGTCAGCACTGACTCAATGGCACCTAACAACAAATGGACAAAATATTGAATTGTTCAGAAAGTATCAAAAGAAGATGGGAGGCACACAAAGAGTCACTGCAGAGAATGGGAATTCCAGAACACTTAACTGTGCTCACCAAGAACCTGTACATAGACTAAGAGGAACTTACTAGAGCAGAACAAGGATTAAATGGATATATTGAACGGATTAAAATCAGGGGAGATGTGCAGCAGGGTTGTATTCTTTCACCATACTTACTCAATTTTTTTGCTGAGTAAATAATCTGAGAAACTTGATTATATGAAGAAGAACGTAGCATCCAGATTGGAGGAAGACTTATTAACAACTTTTGATATGCAGATGATACAACCTTGCTTATTGAAAGCAAAAAGAACTTTACTGATAAAGACCACAGCCTTCAGAATGAACTGAATCTCAAGATAAAGAATCAAAAAGCCTCACAACTGGACCAATAAATAGCATCATGATAAATGGAGAAAAGATTGAAGTTGTCAAAGACTTCATTTTGTTTGGTCCACAACCAGCACACAATCAGCTTTCAAGAAATTAAAAGATGTATTGTATTAGACAAATCTGTTGCACAAGACCTGTTCAAAGTATTCAAGAGTCAAGATATTATTTAGAGATCTAAGGCATGCCTGATCCAAGTCATGGTATTTTCAATCGCCTCATATGCATGTGACATTTGGACAATGAATTGATGCATTTGAGTTATGGTGCTGGAGAAAAATACTAAAAGTGCTATGAACTGTGCCAGAAGACTGTCTTGGAATGAGCACAGCCAGGATGATGAGATTTCATCTCTCATGCTTTGTACATGTTATTAGGAGAGAGTCGTCCCTGGAGAAGGACATGATGCTTAACAAAGTGGAGAATCAGTTGAAAAGAGAAAGACCCACAGTGACATGGATTGACACAGTGGCAGTTAGCAATGGGCTCAAACATGACAACAATTGTGAGGCTGGCACAGGACCAGGCAGTGTTTCATTCTGTTGTGCCTAGGGTTGTTATGAGTCAGAACCAACTCAACGGCACCTAACAACAATGACAACATATATTGTGACTGAACATGAATGGCTGCCCCATCAATTTGTGCTTCTTGTTGTTGTTGTTAAGTGCCGTCGAGTTGGTTCCGACCCATAGCGACCCTGTACAGGGTTTCCAAGGGTATAAATCTTTATGAGAGTAGAAAGCCTCATCTTTCTCCCGCAGAGTGGCTGGTAGTTTCGAACCGCTGACTTTAAGGTTCGCAGCCCGATTTGTAACCACTACGCTACCAGAGCTCCTTGCTACCAAACCTTAATTGGAGGCCCTGATCCCACCACAGCAATTCTTAATCCTTTCCTGGATTTCATCAGAAACTCCCACTCATGCCAAATTAGCCTGGAAGATCCCAGCTTTCTTGCCCTGTTAGCCTCAGCCCCCTTAAGTTGGAGGTAAAGGATCTGTCTTATACCTTCTCATGCTCACACAGCTGAAGGGTTTCAGACCTTTAGTTCTTCATGAGGATTGTGGTAATTTTAGTGAAGTGATTCCATACTCTGCAGGACACTTGACATCAAGCACTCAGGCACAAAATGTCAGCAGCATCCAAGAGCACCCCAATTTCCCAATGTGGACTAAGATGATAGTGCCACCCCCACCTGAGAACCACACAGACTTTGTTTTGTACCTGTCTCTCTCCTTAGACTATGCTAAGAGGGCAGGCACCTCACCTTATACAAATTCACATTCCCAGTGATCCACATGGTGCCTAACACTAGAGTTATTATTAAGTTACTACTTGGCCAGATAAATTCCCTCATTTAGGTGCTTGCTTGCACATAGGTCAACTCTAGTTCTCCCCCACATTACCAACTGGGAAAGGACTTAAGCTCACCTTTACTGGTTTAAATGGTGATGTAAGGGGGCTGGGAAAAGTTCATGGAAAAATTCTATTATCTTTCAATTCCATTTGCCATGAAGTAGCTCCTTCATTTAGCTACTTATATAACATCCTTGATTTTTGCCTCTTGACCTGCAAAGCCTAAAATATCCTCCATCTGTCTTTTAAGAAACTGTTCACTGATCCTGGTCTAAGCCAATTATCTCTGTCTTATTTCCCTTGCCAGTGAGAGGTTTAAAGATGGCATGAGTTCTGGCCATTCCAAGAAGAGGAACGTTCTTCTGGGAGCCTATGAGAAGGACGTCGATTCTGGCCAGTCAGAGGAGAGGAATCTTTTTCTGGGAATTCATGGAAAGGAGGAAGGACGTCAGTTCTGGCTAGTTACACTTGAGGACCGTTCTTCTGGAAACTCATGGTAAACGCATATGACTCTTAAAAAGGGATAACTGGATGCAACTCTTGGAAGTGGTGGAGTCAGTCATTCTGCAGCCTGATTACAAAGCCCACCCCACACAACCACCACCACCACCACCACTACTGAAGATGCCATGCAAGAAAATGAACAAGATCCCCCAGTGACTTATTGGAAGTAACCAACCTGCAGCCACTCTGACATCCCTTGATGGCACAAACAGTTAGGCACTCAGCCACTAACAAAAGGTCTGCAGTTCAAACCCACCCAGGGGTGCCTCTGAAGGAAAGTCTGGTAATCTTCTGAAAGTCCCCATTTGTGAAAACACAATGGAATGTAGTTCTCCGAAACACATGGGGTCACCATGAGTGAAAACATGGTTTGGATTTGTTTGGGTTTGTTCATTTGGAGTTACTCTGTCTCAGGAAACTTGTTCTGTGTGAAACCACATATCTTAGTGTTTAAGATGTTTAGAGTCAGAGTTCTTGTTACTTGCCACTTAATGCATCCTATTCAAGCCAGATGGAAATTAGAGGTCAGAGAGGCTCAATGTCTTCACCAATATCCCCAGTTACCTGGCGATAGAACTAGAATGAGAAAACAGTATTGTCTTAAGTGGGACATAAGTTTCAAACAGTGAGACAAAAATGTGTTTTTTAATGAATGGACTGAGAGTAGACGCAGCACATTGAATTCTATCCGGTGTGCTTTGAGGGAGCTGTTTCATAACAAATGTAGACTGCACCCACCTTACTTACATTTCTTTTCTTTTTTGTTAAGTCTCCAAGGGACCAAATCATTGATATCTTCCCAAGAAAAGGAGTCTTTTAAAAACACCAAGCTGTACTCATGCAAACAGGAGGAAATCCACACCCTTGGCCCTGCCATACTGGTTTGTTTTGTTTTGTTTTTCCATTACTAGAACAAACAATTCAACTTCACTAGCTACTGCTGCACAAATATTCTAACAGACAAGATCTTCTTGTTCCTTTACACTGACTGTTCAGATAGCTGTTTCCATGCCACAGGGTCACATACTAAACAGGATGGTAAACCCTCGCTACAGCCTCCCTAGTAATTTTGAAGATGATTTTATTGTCCCCATTGTCTGGACATATTGTCAGGAGGGAACAGTCGCTGGAGAAGGATGTCATGCTGGGTAAGATGGAGGGTCAGATAAAAAGAGGAAGACCCCCCAACGAGATGGATCAGCCAGGTGGCATCATTGATGGCATCAAGTGTGGCAGCGGTAGTGAGGTTGGCCCAGGATCGGACATTGTTTCGTTCTGCTGTGCATGGGGTCGCTATGAGTCGGTTCCGACTTGATGGCACCTGACAACAACAACAACAACATTTCACAGATGAGACAGCAGAGGTTAAGTGACTTTCTCCAGACTGTACAAAGTGGAGCTCACCTTGGCCATGCCATATGATCCCACAGGTCAGCGCTGCCTCTTTTAGGCCTCCTTCCTCGAGTAACTGTCTCCTGCCCTCCCACAGGTTTGTCTGTAGGAACATCACCAGGCTGTTCGGATGAGTCATTGTAATGACTTACGGTTTTCCACGTGTAAACCTGAAACCCTTACACAGAGCCACCTTCCCTTTAAGGATCTGATTGATTTTCAGATGTATTTCAAGACCAGGAACTAATGGAGAACCAAAACAATTTATTACCAACTTAATTAACAGTCACAGTTTTGTGTTTTGGTTCTTCTTTTTTAAATAATTAATGGAACTAGACAAATCACCGGAAGGAGCTGTGGTGATCTACCTCAAACCTCCCATTATGGAGTTAATTGTGTCCTTCCAAGATAGAAATTGTAAGCCTAGATCCCTATACCTATGGATGTAACCCCATTTGGAAATAGAATATCTTTGTTATGTTAATGAGACTATAGCTATGTAGAGTGTGTTTCAAACCAATCACTTTTGAGATATTAAAAGATTGATTCGACATAGAGAAGGAAACCCAAACCCGAGAAAGTTGCACACCACATGGAAACTACCAAGGAACTGAGAACCAAAGCCACAGGGAGAGAAAGACTTCCCTTGGAACCAGTGCCCCGAATTCAAACTCCTACCTTCCTAAACTGTGAGGAAGTAGATTTCTGTTTATTTTGTTTTCTGTTAAGGACACCCTCTTGTAGTATTCTGTTACAACAGCACAAAAAAATGAAGACAACTCCACTCTGTAATAATGTCATTGTCGGTAGCTGCCAGTGAGTCAGCAACCCCCAGCTCATGAGAGCCTGGTGCACAATGGAACAGAACTTTGCCCAGCCCTATACCATCTCCAGGATCCCTGTGACCCACAGTGTTTTCATTGGCTGACTATCAGAAGTAGATCACCAGTCCTTTCTTCCTAGTTTCTCTTAGTCTGGAAGTTCAGCAGAAACCTGGTCAGGTTTATAATAACATGCAAGCCTCTACTGACATATGGGTAGTAACTATACATGAAGGGAACACCAAGTGGTTTAAAATTATGAAAGATGTGTTCTAGGGTTGTATACTTTTACCATACTTATTCAATGTATACTGTTTTGTTGTTGTGAAGTGTCAAGTTGGTTCAGACCCATAGCAACCCTGCATAGGGTTTCCAAGGAGCAGCTGGTGAGCTTGAACCACTGACCTTGTGGTTCAAACCAACTTTGCAGTCCCATGCATTAACCCACAGCACCATACCAAGATTCCAAGAAGTTGGATTATATGAAGAAAAACATGATATCAGGATTGGAGGAAAACTCATTAACTACCTGACATATACAGATGTTACCACCTTGCTTGCTGAAAGTGAAGAGGACTTAAAATGCTTACTGATGAAGATCAAAGACCACAGCCTTTGCTATGGATTCCACTTCAATGTAAATAAAACAAAAATCCTCACCACTGGACCAATACACAACATCCATTTAAATGGAGAAAAGATTGAAGTTGTCAAAGACTTCATTTTGCTTGGATCAGCCATCAACACTAATGGAAGCAGCAGTTAGGAAATCAAACGACATATTGTATTAGGCAAATCTACTGCTCAATACCTCTGAAGAGCAAAGATGTCATTTTGAGGACTAAGGTGCACCTGATCCATGCCGTGTTATTTTCAATAACCTCACATGCATGTGAAAGTTAGAGAATGAATATGGAAGACATTTGAGTTATGGTGTTGGAGGAGAATATCAAAAGTACCAAGAGAATAAACTAATATGTGTTAGAAGGACAGCCAGAATGCTCCTTGGAAGCCAGGATGACCAGACTTCATCTGTCATACTTTAGACATATTGTCAGGAGGGACCAGTCACTGGAGAAGGATATCATGTTTGGTTAAATGGAGGATAGGAGAAAAGAGGAAGACCCCCAATGAGATGGACTGGCACAGTGGCAGCAGCGATGGGCTCAAACATAGCAATGATTGTGAAGTTGGCTCAGGACCGGGTAGCATTTCGCTATGTTGTGCACTGGGTCACTATGAGTTGCTACGGACTCAATGACACCTAACAACAACAGACATGAAGTGCACTAAGATGTAAGTCAGTCTCCAGGATGGAAGGGAAGAATTGTACCATTGAACCATCTATAGGCAAAGACCTGGAGTGAGGAAACCAAAAGGGAAGAACACACTCAGCATTTCTCAAGCTGAAAGAACTTTTAAAAAAATCAAACCTTACCTTGAAATATTGAAGAATTCTATGGGGAAAATATTGAATGAGCCAAGAAGTGTAAATTGAAGCTGGAAGGAATACAGTCACTGTACCAAAAAGAATTGGTCGATGTTTAATTGTTTCAAGAGGTAGCATATGATCATGAACTGATGGTATTGAAGGATAAAATGCAAGCTGCATTGATGGAATTGGCAGGAGGAAAAAAAAAAAAAAAAGTTCCAGGAATTGACAGAATGCAGCTTTCTTTCAATAAACTCTCGTAGCACTAGAAATGCTAGCCTATGTCCAGAAATGTCAAGCATAGCTACCTGGTCAACAGATTTGAAGAGATCCATATTTGTGCCAATTCCAAAGAAAGGTAACCCAACAGAATGTGAAAATCACAGAACAATATTATTAGTGTCACATGCAAGTAAAATGTTGCTTCAGATCATTCAAAACAGCTACAACACTGCATCAACAGGGAGCTGCCGAAAGTTCAAGGCAGATTCAGAAGAGGATGTGGAACTAGGGATATCACTGCTCACATTAGATGGATCTTGGCTGAAAGCAGATAATACTAGAAAGAATTTTATTTGAGCTGTATTGACTATACAAAGGCAATCAACTGTGTGATTCATAACACACTACAGAAACATTGTAAAGAATGGGTATTCCGGAACACTTAATTGTGCTCATGAGGAACCTGTACAAGATCAAGAGACAGTTGTTTGAATGGAACAAAGGAACACCAAGTGACTTAAAATTAAGATAGGTGTGTGCCAGGGTTGTACTATTTTATCATAAGTATTCTATCTGTAGACTAAGCAAATAATCCGAGAAGCTGGATTATATGAAGAAAAATGTGGCATCAGGATTGAAGGCAGACTCATTAACAATCTTAGATATGCAGATGCCATAATCTTGCTTGCTGAGTATGGCTTGCAACTCAATATAAAGAAAACAAAAATCCTCACAACCAGACCAATAAATAACATCGTGATAAATGAAGAAAAGGTTAATGTTGTCAAAGATTTCTTTTTTTTTGGGGGGGGGGGGATCCACAATCAATACTCATGGAAACAGAAGTAAAAAATCAAATGATGTATTGTACTGGAAAAATCTGCTGCAAAAGATCTCTTTAAAATGTTAATGAAAGTGTCACTTTGAGGATGAAAATGTGCCTGACCCAAGACATGGCATTTCCAATTGTATCGTAGACATGTGAAAGTTAGACAATGAGTAAGGAAGACAGAAGAATGGCTACATTCAATGGTGGTGTTGGTGAAGAATATTGAAAGTACCATGAACAGCCAGAAATCTCTGTTGAAAGAAATACAGTCAGAATGCTCCTTGGAATCATTCTTTCATACTTTGGAAATACTCTTAAGAGGGACGAGTCCCTGAAGAAGGACATCATGCTTAGAAAAGTAGAGAGAGGGTCAGTGAAAAAGAGAAAGACACCCAATGAGATGCATTGACACAGTGGGCTACAACAATGGGCTCATGCATAACAATTGTGAGCTTGTTGCAGGACTGAGCAGTGTTTCATTTAGTTGTGCATAGGGTCGTATGTGTCAGAACTGATTCAATTACTCAAAAATTACAATAACGTATCACCGACAGATGGGTGATAGTTATGCATGAGGTATGCTAACCAGGTATTTAAGCCAGTTTTCAGGATGAAAGGGAAGAACTCTTCCATGGAACCTCCAATGCCTCTTCCACACTACAATCCTCACCAGTGACTTCATTTCTACACAGCACTTTCAAAACTCATGTTAGAAATTTTTTTCCAACATTGGGATAAAAATCTTTGTTCTTGCACCTTTTATCCACAGATTGTAGTGCTGACCACTTGGTGTGTCCCTGAAGAAAGACATTTTCTTATTCACAAAACAGTCCCCTCTGATATCTAAAGATTGCTACCTCAGCGCGGGACTGCCAATTGTAAAGTCGGTGATTCAAACCCACCAGCTACTCCTTAGAAACCCTAAACAGGGTCCTTACGAGTCATAACTGACTCAACAGCACTTGACAACAACAACAACCTCATTCTGTGGGAATGTAGTGGCTCTGTTGGATAAGCACTGGACTGTGAACCACAAGGTCAGAGGTTCAAGCCCACCAGTTGCTCCATGGGAGAAAGATAAGGCTTTCTGCTCCCAAAAAGATTTACAGCCTCTGAAACCCTATACAGAGTCACTGTGAGTCAGAACTGACTCGACAGCACTTAACAACTACCTCACAGTCCAGAATTTTCTTTTCCCCAGGTTAAACAGACCTAGTTCCCTCAGCTTCAATAGTGAAGAACACAGTCCAAATCTCCTCACAGATCTGACCACTATTCTCCAAGTATGGGCTCCAGGAACTAAGAGCACTTTAGTTGACCACCAATATACCCAAACATCCCCAAATGTGTGTGTTTTGTAGATGTCCATTGAAACACTTTTTCAAATGGGCTTACTTCTTATGACTTTTATGACCGAACTTAATTAATTGTGTTTCTATGATTCTGTTCTTTGAATCTATACTTCCTAGAAAATCCCTGCATCCCAGAAACAAACACTTTGCTCTACCAAGCATATCACCCAGTTTTCTTTCTAACATCATCAACAATGGGGCTCTTTTGATATGGGTTGATATTGTCTGCAATTAACACCCAGTGTATGATTTTAGATGCATGCTAAACATTGTCACATCTATTTAAAACTAAGTAAATACTCGATTAATACGTGTGAACACCTTAGATGTGAGTTTAAAATTTTCATGTGGCAAAGGGAAGTGCTCAAAGCTTAGCGGCTAATTTGAATTCACACTGAAAATGAATTATAATCATGCCTTAACCCTTGAAGTATCCCTAAATACAAAGTCATCAAAGGCACAGCCCTTTGGTGAAAATCACAGGCTAATCCATCAATTTACAGTCATGGAAATGAATTGAGGGCTTACTGTGGGCAAGGCAATATAGTAACTTGCAGGGGAGTCAAAATATGAACAAGTCTGGCATGAGCCTACCCTAGAGTTTACCATTTAGGTGTGGAGCTAAAGCACACATTAACAACACAGTCAGTAATAGCTGTTGTTAGCTGCCCTCAAGCTGGCTCCACCTCATGACTATCCCATGTATAAAAGAATGAAATGTTGCACCATTTTCATAATAGTGATTTTTGTTTTGTTTGAAACTGTTTATTGTGAACTGAGAGAAGGTTTACAGATCTTTAGTTTTATATTCAACAAAGCATACATACACTTTGTTGCATCTCAATGATTCTCCTCCATGGAACAATGGTTAGCCTACTTCCTCCTTGTGGGTCTTAATCTCATTCTGTTCTTCTGAATTTTGTCCTTGTCATAGTTGTAGGTCAGTCTCTTGCTGACCATTAAGCCTGGTCTTTTTTTATATATATATAATTTTGAGTTTTGTTCCACTTTTTCTCCCACTCTGTCCAGGATCTTCTAATGCTATCTATTTCAGAGCAGTTGGGAACCATCTAGTTCTTCTGGTCTCAGAGTCATGGTGACTGATGTTCACCTGCTCCATTGGTCCACTGGACTAATTGATTCCAAGTGTCTTCAGTTTTTATTACTCTTCTTTCCTCCATTCTGGGAGAGACCAATCATTGTGCCTTGATGGCCACTCATGAGCTTTTAAGATCCCAGTCACTACTCAAATGGTTAGTATTTTTGAATCTAGTGTGCAGCTTTGGGTCTATTCATTGCATTCAGGGTTTCTCTTGTCTTTGAAATCCCTCCACTTTATGCCCCTTACATGAAATCCTTCTCCAGTGATTGTTCCCTCCTGGTTATGTGTCCAAAGTAATTGAGTTGGAGTCTTGGACAGTATTCTTATTGACTAATTTTTGGCACTAAGGAGCTCTGGTAGCGTAGTGGTTACGACTCGGGCTGTGAACCGCAAGGTCAGCAGTTCGAAACTACCAGCTGCTCCGCGGGAGAAAGATGAGGCTTTCTACTCCCGTAAAGATTTACACCCTCGGAAACCCTGTACAGGGTCGCTATGAGTCGGTTCCGACTCCACGGCACATAACAACAACAACAACAATTTTTGGCACTAGATTGCCAGATCTTTCTTCTTAGTCTGTCTTAGTCTAGAAGTTCTGCTAAAACCTATCCACTATGGTATTTGAAATCCCAATGACATATCTTCTGACATCAGAGCAACACGACACAGTAAGACAAACTGATAGAGGAGTAGTGAAGATCGCTATGTACTAATATATAAAATCGATGAATTAGTCTAGAAGTTTTACAAAGAAGAAGAGAGTTAATGTATGAGTGCCTCCTAAGAGCTAGCTGCACAGATGATTTCCTTGGTTTTCTGTGACTTTGGTTTAGGTAGCTCTGGTCTTTGCCAAGGTGAAAAAGGACCCTGGCACTGTAGTGGGTAAGGGTTAGGCTGCCCACCAAAAGTCTGGCTGGCCAAACCCACCAGCCACTCTGCAGGAGAAAAATGTTGCCATCTGCTTCATAAAGATTGACCGCCTGGAAGCCCTATAGGGCAGTTGCACTCTGTTTACAGGGTTTCTATGGGTTACAATCTACTCACCTGCCACAAGTTTGGTTTTTGATTTTATGCCCAGAAGACAGATATGAGGAATTTAAAAATGGTGGTACATATCTTTAGTCAGCTTTCCTAACTTTGTGGCTTCAGGAGATATGATGACAGAACTCAGCCGTCACTCCCTGAGCCCAGCAGAGGAGTAGACAAGAAGTGAGTGACATGGCACAGAAGGTGTGAGTGGGTAGAGGGCTGGAAGGGGCCTCTGAAGATAGTCCAGAGTCTGTGTAAGAGGAAGACTAGTGTCATGTGACCAAATGGAAAGTCTAGAAAGGGCAGGTCCAGACTCCGTCCTTCCACCGTAGCTCCCATTGGCTCTGCCCTCAGAGTTCCTAGAATCAGAGTGAGAAGTATTCCTCTAACCCAGCCCTTTGTTTTTGAGGTGAGGATAATATAGTCTTAGGATTTGATTGACGGTTAGCTGTTTCTTCAGGGCAAGAAACTAATGGGGAACCAAAAGAATTCACTACCAACACAGCTTACAGTCACAATGTTTTGCTTTGGCTTCTTCAAATCATCTCAGATGCAGTATTTGTGGTTGTGTTCAAATGAAGTCAATTCTTCAATAATTATGCAAAGTTAAGAATATGCCCAGTAAGATCTTGATGCTTGCTACTCAACCGAGATAAAATACAGGTATTCAATGCTTAGTCCCCTCTTTGTCACCAAACTGCCATATTTCTGCCAAGCCGCCTTTCTCCTCAGTATATCTCATCTTCTCATCTCCCCATTCTGTCCATTTTTCCTATGATGGAGGGGCTTGAGGCACCCCGCTAAGCCCTGACATCGGTAACACCTTACATAAAAGCCTGCTGGACCACCATGACACAGCCAACAGAGGAAGGAAAACAACAGTGTGTATAAATAGCTATAAATAAAAGCCCCAAACTAGTGAAAGTTTCTAGATCTCCTTTTTATTTAAATGTTCCTCATTTATATGCAACCAATTCACAAAAGCCCACACACCAATCTGTAAAGCACCTGGTATTGTGAGAAATTGCCAGTTTGGTAGTGCTGTTTATTCCCCCCTACAATAAAAACAGCACAAAGCCATGTCCTTAGGGTACATTCATTTCTTCTCCTTCTTCTTCTCTGTTTTGTAAATGATTCTCCCAAAGAGATAGATTAATGAAACCCACCCAATGAATGGGGTCTGTTTATTCGCAAGCATTCTAGGAATGCTCACCCAGATATCATTTGGGAGAGTGGTATTTTTCATATCCCTTTCTGTCATGGCCTTGTCCCTCTGCCTAGCACAGTTTTAGGTCTGGAATTTGAAGAAGCAGAGAAGAATTGAAATCACTTTCCCCTTTTCACCCAAGCCTAGAATTTTAGCCTGGTGCATAGTACCAAAGAAAGAAACTTGGAGGGATTGGGCTTGCTCCTGAGGCTTGCAACTCAGACGGACTAAACCAGGAGAAAGGGGTTTGTTTCTCCTAAGATCACTGAACACAACTATAAGGATGAATTGGATGGACTCATGTGGAGGAGAATGCATCTCCTCTGCCCTCTTGTTAAAAAGGAGCTGATCTCCTCTGTTCTAGGGAAGAAATGCAGAGAAAGCTGATTCAGCTTACACCAGGGTAAAAATAGCTAAGTGGACAGCTTGCGTGAAACTTAGCAGTTCACCTGTTTTTCCTATTATCAACTACACAAGAGAGTGCATCAAGGGCTGCAAAATTAGAAGCCATTGTAAAACCAAAGCTCTGTGCAAAAACTGCCTATCCAAAATTGACGAGTGGTAGGGAACTTGCTGGGATTGAAAATAGGCAGCTGCTTGCTCCTCCTGAACAGCTGCCAGGGGAGTGAGAGGCAACAGGAAGCCTCGATGGTACTAGTAGCATGTCGGGAAGTCACCATGGAACACTCCCCATCAGCGGGAGGCCAGCAGATCTCCTCTCAGGGGGAAAGGCTTGGGCGTCTCACCATCATCTGCCAGCTCTCCAAGTTCCCACTTTAACTTCTGGTTGTGCTGAGGTGCAATCTCAGGTCAAGATCAGGCTGGGAACTTTCTAAGCACAGAGCCACGCTCATGTTTGATGTGCATACCTACTGGGACACCTACGACTGTTGAACCCTGACGTTGAATTTGCAACTAGACACTTCTCTGGCTTGGCTCATTTGGGGAGTTTTTTGGCTAGTGGGTATCATTCTGGTGCTCTTCCCAGATGCAAATTCTGGATTGTAGGAGACTTGTACCAAGCCCACATTTGCTCTAAAAATACCAGAAGAGCTAGATGGTGCCCAACTACTGCGATCAACTGCCCTGAAAGAAGTCATGTTACAAGGTCCTAGCTAGAGGGGAGGAAAGACGTGGGAAAAAATAATAATAATTTTTAAAAAAATAGACTTACTGGTCCCACAAACTGGTGAAATCCCTGAGACTACGACCTTTAGTCATCCTTCAGGTTTGGAAATGAACTCACTCCCTGGGGCTCAATTTTCAGCCAAACAATAGAATGCTTTGTGGTTGTTATTGTTGTTAAGTGTTGTTGACTCAGTTCTGACTCATAGTGATCATGGGTAGGGTTTCTGAAGCTTCCAAATGATTGTGGAAGCAGAAAGCCTCATCTTTATTCCATGGAGCAGCTGGTGAGCTCAAACTGCCAATCTTACAGGTCCTAGTGCCATGCTTATCCTATGGAGCCACGAAGCTCCCTAGACTGGTCTGTAAGAGGATCAATAACAATAGGGAGATACACACTCCTTAAAATAATCAACCATTTGAGATCAAAATAGCAGCATTTGTCCAAGGACAACGTTGATAAGGGTTAGGAAAGAGAGCAGAATAGAAATGGGCAGCATAGGGAGGAAGTGGGATAAAGATGATACATGGTGGGCATTGCAGTTCAGGACATGAACAAAAATGTGTATGAACAATTCACAGTAACAATTTAAAAGAAAGTAAGCTGTTTGCTTTGAAGGCATCAAGGCAAGAAAAGTTAGCCCATCAGGAAAAACATACTTCTCAGCCTGAAACTCGAAAGGAACCCATGAGAAGTCTACTATGCTCACTGCTGACCACCCTGGTCTATTTGTGAGTAGAAGTGGGGGAAATGCAGCAATGAAGATAAATGTTGTGTTTGGCCATGTTCCATTGACACCCATTGGCCTTGAAATGAAGGCGAGAAGAGAAAGGACTGGCTGGTCTAAAATTTAGGGAGATGTGTGAACTCCTGAACCCATGGGCACTCACCTAGCCCCTGGTGGCTAGGACTGAGAGTGAAGTGTAAAGCTGGTCTGAAATGCAGAGAGGCATGTGTGAACTCCCAAACTTGCAGCTAGTACCCATTTGACCTAGCTTGGATGGCTAGCTGACCAGAACTCAACCAGATGAAGATAAAGATGCTTGTAACTGTGAGCACATGTAAACTGTGAGTACAAGTTGATGAACTGGACCTTTGCTTATGGATGCAGTTGCTCAAAATTCCAACCAAAATGAAAGGATTCTTCATATAAAGGCTCAAACTTATTACCTCAGTGCACTGGGTTGATAGGGACAGGTAATTTAGACATTGGTTATCAAAAATGAGGGGCTATTAAGGTACGAAGTGTAACTAAAGGAGGGAGTAGTTAATATTTCATTTCAGGAACAGAGGATACCAGGACCATCAAGAAGGAAGAGCAAGATAGGAGTGTAAGGTCCTACCTAGGGAAGTAGCGATGGCAGAGATGGTGGCAGGGGTGATGGTATGGAGATCTAGAGCAACTTCGGACTCTAGGTCCATGGACTGAGCAAGGCTATGTGTCCATGAGCAGGAGGCAGGCTTGCAAAATGTACTCTTTAGACATTTAAATGAATACATATATTTTGTTTTGTATGTGCACATCAAATAGGTTAGCTTTGTTGATTTGTGAAAAATAAGATGTAAAAGGGAAGCCACAGGGAGGAAGCAGGATTACTTTTATTGCAGGGAGGGGATAGTAATCACTGAGATGAAGGAAAACTTATCACTGGTTGAGGGTAAAGCTGATGATCTTGTCTGTTAACGTTCACTCAATTCACTATGAAGAGTTAAAATAAATTTTTTTTTTTTTAAATGAAAGAAAGGAAGAAATCGTGATCCACACTCACATCTGTTGTTAGCTGCAATCAAGTCAGCTCCCAACTCACAGTTGTTGTTGTAGTTGTTGTTGTAGTTGTTGTAGTTGTTGTTAGGTGCCATCGAGTCAGTACTGACTCATAGCAATCCTGTGCACAACAGAACGAAACACTGCCGGGTCCTTGGCCGACTTCACAATTGTTGCTATGTTTGAGACCATTGTTACTGCCACTGTGCCAATCCATCTCGCTAGGAGTCTTCCTCTTTTTCTTGGACCCTCCACTTTACCAAACATAATATTCTTCCTCAGGGAAAGGTCCCTCCTGACAATATGTCAGAACTGTGAGAAATGAAGTCTGACCATCCTGGTTTCCAAGGAGCACTCTGGCTGCACTTCTTCCAATATAAATCTGTTTGTTCTTTTGGCAGTCCATGGTACTTTCAATACTCTTCTTCAACATCATAGCTCAAATACATCTATTCTACCATCTTCCTTATTCACTGTTCAACTTTCACATGAATATGAGGTTATTGAAAATACCATGGCTTGGGTCAGGCACACCTTAGTTCTCCATTCACGTCATCACGGTCAATTCTACTTTGAGGAGGCAGCTCTTCTCCAGTCGTATTTTGTGTGTCTTCCAACCTGCGGGGCTTATCTTCTGGCACTATATCTGACAATATTCTAGTGCTCTTCATCATGTTTCAATAGTCAGTATTTTGGTGCTGACAGCGTTCACTACTCTTCATGTGGTTTTCAGTGACTAAATATTCAGAAGTAGTCCACTCTCCTTCTTCCTAGTGTGTCATCATCTGGAAACTCAGCTGAAACCTGTCCACCATGGGTGACCTGGCTGGTATTTAAAATACCAGTGGCATAGCTTCCAAAATCACAGCAACACACACACACAAGCTGCCACAGTACGACAAGCTGACAGATGAGTGTTGGAAGCTCATGGTTAGCCCATGCATAGTGGCAGCCCTGTGCTATCCCCATAGCTGGTTTGAGAACAGACTGTTAATGCTCCACAGGGTTTTCATTGGCTGATTTTCATTGGCTGATTTTCACTGGCTGATTTTCATTGGCTGACTTTTGCAAGTGATCTCCATGCCTTTCTTTCTAGTCTGTCTTAGTCTGGAAGCTCCACTGAAACCTCTTCAGCATCAAAGCAGCCCACAGTCTCCAGTAAAGGGCAGCAGCTGGGCATGAGGTACATCAACCAGGTATTGAATTGGAGTCTCCTGCATAGAAAGAGCCACCCAGCATGGAGCCACCAATGTGTCACACACTCAGCTCGATAGACCAGACACTTAAAAGAGCCAAGATATGGATTTCATATGGGAGGGAGGAAATAGTGCTTTGAGATTTAAGAGAACACAAAACATGTATACATGTATGAGGGAGAGGCCTTCAAAAAGTTGCTGGTAAAATTCCATTATCTTTTCATTCAAATTTCCCATGAATATTTTACAATTTTACAATGTTGTGGCTACTAAACGTTGTCAAATCGATTACAATCGTTGTGGGTTTTATTTGCATTTTTTTTAAAGAGAAAAGGAAATGATTGCAGATTACAAAACATGCCTCAGTGTGTTTATCTTTAAGCACCATTAGATGCGTCTGTCATCTTGAAAACTAGCCTGCACTAAGGGGAGCTCAAAGGGACACCGGTGGTGCAGTGGGTAAGTGCTCAGTTGCTAACAAAAAGGTCTACAACTGCTCCTTTGTCAAGATTTACACCCTGGGAAACCCGACGGGGAAGTTCTATATATTCTGTCTGTAAGGTCACTCATGAGTCAGAATTGAACTCGAGGGCACTGGGTTTGGACTTGGGTTTTAAAGGTATCTTGGAATCGACATGCTAACAATGAATGGAGGATGGATGGGTGGACAGACAGACAGAGAGCTTGAACGACAGCCCCATTAGACAATAAGATCAGACAAGAGTTCACCTCCTACTCTTCCCAGATGCATATTGTGGGTTGCAGGAGGCCTGTACCAAGCCCACATGTGTTCTAAAAATACATGCCTGCCCATCTCTGTGGGGATCTGCTACCCAGGGATGGGGTCATGAGACCTGGGCTTCGACCCAGACTAGGGAGGGGCAAGGCCCTTGACCTGCATCAGAGCTAATTACCCATGAACCTGGAACTGGCAGCTGCAGGCCCGGTTCCCCATTTGTGAGCTGGTGGCAGGCAGTGGTTCTAACTTTAGAACTGCACTCCAAACTTTGATCTCTCAGCACTGCTTGGCTTTAGGCAAAACATAAACTTAAGAGCTACAACATGTTTTTTAAATTTTATTCCCCTGGCAGTTTTAGAATAAGGGCAGGAATTATTTTCAAATGAGAATCTTTGACTGCATAACACAGACTTCCAAAATTAAGCAGAAACACATGGCAGCTCTCAATATTAAATTTCCCTTGGAAAACAATGGTTTAAATTATGGAGGGGGGAGTGGAGAAGCTTGATAAAACTTTGAAATGTGAAGCCTAAAGTTTAAAATATAAAATAGTGTAGTGGGTTGTTTTTTTAGAAAAGATCATAATAGGGTTTTCCTCACCCTGCCATTATTAATATATTTCTGCTAGTGTTTAAAATCTAGAATGCTTGGGGTTTGAAATATAAGAGTCAGCTTTTAAAGCTGAAAATCAGGTGCTAAGGGGATTCCTGGAGTATGTACAGAAATGTGGACTCCTTCATTCGAGTACCTCCCTATAATGTATAGCAAGATTTTAGGAAATGCTGAAGCAAATCAGCTTTTGCTGTCTCGAGACCATTATTCTGTGTGGCATTTAGCAGGAAAGGAAAGCTGTCTAGTATTTGCCAAGGCTGCTGTGGTCTAGCAACATGCAAGGCTGCCACAATTAGGGCCATGAACATCTTCTAACATCAAAATAAATCACTACACAACTCTCCTATTCTCTGCAAGCCATTCCTGGAAAGGGATTTGGGCAAGAGAATGCTCCTGAGAACTGCACTGTTACCAGCCTCCCAGGCACAAGTGCATTCTCCCAGCTCTCCCAGGTCTAAATCCAGAGAGCCCCTGTTACAAACAGCTGACTTATGATGGAACAACTCCCACTTGCCCTTTAATGTTATGCAAATTTGTCCTAACTTTGAAAGGATTGAACCAAACCCTACTCCCAAAAAATTCCTTATCACAAAAACCTTTGCAAGCTGCACGTGCAGCTCTTAAAGCACTGAAACACTTCGAACCTGTTTTTGCATTGTTGTTGTTGTTAAGTGCTATCCAGTCAGTTCCCACTCCTAGCGAACCTGCATAGGGTTTCCAAGGAGCGACTGGTGAGCTAGAACCACCGACCCTGTGGTTCAAACCAACCTTGCAGTCTAGCCCATTAACCCACAGCACCACACCAGGACTCCTTTCTTGCACAAAGTAAGAACTGTTGGCACCTGTTCTGACTTACCCACAAACTCTACTTAATGGCACAGTGAGGAAAGAATCTCTTTGGTAGCTGGGACTGCCTGTACTACCTTCTCTATGAAGCCTTCCTGATTGCCTCATTTAAAAGGTTTCCCCTGTCCTCCTCAGCCAGCCCACACCCTTACTGTGTGTATCCCTTGTTTAGAACGGATTACCTCATGGTGGATGTGGTTAGCGATCTTACAGGGTGTGTCTCATCTCTTCCCAGATATCTTTTAAGCTTATAAGATCTGCAACTGTGAGAAGAAGCCCTATATCATGTTTTGATCTTCTTTGTACCTATCTCAGTGCCCTGCACAAGCCAGCTGAGTTCCAGGTCTCAGTAAGGCAGGGGAATAAGAGCAGGCCTCCAGAAGAGACAAGAATAAAAGAAAAGGAAAAGAAACCCTAAACTCCTTCTCCTCCCCTTCCACCCAGACCCCACAGAAAAAGCCTGGTTGTGGGGCTCACAGAGGCTGGGCAGCCAGCTGGGCCAATTTGGGTGGTAGATGCTCAGCTGGGCGGAGCAGCCACGGGGGAACTAAGGAAGCAGTAGTCCCACTGTATGTCTTTCACATGACACTTCTTCTTAGCTCTGTCCACTCTCACAGCCCCGGTCCACCTTTGCACCCTTGCTTGTTTTCCACTTTGACAAAAGGAATAGTTTCTAGGCAGTGATACTGTAGGATCTTCAAAGCATCCAACAACTTCCCGTGCCATCTCGGCAGCATTTTTTAAATCATATTAATAATATCCAGCATACGAAAACAAGACCATTAATCACAAAATTGTATTTAAATGACTGAAGTCCAGTTTGCAATGATTTGTTGTTCTGTCTTGAAAATCTGGACTTCATCCTTCAAATAGCCAATCCAAGCTCATCCAACATTTTAGTTGGGTCATGAGCAGCTATCGCTTGAGCAGAGGGGAGAGCCTGGTCCAGATTAATATGGAAGAAACAGGTGGTGTCTGTTATAGATTCAAAATTTGTTTCTCAAAGTGTGAGGGTAGTGGTAGTTCAGTGGTAGATTTCTCACCTTCCATGTGGGAGACCCAGGTTTGATTCCCAGTCAGTACACCTCACGCATGGCCACCATTTTCTGCCACTGGAGGCTTGCGCGTTGTTATAATAATGAACTGGTTTCAATGAAGCTTGAAGATTTAGATGGACTTCTGAAAATTGGCCAGTGAAAAGTCTATGGATCACAAGAGTCCAGTCTTTAGCCAATTACGGGGATGGTGCAGGAACATGCAGCAAATTGTGCATGGGTCATGAGAAGTCAGCTAGAGTCCCACAGCTAACAGCAACAACAACTCAGAATGTGGTCCATGGGCCAGCTTCATCGCCTGTGAGCTTGTTAGAAATAGGGAATCTTGGTTTCTACTCCAGACCCAGTAAAATAGAATCTGCATGATAACAGCATCTCCAAAAATTCACTTACTTACATATGGGATTGGAAGTATCCTATAAAAATTTTCTTTCCATGAAAGAGCCCTCCCCCCACTGATCTATCACTCCTGCCTGAATTGCAAACCATAGAAATTAATGGGATGGAAGTTATTGATACCTCTTCATCCTTAAACTTCAAATTCCTCCAGAGAGACAATGTATTAAGGTCAATCACCTTCTCAGATGCCAAGATAAACCTTCTTATAGGGAAACTACATTTTCAAAATGAGGATAAGAATCAGATAATTCTTTGCAGACTCTAGAACAGTGTGAAATTCATTCAGACATGTGACTCCTCTGGTCACTGCAATGCCTCCCCTGTGCTCCGCACCTGCCCCCTGAGCAGCTGGTTTTGGAGAAGCCAAATCTCACTACTTCCCATTGCCAAACCCTGTTGTTATTGTTGTGTGCCACTGAGTTAATCCCAACTCTTAGTGACCCTGTGTGGCAGTAAAACTGCACCTGAATTCAGGTTTTGCGGTCTGAAATGTTTATGGGAGCTAATCTTGAGGGTTTCCTCCTGCAAATCTGCAGGGTGGATTTGAACTACCAAACTTTTGGTTAGCAACTGTGTGCTCGACAGTTGTGGAGTTAACTTTGCAAAATGACAGCCATTCCATCAACTTTTGCTCATGTGAGCATTGATTTAACATCTCTAGCAATCACTAGCTGTGAGTGAATGCATGAATTCAGCATATAAAGACTGAGGGTCTAAATGTGCAAGTCTCTGTGTTTGACACTAGAAAGCATCAATTGCTTAGAATCTGCCCAGTCCGGCATAGGAGCCAGGAAAACAACCAGGCCTTGGGAGTCAGAATGCAAAGAGGGAGCAAGGAGCTGCTAGGCACATAGAAGCAGGTAGACCAGGCTCCCAGGTGGTGGCCCAGGGGGATGGTGGAGTTAATATATAGTCTAAGGCATATATATGGAGTCCTGGTGTGGCACTGTGGGTTAATGCACTGGACTGCAAATTTGGTTTGAATCACAATGTCAGCAGCGCAAGGTCACCAGCCACTTCTCAGAAACCTTATACATGGTCACTATGGGTCCAAACTGACTCAATGGCACTTAACAACAAAAAGAAGGCCACCTATACTGTAACACAGGGCTTGCAGTGCCTAAGGAAACCACCTCATTTGGCCTCTTGGAGTGTCTCCCTGGGAACAATGACTATACATCTCCAGTCACAACCACAACACCCACCATCTCAAACTCAGGCTAGGAAAGTGTAGGTCCACTGTCAACAGCGGACAGTCCTTAATACACAAGGTGGACAAAACAAACAAACAAGCAAACAAAAGATGGAACTGTCATGTAAGCAGAAGAGGAGGAGGGGAGCAGTAGGAAGAACAGAAAAGAGTCTCTGGTCATCTGGGAGTGAGGAACCTTTGCATTTTGCCCATGGAGAGGAAACAAACAGGCAGGCTAGAAGGTGAAACAACATCAGTCTGCAGAGAAAGCCTAACCTTTGGAGAATGAGTGAAAGATGAAGAGAAGTAGCTTTGATAACAAAATCCCGAGAATTAGGCAGTTATCTGCTGAAATCTCCTGCTTTGGGAGGAAGCTCAAGAGTTGTCGAAGAGAAATAAGACTGAGTTGGGTTGGGATTGCACTGGGTAATGGATAAAAATGCAGGCGCCAATCATTCAATTCCAAGGTTTTCTTTCAACCTGGCTTTGAGCTGGAGGGAATTGTGGTGTGGTATATATTTATGCTTGAATACAAGCCAGCACAAATTCTACAAATCCAGATTTCTTTCATGCTCAGAAAAAAAAATTTTTTTTTCTTAAGTTCCTGTTCTTATATATTGTTTCATCCTAAATCTGAAACACTTAATAAGAAGTCAGACTGGCAAGGGCCTGGTTTGATGCAAACACACACATGCCCAAGAAAGGCTGTAGTGTGAACGGGCCTGTTTTCCCATCAATGGATAAAAAGAATTTGCCAAAGAGTTTGCCACATTAATGTGTTGTGTCTCACATTTTAATTTGCATTGTTCCCAAGCATCTACTTTTCCTCTGTTTTTCGTTTGTTTGTTTTGTTTTTTTCCCTAGGCAACCTCAACCTTGGGCTACATGCCACATCTATCAAAGCATTCACTAGTCAGGTTTCAGTTACACCATAAACTAGATCAGGTGGTAGCAGTGATAAAGGATGTCAGGCATCTCTGCACCCTCAACGTTTCAAACTCTCAAATCACCAAATTACAAATCCGTCAAAAGCAAAAAGTAAAATCCAAGTAGCCTGAGATCATTTGGAATGTGGGCACTTGGGGATAGATCAATTCCCTGGAGATTCCCCCTGTAAATTTTGAACCTTTGAAGACAGAAATCAATGGGCAGATTTTCAAAGACAAGGGTAACAGATCTGCCCAGATGAGTCTCAGACAAGTACGTCTGTAAAAACTAGGTTTGTGCAGGCTTAGTGGCTGCTCCAGCCATATGTCCTGAGCAAGATGAGATGACATGTGATTTAGAGCAAGGAGCAAGGCCATGACTCAGAAAACACAGGCCTATTCAGCCTTATTTGTGTCCAGGTTTGCAGGGCAAAGCCACAGCAAGAGAACAAGAATCTAGCAGATGGGACTTTGGAGGAAGAACCTGCTTTTTGCCCCCTGAACCTTCAGACACATGGGTACAATGCAACTGGCAATTATTTTGGCCATAAAGTTGATCTGAAAACCAAGGGAGGGACCTTAGCAGGACCCATGAAGATGATCTCAAAGACAAGCAATATCAAAGGGGGGAAACTGGGTGGGCTGTAGATATTACCAGAAGGGGATAAAAGCTTTTGGGTTGGCCTCTAAATATGGGAACACGTCAGGCTTTGGTCTTACTACACTTTCGCCTTATACAGACTCTCTCTGAGTGACTTTTTTCAGTCCCAAGTCTTTTTACACCATTAATGTAGTGATATCTCCCATCTCTAAACCCCCACCCTGGCCTCTCTCCTGAGCTCCACACTCAAAGTCTATAAATGGGCATGCAGAAAGAGTAAACCAGAGGTCTAAGGATCAAAGTCTGGGACCCTGCTTATCCTCTTAGATGTCTCACAGAACTACTCAACTTAAAAAGTCCAAAACTGAACCCTGATTTTCCACTGCTCTCCAATCTCATCATGCCTTAGTCTTCTCAGTCTTGGAGAATAACCCTGTCATTTTTCCAAGTGCTCTTGCCAACAAATATCAGGGATGTCCTTGACTCTTCTCACTCTCACATACCATATCCAAGCCATAAGCAAATTCTTTTCACCCTACCCTCAAACAATACTCCATTCCTACTTCTTGTTGTGTCTACTGCTACCAACCTTACTCAAAGTATCATGATCTCTTGCCCGGATGATTGCAACTTCCTCAAACATATCTCCCTGATCCCATGCTCACTACTTGTATCTACGTCAATCCAAGTGACTTCTTGTAAAATGTAAATCAGAGTACCCGTCTCTATTGCCAAAAAAAAAAAAAAATCCACAGGTGGCCCAATACACTTACAATGAAACCCAAAATCTTACAGTGGTCCACAACACTTTACATACCTGGGGCCCATTTGCCACTCCAACCTCATCCCTTCCGACCAGCCACTAGCCCAGCCTAACTGCACTAGCCTGGCTATTCTTCAAAACGTATCTCCTATTCCTTACTCTGAAACTTCGTATTTGGTGTTCAGACACCTAGACAGCTCTATCGAAAAGTCTTCACATCATTCGCCCCTCTGCTGTATTCAGAATTCTTTACTCACATGTCACCACTCAGAAGAGCCTTCCAGGACCACCAGATGTAAAGCAGACCAACCACTACCTGCCTCTATATCATCCTGTCTTCCCTTCCCTTACTTTACTTTTCTTCGTAATCCTTGTTTTGCACTTTCACGATGTGTTTTGACTGCCCCCACATATTTCTGTGTTGTTTTTTACCCCTTGTTTCAGTTCTCTCTTCTCTCTCTCCATTTTTTATTTTTCTTAAATTGTGCTGCATACATCTGAACATATAACAAGACTGCATGATTGTTTCAGCATCTTTTACATGGGCATACAAGTCAGTGACATTAGTTATTTTCATCATGCTGTTTTTGTGCCGTGGTTAAAAACCTCAGCTTCTAAAGGAAAGTTTGGCAGTTCAAACCCTCCAGCCATTCTTCATGAGAAAGATGGGCAGTCACCTTCCATAAAGATTTAGAGCCTTGGAAACCCTAGGGGAGATTCTGCTCTCTCCTAGAAGTTGCTAGGAGTCTGAACTGACAGAACAGCAGTGGATTTGTGCTTTTATGTTTATGTAAATATCACCACTATTTGTTTCCCAATGTTTCCATCATCCATAATAGTTGCTATTGTTAACCACTGCTGAGTTGGTTCCCATTCATAAGGACCCTGTATAGGGGTGTCCAAGGCTTTAAGTCTTTATGGTAACAGAAAGCCTCATCTTTTCCTATAGGAGTGGCTGGTAGGCTCAAACTGCTGATGTTGTGATTCTAAGCCCAGTGCTTATCTTGCAGCGCACTCTCCACCCTTCATAGTGTGTACTTTTGTTTCCTTGCTTTATTTTGAAACTGGAACGATTCTCTAAGGCAGAAACTAGAAAGAACTAATTTATCTAAATAGTACTGTAGGATAAGCCCTAATTAGACTCCTAACCTCAAGGTTGGCGGTTCAAAGCCACCAGCCCCTTCTCAGCAATATTCTTGATAACCAGGGCACAAACAGGATACCAGATCCCCCCACCCCCAAGCAGATATACCTACGTGAGACTTTCATTGTGAACTGACCACAGGGCTGGGGGTCAGCTCTGATTATTCACATCTTCCCAGCCAAGTCCTAAGCATTCACAGGAGCAGAACACAAGTCATTTGTGCATGTTCTGTTGAAGTTCTTGATCCACAGAACCCAGGAGCATAATAAAATGGTTATGCAGTTGGGATAGCTTACAGTACTACAATAACAACTATAACAGAAAAACAAAATAATTTCTTTCCACATGGAAACATAGAGGAAAGATACATACTGAAGCATCCCTTTTTAAGAAGTTTGGGGTTTCATATTTCCTAAGCCCACATCAGAAGGCTAAAAACCTGAAGTCTAGCACGGTATATGAAAATCTCCTTGAATCCTGAAAATTCAGAAGAATATTTCAAAAATCTTGGCACAGTATGGGTGAAAGAATTCTCACTTTCCATGCCACCAGAGTGATTAACAACAAATGTCAGACACCACACCACGCATTCCAATAGTCACATTTTCATGTCAATTCCTCAACTACCCTGAAGATCAGATATCACCATTCCCATTTTACAAATGAGGTCTGGGGAAAGTACTAACTTCAGCCAGTGCCTTGAACCTCAGAAAGACCTGAAGTCCCTAGTTGCGCTGGCCCATCTCCTAGAGCTGCCTGTAAATAACAATTTGGTGTCAAAGGAGGAGGCTGGAATGCCAAGTGATCTCAACAGTCTCCTTTCATGATATTTTAAGGAACTGCCAACAGCAATGTTGTCAAAGAGGCAGGTTAGGACCGTTACCAACGTGGGAGAAAACTGTCAGGGTGCCTGCAAAACCCACGATGGGAAGTTCGGAGCAGCAGGTCATAAATTACTTTCATAAGAGGAAAGGCCAGGCAAAGGGCTGTTTTAGCAGTCATCTGGCATCTTCCTTATGCAGCCTGGGCTGTTTATACAGAATTTCATGATTTGGGGGAGAAATGCATACTAAGAAAAAAGTGACTTGATGCATTTTTCACAGAATTGGATAGAGCCAAGGATTGGTTTCACCTTAAATTAAATGACCTCTAAAACTCTGCGCTTAGCAACAACAACAAAATGATAAGAGTCGGGTAGCTCTGGACTTCGAACCACAAAGTCAGCAGTTGGAGCCCACCAGTGGCTCTGTGGGAGAAAGATGATGCTTTCTGCTCCTGCAAAGATTTGAAAAGCCTCGGATATCCTATACAGGGTCACTATGACTCGGAGCCAACTCAAGGGCACTTAACAACAACAACATGATGATGGAGGTCTGGTGTGGCACTGTAGGATAAGCACTGCTACAAGGTGAGCAGTTCATACTCATGATGCTGCTCCTTGAAAATCCTATACAGGATCACTATAAATCAGAACCTACTCAAAGGCACTTAACAACAGAATGATATACTATGAAGGGCATTCATCAGATAGCCTCAGTAAATGCATTGGAGCACTCAGTGATCACAGGGCAAGACCAAGGATTTGGGTAACGTCAATGAAATGAAAGAGAATGGTGGTCTTCGGGGCTGACGTCATCTAAGTCTATAAGCTAGTGAGAAATGTTATTAGTTCAGTGCCAACCTTATTAGGATGCTAACACAAAGAAAATAACCAGTTGTTGTTGTTAACTGCTGCCAGGTTCGCCCCCAACACATGATAACCCCAATTCATGGTAATCCCATGCAGAATGGAGCAACATACTGCTAAATCCAGCATCATCCCCATTGGTACAAGTGGGACCATTTTGATCCATCGGGTTTTCATTGGCTGATTTTCAGAAGTAGATAACCAGGTCTTTCTTTCTAGCACATGTCAGTCTGGATGCTCCAATGAAACCTCTTCAGCATCATAGCAACAACGGAACCTCTAGGGACAGGCACGTGGTGGCTACACATGAGGTGCATTGGCCAGGGATCAAAGCTGGATTTTTGACATGGAAGGTGAGAAGTCCACCGCTAGAAACAATCAACACCAGAGCACTAATTTTACACCCTCCCAAGGATACGATAGGGAGCTGTGAACTTTCATAAGAGTATAAGCTACAATTGCATCAACTCCACAACTACCCAGAAATCCAGACTATCATCAAAGGATATCTGATTTCCATGATTTCATTCTGTTGTTGTTGTT
>NW_006408539.1:8917501-8980309 GCF_000296735.1 Chrysochloris asiatica
AGACCTCCATTTTCAGAGGCAGAGAGACTTGGATCTCTACCACTAACTTTCCTTGGCAAGATAATTCCTTTCTCTGAACCTCAGTTTCCTCATTTGTGAAATAGAGATGCCAATGTTTCTCACCTCCCTTTTTTGTTGCAAGCAAGGAAACAATGAAGAGTTCCTGGTGCAGAGTAATTGCTAAGTCATCTTTAGTTGCTATTATTTCTCAAGCAGCTAAATGTGATTGACATTTGGTGACGAAATGTGATTGACAGATAACTACAAACAAATCCTGGCCAAGCCAAGATTAAAACTCATGTTGCAGGACTGTCTCTGAGAGAAAAAAGAAAAGAAACAGTTATTTTCCACTGCTATCCTTGGGTCTACATTTCAAACAGTCGGGACACTGACAAGCATCTCATAAGTTCAGTAAAACATAAATAACTTCAACTAGCTTTTTTCCAAATAACTGAAGTTCAGCAAGCCATCCCATAACCCCACACCGAATTCATAAAACTGTAGGCAGTTTCCTATGGGACCAATGTTTTCTGGCTAAATTGAAATGAATGTTGTATCGATGAAAGATTATTTTAAAATGCCAGTGATAGTGGTTAAGCGCTGTCATAACATCAGCCGGTGGATCACCAATTTGCAAATTTTACTAAAGATCTTGCCAATTAAAACCCCTTCAAGACACTCTCAAACACGCTGTCAGTGACAGCTGATAGACCACATGGTAAAGACATGATCACATTAAAATCACACAAAACTGTTCCTCTTGGAAGGGCTGAGGAAGAGAGACAGGGGCATGTCCTCGAAGTGGGTACCATTGGGTCAACCCAGCCAGATTGTCAGAAGGAAAAAAAAAAAAAGCCAGTCTTTGAGTTTTATTTCACCCTATCAGTTTCCCAAAACAAACAATGGAACCTCTACAAAAGACTGCAGGAAACTATCATCCTGTAAATTTGTTTCTGTATTTTCTTAGGGAGACAAGTCATTGCAAGTAAATTTCCAGACCAAATTGAAGTTCATCGAGACATAAATCAGCTTACCTGGGAGCCAGTGGACTTAATCCTGAGTCCAATGGGAACACTTTGAACTTTCAACACACTTTTAGGGGTGTTGAAAAAGAACAACAGTTGTGATCAGACTGTCCCTGAAAAGTTACCTCAATTAACAGCCTCAGTGAATTCCTGTAAAAATCAACTTTACAAGCTCAGCCCAGCAGTTGGTCACTGGTAAAAGGGTCCAGATTTGTAAGTCAAGGTAGTGTGATTTACCATGTATTTAAATGGACATATTTCATAACCATAGAGTCCTTGTGTGGTGTTGTAGGGTAAGCGCTAGACTACTAACCACAAGGTCAGTGATTCAAGAAACCCTATACAGAGTCTCTATAATTCAGAACCAACTCAATGGCACTTAACAATAACATTTCATAACCATAAGCCTGTTGTTAGGTGAGTCCTAGCCAGTCATATGCAATAGAACAAAACACTGCTTAGTCCTTTATCATCTTCACAATCATTGCTTTCTTTAAATCCATTGTTGCAGCAATCTCACTGAGGGCCTTCCTTCTTTTCACTGACCCTGACTCTAACAAGCACGCTGTCCTTCTCCAGGGACTGAGCCCTCCTGATTTTCAAACTCCGTAAGCCAAAATCTTACCATCCTGGCTTCTAAGGAGCAACCCGCCTACGCATTTTCTTAAATAGATTTGTTCATTGTCCTGGCAGTTCATAGTATATATGTTTAATATTCTTCACCAGCACCATAATTCATAGACATCAATTCTTCTCCGGTCATTCATTTTCCAGATTTTGCATGCATATGAGGCAGTTGAAAACACCATGTCTTGGGTCAGATACAACTTAGTTCTCTAAGTGACATCTTTGCTTTGCAACATTTTAAAGAGGTCCTTTGCAGCAGATTTTTCCCAATACAATATGTCATTTGACTTCTTGATTTCTGCTTCCATGGATATTGGTTACAGACCCAAGTAAAGTGAAACTTTTGCACTTGTATAACAACTTCAATCTTTTATTCCATTTATCATGGTGTTGCTTGTTGGTCCAGTTGTGAGGATTTTTGTTTTATTTACATTGGGGTATAAGCTATACTAAAGGCTGTCATCTTTGATCTTCATCAGTAACTGCCCTAAATCTTCTTCACTTTCAGCTTGGAAGGTTGTATCATCTGCAGAACACAGGTTGCTGATAAGTCTTCTTCCAATCCCAATGCCATGTTTTAATCCATAACCCTAGTAGATACAATGTATTGAGTGCCTTACATTTACCGTGTGCCTTGTATTATTTAGCCTTTGCAACAACTCAATAAAACTAGTGTAACTTTATCCAAAGGACAGATAAAGAAAATAAGGCTCAGAGATGTTGCAAAACTCATTCTTGTATGTAGAGTTGCTATGCAGCAGAGCAGAGATTTTAAATCCACTTCCACATGACTCCAGGATCCTACTGGTTAAACTCCATAGTTCATGGTCTACCCACAACTGATCCATCTGAGATGATGGCTTTTTCTGAGACACATACGTAATATTGCTCCATTCACTGAGATGTTGTTGTTCTTGTTGTTGTGTGTCGTGGAGTCGGTTCTGACCCATAGCGACCCTGTACAGGGTTTCCAAGGCTGTAAATCTTTACGGGAGCAGAACACCTCATCTTTCTCCCACGGAACAGCTGGTAGTTTCTAACTGCTAACCTTGCAGCTCGCAGCCCGATTCATAACCACTACACTACCTTACTGAGATACTCAGGCATATAGCAAGTTATACAAGTGTAGCTATACATACAGTTACTGTACACAGACATTCTAATCAAAGGCAATGTGTTTATTCAACAAACTGATAGCAAATAAAATGTCCATGTTGTTCTAATAACTACAGTTGTATAGCAAACTACCCTAAAAGTACGAAGGCATAAAATAAAAACTTACTGTCCTCATAAAATTTGTTGTCGTCATGTGCCATCAAGTTGGTTCCGACTCATAGTGACACTGTGTGGGGTTTCTGAGGCGCAGCTGATGGATTTAAACCTCTGACCTTGCAGTCCAGTGCGTTATCCTGCAGTGCCACACCAGGACTCCTCAAAAAATTTGGAGATCAAAAAATTGACAAACACAGTAAGCACAATTTGTCCTCAACTGATGTTATCTGGGTCCTTAGCTAGAAGCTTGAAGATCATGTCTACGATCACCTGAAGCGACTTCATCCACTTGTCTAGTGATTGATGCTGGCTACTAATTGAGGGCCTCAGTTCCTCTTCACTTGGCCATTTCCAAGGGGTCTTCCCATGTAGACATGGTAGCTGGTCTCTAAGGATAAACATCCCAAGAAAGAGAAAGACTCAAAAGTCACACACATTATTTCCACCATGTTTTATTCAGCAGAAGCAAGTCACTTATTCCCATATTCAAGGGGAGGGGCATCGGATATTGCTTCTTGTTGAAAGGAGTGTCAACGGTCTGAAAAAGAAGGTGGGACTGGAAATGTTGCTGTGGTCACTTTGGAAAATAAAATATGCCACCAGTAGGGAATATTTACCATATTTAATATAACATATTACTTAACAACAACAACAAAATACTATATAAACAGAACCCTAGGGAGCTCTGGTAGCGTAGTGGTTACCAATCAGGCTGCAAACCGCAAGGTCAGCAGTTCGAAACTACCAGCTGTTCTGTGGGAGAAAGATGAGGCTTTCTTCTCCTGTAAAGATTTACAGCCTCGGAAACCCTGTACAGGGTCGCTATGAGTCAGAACTGACTCCACGGCACACAGCCACCACCACTGTCGAGTCAGTTCTGATTCATAGGGTTTCCAAGGAGAAACTTGTGGGTTTGAACCACCAACCTTGTGATTAGCAGTAGCGTAGTGGTTACGAATCAGACTGCGAACCTCAAGGTCAGCAGTTCGAAACTACCAGCTCCTCCGCTAGAGAAAGATGAGGCTTTCTGCTCCTGTAAAGATTTACAGCCTCGGAAACCCTGTATAGAGTAGCTATGAGTCGGAACCAACTCCTCGGCACATAACAACAACAACTTATCCTACAGTGCTACACCAGGACTCCAACAAACAGATTATAAACATCTATTTACCTGTAAACTTTCTTATCTATTCCCTAAAGCAAAAATACAAACAACCAAACTAATTATATTTTTATCTTTTCATTTTTAATAACATTTCTTCAAAGTACGCCACTTGCAAACTGTTAACTAAGTAACCGTATATTAGATTTGAAGATAACAAAAATATATGCTTTCAAATAATGTATCACAATACACCTTAGCAATTTAAATCAGCTTTTTCCTCTCTGAATTTATGAGATTTCACACTATCTGCAAAACTGTGGACTTCAAATATTATGGGGATCAAAATGTTTCTTCTACTATTCTTGGGTGAGCAAGATGAAATCTAAGGCACCCTGTTTTTTAATTATTATTATTGTATCTGTTAAAATCACAAAGTGAAGGAAAATATGGCCTAATACAAGTGAAATAGAATCACCACCTTCCATTAGAACCAAAAATGGGAAGAGTACCCCATTGGTTTCAAAAGATCAGGGGATTTCTCAGACATTTTTCTGCTGTTGATTTCTAACTTTATCCCTTATGTGCTGAGAACACACGTGGGATAAAGTTCATTTTAAATTCTCTGAAACAATTCTCATGACCCAGAATTTGACCAATGTTTTGTATGTTTTTAATATGGTTTTGTATTCTGATATTGGTAGAAGGCTCTAGAAATGTAAGTTAGATCACGTTGGTACATTGAATTATTCAAGTTTTACGATATGCTTATTGATGTTCAGTTTATGTGTTTTACCAGCCAATGAGAGAGCTGTGTTGAAATCGCTATATAAATTTTGGGTTTATATATTTCTCCCTATAGGAAAAACACTGGACTGCTAATCACACATTGGTGGTTCAAACCGACAATCCATTCCTCAGAAACCATACACAGGGGTCACTATGAGTCTGAACCTACTCGACGGCACTTAAGGACAACACCAACATTAGGTTCTGAGTTTCAGCAAGGGATGTTGTTATTGTTAGGTGCCACCGAGTCGGTACCGACTCATAGCGACCCTATGCACAGCAGAACGAAACATTGCCCAATCCTGGGCCAACCTCACTATTGTTGCCACACTTGAGTCCATCAATACTGATACTTGGACAATCCATCTCATTGGGGGTCTTCCTCTTTTTCTCTGACCCTCCCACCTTACCAAACATGAGATCCTTCTCCAGTGACTGGTCCCACCTGACAATCTGTCCGAAGTATGAGAGACGAAGTTTGGTCACCCTAGCCTCCAAGGAGCACTCTGGCTTCACTTCTTCCAAAACAGATCTATTGGTTCTTTTGGGCCGCCCATGGTACTTTCAATATTCTCCTCCAACACAATTGCATCAATTCTTCTATGGTCTTCCTTATTTACTGTCCAGCTTTCACATACATATGAGGTTACTGAAAATACGTTGGCTTGGGTCGGACACACCTTAGTCTTCAAGCTGACATCTTTGCTCTTCAACACTTTAAAAAGGTCTTGTGCAGCAGATTTACCTAGTGCAATACGTCATTTGATTTCTTGACTGCTGCTTCTGTGAGTGTTAATAGTTGATCTAAGAAGAATGAAGTCCTTGACAACTTCATTCATTTCTCCATTGATAAGAATGTTGTTTATTGGTCCCGTGGTATGGACTTTTGTTGTTTTTACATTGAGATGTAATCCATACCGAAGGCTGTGTTCTTTGATCTTCATCAGTAAATGTTTTAAGTCCTCTTCACTTTCAGCAAGCAAGGGTGTATCATCTGCATATCACAAGCTGTTAATGAGTCTTCCTCTAATCCTGATGCTACATTTTTCTTCATATAACCCAGATTCTTGAATTATTTGCTCAGCATACAGGTTGAATAAGTATGGTGAAAGAATACAACCTTGTCACACACCTTTCTTAATTTTAAACCATTCAAGTGTTCCCATGTTCTGTTCCAACAACTGTCTCTTGGCCCATGTACAGATTCCTCATGAGCACAATTAAGTGTTCAGGAATACTCATACTTTGCAATATTGTCCATAGCATGTCATGATCCACACAATCGAAAGTATTTGCGTAGTCAATAAAGCACAGGTAAACATCTTTCTGATATTCTCTGTTTTCAGCCAAGAATCATCGGACACCAGCAATGATATCCCTCATTCCATGGCCTCTTATGAATCTGGCTTGAACCTCTAGAAGATCTCTGTCAATGTATGCTTGCAGCCTTTACTATATTACCTTTAGTAAAACTTTACTCGCATGGATATCAAAGAGATTGTCTGATCATTTCCTCATTCTGTTGAGTCACCAGTCTTTGGAATGGGCACAAATACGGATCTCTTCCAATCAGTCAGCCAGATAGTCGTCTTCCAAATTTCTTGGCAGAGATGAGTGAGTGTGTCCTGTGCTGCCTCACTTTCTTGAAAGATGTCAATTTTTATTCCATCAATTCCTGGTGCCTTGTTCTTTGTCAATTCCTTCAAGGCACCTTGGACCTCCTTCTTCAGTATCCTTGGCTAGGAAGATACAATAGTGGTTCATTGTCATCACATATAAATGAAAATAGTCAAGATGCTCTTAGAAGTTGCAAACACAAGAGATGCCACATAGCAGTATTCCAATGTTACTCAGAGCTAAAAAGGTGCATATCAATTTTAACAAAATTTAGCTTCCAGCATTAACAAAAATTTGAAACAAATCCAATGAGAGCATTTTAAGATACTTATTAAATATCAACAAATATATAGATATCAAGAAAACTTAATGTGGTAGATTTTCCTTTTCAACAACAGCTATAGTATCTTTCATTACCTAAGCTCATCTAAAATGTGACCTAGCTTCTCCACCCACTGAGAGCATGGTGGATGGTCTCTATTCTTGAATCTGGGTAAGACTGATTCCACAAAAGAAAATGTCAAAAATGATATCAGGTGGCTCCTGACGCTAGCTCAGACAAGGCTGTGAAGCTTCCGTCTAATGGTCTTCCTACTAGGGGAAATGGCTAACCTATAAGGAATTTGACTGCCCTGAATTCGCAGTATTAAAGAGGCCAAGCATCTGAGCTCTAGTTGACAGTCAAGTTGAGTTAGTAGACAACAAACATCACTGACTACTTGTTATTTAAAAGGCCCATTTTGAATTTTCAGTCAACTTAAGCCTTTGGATGATAGTTGCCCAAAACAACATCTGACTACAGCTGTATTTGACACCTTAAAGTAGAATGGCTCAGCCAAGCACTTTCCAATTTTCATACAATATCTTGAGCTTAAAAAAATGTTTGTTTTAAGATGCTAAATTTTGGAGTAATTTGTTATGCAGCAATAGTGTTTGAGTTGGAATTTCTTGTGCTTTTATATTTTACAAAATTTTAAATCAGATAAATTTTGAACAATGAAATTCTAGTCAATATTAATGGCAGATAACCAAAAAAAGCATCCTTGACTCTCTGAATTTTGACTGACTTTGTAGTAAAACTGATGGTAAGTCTAATTATAACTCATCCCAGTCAAAAGACCTATTATATTCAGTTGATTATGAAGTTATAATTATGGAGTGGATACGCAGGGTATAGTTTTGATGAATGATCTGATTTGTTGATTGAATGATAAAGCTTAAAGAACGTCACAGTGAACAAGAAAATAATTCTAAAAGACAATTTTTTAAACTCTTACCAATTTCTCAAGTATAAAGGCCTTTGGTACAATGAAACTATTTTAAATATAGTGAAACACACTGTGAACACACCGTGAACGTATTAAGAAGAGTATGTATCACTTAATAATGAATACACGCCCAGAGTTTCCACTCCATTTGGTGTTCATCATTTAGTTGTCTGTTTGAACCACAAGGTTGGTGGTGCAAACTTACCAGCCAATCCCTGGAAACCATATACAGGGTTGTTATGAGTCAGAACCAACTCGATGGCACTTAACAACAGATATGCAAAATATTGAATGATTCAGAAAGCATCAAAAGAAGATGGAAGGAATACACAGTCACTACACCAAAATGGTCGATGTTCAACCATTTCAAGAGGTAGTATATGATCAAGAGTATATGATCAAGAGCGTACTGAAGGAAGACGTCCACAATGCACTGAGGCATTGTCAATAAACAAGTTTCTGGGAATTGATGGAATACAAATTGAAGTTTTTCAACAAACTGATGCAGCACTGGAGTCACTCAGTTATCTATGCCAAAAAATTTAGAAAATGGCTACCTGGCCAAATGATTGGAAGAGTTTCATATGTGGAAGCCATCTGACAATATCATTAATGTTCACATACAAGTAAAATTTTGCTAAAGATAATTCAAAAATGGCTGCAACAGAATGCATTGATAGGGAACTGCCAGAGGTTCAAGTCAGTTTCAGATGAGGACATAGAACAAGGGATATCATTGCTGACATCAGATGGATCTTGGCTGACAGCAGAAAATACCAGAAAGATGTTTACCTATGCTTTGTTGACTAAGCAAAGGCTTTTGACTGTGTAGATCCTTACAAGCTATGGATAATTGTGCTTATGAGGAACCTGGACAGAGATCAAGAGGAAGTCGTTCTGAAAACACAAGGAGGCACTGAATGGTTTAAAATCAGGAAAGGTGTGTGCCAGGGTTACACCTTTTCACCAAATTTATTCAATCTGTATGCTAAACAAATAGTCCAAGAAGAGCATGTCATTAGGATTGGAGGAAGGTTAATTAACAACCTGAGATATGCAGATGATGCAGCCTTGGTTGCTGAAGCAAAGAGGACTGAAAATATTTACTGATGAAGATCTAAGACCACAGCCTTTAGTATGGGTTGCACCTCAATGTAAAGAAAAATTCTCACCACTGGACTAATAAATAACATCATGATAAATGGAGAAAAGATTGAAGGTGTTTAAGACTTCATTTTGCTTGGATCCACTATCAACACTCATGGAAGGAGCAGTCAAGAAATCAGACAATGTATTGAATTAGGCAAATCTAGTGCACAATGCCTCTTTAACGTGTTCAAGAGCAAAGATGTCAGTTTGAGTACTAAGGTGAGCCTAACCCAAGTCATGGTGTTTTCAATAACCTCATATGTATGTGAAAGTTGAACAATGAGTAAGAAAGACCATAGAAGAATTGATGCATTTGAGTCACAGTGTTGAAGAAGAATATTAAAAATAACATGGACTGCCAGAAGAACAAACAAAGCTGTGTGAAAAGAAGTATATGGTTGCATCTTTTCTTCCCCACAAATCTAGCAATGGTTACCTTTTAATTGCTGCGTAAAACCCACCAAAACTCAAAGCCAGTAAGTCCATTCCAACTCATAGCAATCCCATGGGACAGAACGCAGCAGAGCTGCGCCATAGGCTTTCCAAGGCTGTAAACCATTATGGAAGCAGTTTGCCACATCTGTATCTTTCAGAGCAAGAGTTCGAATCTCTGATCCAGATTAGCAGCTGAGTGCTTTAACCACTGTGGCACCAGAACTCCTGAGAATTGTGATGTTAGAGCCTTTTAAATTTGTCATATTTTTCAAGGAAGCACATATTATGTGTTGTATTTACAAATAGCACAGCCCTGTCACATATTCGTTTCCCAGGTATGCTGTGTATTATATTCACATGTGTGTATTTGTGTGGGTGTATTACATGCAAAAATATGACATGTGATTGTTGATATGATTCACTCAAGTCTCTTGCCTGGCTGTTTGTCTTCTATTTTTTTCCATTTGTTCTTTGTTCCCCTTTTCATTTTCTACTTTATTTTGAACCAATTGTTTTTTTATGGTTCATTGTATCCCTCTAGTTAGCTTATTATCTACAGCTCTTTCCTTTTGTAATTTTAGTACGTACTTTTGGTGTTACACATATTTCACTTATCCTAGTCTATCTTTAAGTGATATCCTACACCTACCACTTAGCATAAAGTCTAAGATCCATATAGTAGTCTACTTCTACGCCTCTGCCATTACTATATACTATAATAAACCCAACATCACATTGTTATTTTAGCTTAGTCGATCATCCTTTAAGGATATTTATGAAGTAAGAAAAAAAATACCTTTACATTTACCCATATATTCCCTCATCACCACTGACACTGATTCTCTGGATTCTACCCTTAGATATCAGTGGTACCCCGCAACCCCACCTCTAAGGGTAACAAGTGAAAATATCTCCAACCAAAATCTAGCCAAGCCCATTGCCACTGAGTCAATTCCGACTTCTAGTGACCCTGTATAGGATTTCTGAGACTGTACAAATCTTTACGGGAGTAGGCAGCCTCATCTTTCTACCATGGAGCTGTTGGTACGTTTGAACAGCAAACCTTGTGGGTAACAGTCCAGTGCTTATTCTATAGTTCCACCAGGGCATGTACAAAATGTCAATACAAAAATGTCTCCAGACATTGACAAATATCCCATTGCAGAAGGGGCAAAATCACTCACAGTAGAGAACCATTTGTGCACACTCAAATTTCTATACGATACCATTTCCTTCAGGAGAAAGCCTCCTTTCACTTTGTATGTAGTGTGTGTATGCCAGCGGGTATGTTCAGCTTTTATATGCTTGGGAAAGTGTTCGTTTTGTACTGATCAGAGGAGGGAGTATGGAAGAAAGCAAGCCCAGGATTTCTGCCTGAGCTTTAGGCCCAACCTTCACCATTCTGCCACTTGGGGTCCTCCTCTACAAAGTGGGAAACTAATCATGGTCCTGCCTACCTCCAGGAATGTTGTGAGGATCCAATGAACAGATGAATGTAGAAATGCTTTTAAATATACGCGACACTATCAAGAAACTGAAGCAGAGAAGCCAGCCTTGTGGCACATTCGTGCGGGTGGGTGTCAAGTCTGTGGACTTAGTGTGTAAGAGACATTTAAGAAGGGAGGAGGAAGAGAAATTGACATTACCAGTAACTCTCTCCTAAAGATGCAAAGGAGCTACTGGGTACAACGAACAGTGCTCTCCCATCTTTGTTCTTCTGTTAAGTCACTTTACGCTGGTGTGGAAAAATAATGTTTTATTTGTAGAAAAAACGGTGTTTATTTTGTCTTCGTTCTGAGAGGCTTTCACTGGGTGAAGAAATTTGGGTTGAAAATTCTCTCAGCCCTTTCCCAAAGAAATTCTCTGTCATCCTTATCATGGCTCCTCTGTGAGCCACGTATTTCTTCTCTGACCGCTTTTAAGATTTTCTCTTTATTACTATTCATGAGAAAACTGATTATAATGTTCCTTGGTGTTGTCTCCTCATGTTTCTTGTGCCAGGGACTGGCTCTTTCATACTGGTATTAACCTTAATCTACAAACAGCTATGTAAAAATACTTTTTTTTTTTTTTAACATAAGTGAAATCTAATTCAGAGCCAGCTCCTCCCCAACACACTGTAGATAATTTAACCGGTCGTTATTTTCCCGTTCCTCAGTGGAGAGGGGACATTTCCTGGGACTTACACAAAACCAAGACAAGGGGAGTCTTCCTTTCCAGTCATGGGTCATTGGCATATCCTAGTTGCCATGGTGACACCCAATGTTCTTGTTTATAGTCAGTGTTGCCTATTTCTAGCCTGGGACACTGAAAACTTCAGGTGGCCAGAGTCCTGTGCCTGAGCTGCTATAGCCCTCAGTCTGCCTCTGTCTCCTCTCCCCCTAGTACCGTCCTGATCCCAGCAATTCTGCAGTAGCCCTTTGCTATTTTCAGAGACACCTCTCCCCTCTTCGTTTGCCTCTTGCAGATATCCAGCATAATCTATTCAATAAGTTTGGTTTTTGAAGTGAAAACGAACAGGAAAAACAGGCCACTTCAAATAGTTTCTGCCTGCCACAGTGCACAAATCCTCAAATGCCAACTACTTGGTTATCTGCTTGAAATGAGAGTAAAGCCAAATCCAAATGGACATTAAAGGTTAGCCTGACCCCTATATAAATTGCCCAGTAAAGTAGAAGGTCAGAAAAAAAAAAAGGAAGACCCTCAATGAGATGGACTGACACAGTGGCAAAGGCCTCAAACATGACACTCCATTGAGAGGACGCTGCAGGACTGGGCAGGTTCTTGTTTTGTTGTACATAAGGTTGCTGAGTCAGACCCACCTGATGACACTTACCACCAACAACAACTTTGGTGCCATGTATAATTAATAAAGTGCTCTAGGAACAGTCAGGACTAAGTAACCTATGTTGTTGTTGTTGTTAAGTGCCGTCAAGTCGGTTCCGACCCATAGTGACCTTGTACAGGGTTTCCGAGGCTGTAAATCTTTATGGGAGCAGAAAGCCTCATCTTTCTTCCATGGAACTGCTGGTAGTTTCTAACTGCTGACTGTGAGGTTAGCAGCCCAACTCGTAACCACTATGCTACCAGAGCTCCTTGAGTAACCTATAGATGAGGTGATAATTGGTCTCTATCTTAAAAGATACGGAGGACTAGGCAAGGCCACAAAGACGGTACCTCTCAGAGAGGGAGCAGCTTGTGAAAAGACCTCAAGTTATGAGGCATCCTGGAAGCAATGAGAAGAAAAGAAAGACTTGTGTGGAGGTATATGCAAAGGAATGGAGAAAAAAATGAGAGTAACAGGAGAGGAAGCTGACACACTAAGTCAATAACTAATAGGGAAGGGTTTTGCTTACTAAGCAGCTCAGATGTGACATTGTTGGAGGAACAGTCTACAGAGGTCCTTTAGGGACCTGTGAATGACATGTTTTTACAACTGTGTGATAAAAAATAATAATATTGTTATTATTATTATCGCACAGTTATAAAAACATTAAAATACAGCAATCATGGAAAAATGTCTTCATTTTCTATTGCTGTAGAAAATGCCACCACAACCTAGCCACTTAAAATAGCATACATTTATTATCACACAATTTCTGTGGGTCAGGAGTCCAGACACAGCTTAACTAGACCCTCTGCTTCAGAGTCTTCCACAAGCTGCAATCAGGGCTCCGTTGTGGCTGAGCTCTCTCATCTGAAGGTTTGACCGCAGAAAGAATCACTTCTACCCCCACGCAGTGGTTGCTTGGAGTTCATGTCCTGAAGGGTCGTTGGATTGAGAGCCTCAGTCCCTTGCTGAATGTTAACCTCAGGTTCCTTGCTATATGGACTAATCCATAAGGCAATTCACAACAAGGCAACTTGCTTCATCAAAGCCACCCAGAGAAAGAATTTGTTAGCAAGATGGAAGTTACGATGTCATGAAACATAATCATGGAAGTGGCAACTCATCACCTTTGGTGGATTCTGTTAGTCCTGGTGTGGCACTGTACCATGAACACTGGATTGCTAACCACAAGGTCATCGGTTCAAAACCTCAGAAAGCCTACTCAGGGTCACTATGATTAAAAACTGACTCAACAGCACTTAACAACTACTACGACATTAACTAGAAGCAAATCACAGGTCCTGTCCACACTCAAAGAGAGGCAATTAATTTCTTAAGAGCATGAATGCCAGGCAAGGACTGTTGGGAACTATCTTAGAGACTATCTGCCACAGTAAAGAAAAGAAAAGCATTCATTCAGGGGCAGTTTCCTTCAAGGCGTGACCTTGGAGGTCACGACTGCTGGTCTAGCCAGGTCAGCAAGTAGCAAATGTAATTAGCTTCATTCTACACATGTGTCTCCAAACAGGCTGCCACCTGTACCTCCAAGCTGGATCAAAAAAAAAAAAAAAAAAAAAACAGCAACTGTATGAATTAAAGGTCCAGTTTCACTTACACACTGATGGATAAACATTTGTGATCTTAGAACAAACCCATGCATTCATTAAAAGACAGAGATACTTACCAAGCTTGGTTGCATCTTTTCAATGTGAGCTATAGCTAGGTGAAGGTCACATTCTTGTGGAAGTCATGTACAGTGCCACTGACAATGACTCTAAACCCAAGACAGTGTATTTTAAGCTGACAAGTAATTATAATTGACTATAGGCTTTAACTAAGGAGTTCTGGTAGCGTAGTGGTTACGAATCGGGCTGTGATCCTTAAGGTCAGCGGTTCGAAACTACCAGCCGCTCCACAGGACAAAGATGCGGCTTTCTACTCCCGTAAGGATTTACACCCTTGGAAACCCCGTACAGAGTCGCTATGGGTCGGAACCGACTCGAAAGCACTTAACAACAACATAGGCTTTAACTGGTGAGCACAGTAGCTCCAGACGATAAGCACCGGACTGTGAACCACAAGGTCCACAGTTCAATCCCACCAGATACTCCATGGGAGAAAAACAAGGCTTTCTGTTCCTGCAAAGATTTAAAGCCTCAGAAATCCTATACAGAGTTGCAGTGAGTGAGAACTGACTCCACAGCTCTTAACAACAACAACATAGGCGTTAACTCGATCTGATTTAATAATAAATTTTCCCATACCTTGTTTTCACCACCTGCTGGACCTGATTCTAGACTTTAACCATATTTCATAAGCTGGTTAAAATCAGAAGCATTTTCTACGTGCCCTTGTGTAAATGGGTCTAAAGGTTAGCAAGGTTAGTAAACAGCACCATTAGGATTGTGTTCTAGATTCAGTTGTTCCAAAAACTTGCTGTGTAAGACCTGAGACTAATTACTGAACTTTTCTGGGCCTCAGTTTCCTGATCTTCAAAATGATAACATTGGGCTAAATACTCTTTCAGTTCCAACAGTCTATGAATACACACTTTCCTTACCATTCAATCATCTTGAATTATGCCCAATTGTTTTAGCCTAAATTTGAAAGGCCTGTGGGGGCTTGTAATTTGCAATCAGTCACTTCAGGATGAGTGTCAGGAGAACAGTCCCAGCTCTGAGATAGAAACTGATTGCAAAATGGATCTTTGGGGCCCACAAGAGATGACATATAGACTACAAAGCAGTGGGCACAACCCAGCTGCAATGAAGTAACTAACCCATCAGTACCCTGCTTTACACACAATTTTAACTTGTGCATTCTCTTCAGAGACTTTCTCACTGAAGGTCCTGGCGTATTTCCAGGGACTGTATTGTTAGGGACTGCTTTTCTAAGTAACCCTCAATCCTCAGTTAAAACCGGGCGTTAGCTCACTGCTGTCCTAAGTTATAGAGGCCAGCCTATGTTCCTTACTACTCACAGATAGAAAACACATTTCCTTAGACGTATGTGATTGTTGTTGCTGTTGTTAATTTGGTACCATTGAGTCAGTACCACCTCATAGTGATGAACCACTGCCTAGTCTTGTGCCAATCTCATAATCGTGGCTACACTTGAGTCCATTGCTACTGCCACTGTGTCAGTCCATCTCATTGGTGGTCTTCGACCCTCTACCTTATGAAACATGATGTCCTCCAGAAACTGGCCCCTCCTGAAAATATGTCCGAAGTATGAGAGACAAAGTCCGGTCATCCCAGCTTCTAAGGAGCATTCTGGCTGTAGTTCTTCCAACACAGATTTGTTTGTTCTTTTGGCAGTCCACAATACTTTTAATATTCTCTTCCAGCACCATAGCTGAAATGCATTAATTCTTCTACTGCCTTCTTTATTCATTGTACAACTAACACATGCATATTAGGCTATTGGAAATACCATGGTTTGGGTAAGTATATCTCAATAACTCTTTAATCAGTTAAGTGAGCAGATATTAGAGGAAAGGCATTCATCAATAAATTTAAATATATACAACATTACAAACTGCAGCAACTCCTTTAAAAAGCAAAGGAAATGGTTATCTGGAAGTATAGAGTGGAGAGAGATTATCTAGTCGAGGAAAAACAGATGAGGAAGTGATAGATGAGCTGTGATCTGAAGGATGATCTGGAGTTAACCAGAAAGAGAAGAAGCACACAGTATGTCTGATGACGTAGAGCAAATAAAGAATAGGGTAAGATGAGTCTGGGATTGTCAAACCCAGATTATAAAGATCCTTCCAATCTAGGGAAGCCATTGAAGAATTTTAAACTGAGAAATAATATTATCAGGTTTGCGTTGTTCAAAAAAATCCCTCTGGCTAAAATTTAGAGAAGAAACCCCGGTGGCACAGTGGGTTAATCATTGGGTTTAACTGAAAGATTGGTGGTTTGAACCCAACAACCACTCTGCAGGAGAAATATGGGCCAGTTTTTTTCTGTAATGATTATGGCCTTGGAAACCCTAGGGAGCAGTTTTATTTGTCAGTCCTGGTGTGGATCTTATAGGTTTGCTTTGTGTCCAAATCAACTCAATGGCGGTGGAAACATTTGGAAAGTAGCAGAAAAGCCATTAGACTTGTGTTCTAGATCTAGCTGTTCCAAAACTTTGCTGTGTGACCAGGATAGGGTATTCAGTAGGCCAGGCAAGAGGTAGCTTAGATGAGGGTCTAGACAGTAGACATGAAGAAAGATGGACAGATCCAGAAATATTTAGAAGTTCCCATAAGCAGAATTTAATGAATGAATTCTTCAGGAGTGTACTTAAGGAGGAGATGTTACAGGGGTTTAGCTCGGACAACTGGGTGGATAACAATGGCTTTCACCAAGCCAGGGAGCACTGGGAAAAGGCAGGATTCAAGGGATGGATTATGGGTAGAAGTATAAATAAAGGTTGAGGTGTCTTTGAGACCTTCAATTGGAGGTAACAAGATACCAGTTATATCTTTTCTGAAACTCAGAAGAGATTTCTGAACAAATAATATGCATTCAGGAATTCTTTACCCATAAATGGTAACTGAGAACCCAAATGTTATGGACACAGTCTAAGGAAAGAATATGTACTGAAAAGAGAAGAGAAGAGCAAGTTTGGAGGAACCTCAGAATTCAATGGGCAGGTATAGAAGGAAGACCTAATAAAAAAGGTTGGAAAGACTAGCCAAAAATATTAAACAAAAACCAAGAGAGAAGAGATACACAAATTTATCAAAGAGATCATTGTCAACATTTATGAAAGATCAAGTATGATGAGGTTAAAAAATTGTTTTCATTATGTTTCATGGCAGGAAGGCCATAGATAGGCTTAGAAAGAGTCGTTTCAATAAAGTGATGGAAAATAAATTATTGAGATTGCAAAGAATTGAAGAGTAATTGGATGATCAGAAGAAAATAAGTGAGGTTTAGCTACAAGAGGATGGGAGAGATACCTGGAATTAAGATACAGTTAAGGAAGAGTGATTATAAAGTAGATGAGACTTTACAGTCTAATGAGAAATGCTAATGGGAAGAAACCAGTGGACCGGTAAATCTTGACGACAGAGACAAGAAATTATATTGGTAAAATATATTTTACCAATATATTTGATAAAATATATTGAGTATTGATTGGAGAAAGAATAAATCCTTATTTCAACAAGAGGTTGGGAAGAGATGACAAATTCAGATGTAGGTAGGTTTGTAGATTTGATAAGAAAAGTTGATGTGTGTCAGGTAAACCAAAGCAAACCAAAGCACAAACTGACTGCCCTCCGGTTGATTCAGACTCACAGTGACCCTACAGAACCGAGTAGAACTGCTTCATAAGGTTTGCAAAGCTTTAAATCTTTACAGAAGCAGATTGGCCCATCTTTTTCCCACGGAACATCTGGTGGGTTTGAACCACCAACCCTTTGTTTGCAGATGAGTACTTTAATCAATGTACCACCAGGCAAGGGTCCTCTAAAATGACTTCTATTTTCTTTTGGAATAGACGGTGAGTTCATTTGCAAATCCAGAGAGGGAAAATGAGAGTGGGAGTGGGTACTTTCATGAGGAAACATTTTCTATGCGTACGTGAACTGAAAGCTCATAGACCCATTTTAATAGCAATGTTAAATAAATAAGTTAGTAAATACGATTAATATCAGATAATTTTCAACAACTTGCTTCACTGAATTCATTTTTATTTGGGTCTGAATATTGGTTTCTGCTGTCTAAAATGATCTAATATATCCATATAGGCAAAACCATAACACACATTTTCAAGAACAATGGGTTAAAATATGCTATTTAATAACTTGATTTTTTTCCCCCTGACTAATCTACTCAAGATGCAGTTTCCAGGATCTGTAAAATTTCTGCAATGCATGCTATATTTCAGCGACTACTGATGCATTCACTATAGACACAATTTCAACAATATCTCAGATTCTAACTTTTGCAAGGAGACTGTCTCTACATTTTCTATACCTTTCCCAAAAGCCTCTGAATCTAACTGTAACCAATATGTTTCAGGTAATCTAGAGGTTAAACTTTAAGCTAACACAAATCTCCCAAATTCCAAAACTTTAACTGGGACTAAAGATTTCAAATTGTTAAGCCCATAATTACTTTATCTATTATCACATAGGGCTTAGTATTCCTTAACATCCCTCTAATCAATCCTTTCCATGTTGTCATTTGTGGCATATCAAACATCCTTTAACTTTGGGCTTGTTTTGGCTCTGGCTTCTAAAGTTATGTTTATTTTTAAGATAGTCTTTGATTCTAAAGACTTATTAAGGCATTAATGAAAAGAGTGACTTGAAGGGTGTCAAAGGACTTTCTAGTGAAGAATTGCCAAGGATTGGCTTGGTTACAGGTGCCTGTTTATGAAAAGAACAGAGAAGAGTTGAAATCTATAATTAAATCTTTAGGTACCTAAACTTACATGGGTCTGCAAAAAAAAGATGAGATGAACACAATATAGGTAAATTAGGGCTATCAGCAAACCAAGCCATAAAGCATAATAATAACTCACAATGTAAGAGGAGACTTTAATTAAAAAGCAAAGCTGAGAGGCTATCTTCTGGAACTGTGAGTAATGACCCACAATTATTTGACAAATGAAAGCACATTTGTCCACAGTATCCAGTAAACTTCCTTCACCCATCTCACTTTGGAATTACCTACACCTTTTTTTTTTTTTTTTTAATATTTGCCCCCTTTGATTTAAAATATTCTATGTCATAAGTATGAAAACAACTTTTTCAAGATGGTTGTCTATTTCTTTACCATCAACTCTATGATATGATGATTATCATCACACAATCATGATTTCTCACTATAGGGTTTTAAACCAGGAAAGGTGTTAGCCAGAGTTGTATTCTTTCATCATGCTTAATTAATTTATTTGCTGCACAAATAATCAGAAGAATTGAGGTCAAAGGGGTCTTGACTGAAAGCAGAGAATACCAGAAAGATGTTTGACTGTGCTTTATTGATTATGCATAAACTTTTGACTGTGTGGATCATGACAAGGTATGGATGACATTACGAAGAATGTATATTCCAGAACACTTCACTGTGCTCATGAGGAACCTGTACATAGACCAAGAGGCAGTTGTTCAAATAGAACAAAGGGACAATGAATGGTTTAAAATCTGGAAAGATATGCACCCTGGCTGTGTTCTTTCACCATACTTACTCAAGTCCTGGTGTGGCACTGTGGGCTAATGCACTGGATTGCAAAGATGTTTGACCCATAATGTCAGTGGTTCAAGGTCACCAGCCACTCCTTGGAAACCAAACCTATACAGAGTAGCTATGGTTCAGAAATGACTGGACAGCACTTAACAACAACTCAATCTCTATGCTGAGCAAAGAATCCAAGAAACTGGATTGTATGAAGAAGAACATGGCACCAGGATTGAAAGAAGACTCATGAACAACTTGCGATATACTGATAATAACCTTATTTACTAAAAGTCAGAACCAACTCAATAGCACTTAACAATACCAACAACAGTGAACAAAACAGATATCGTTCCTGATATCACAGAGCTTAAAGCTAATGGGGAAAGAATCCTTAAACAATGAGAACATGCAAGTTACAAGTTCTGGTGCTATGAGGACAAAGTAGAAAGTGTTATGAGAAGGTACAGTAGAGTAGTTGGTGGGTCAGGTGCTGAACAAGATGGAACTCTTCATGACCTTAGTGCATTGAATGAAGCAAGAAGGACAGAGGCAAACTGGAGTGGATTGAACACAATTAGTAAAGGGAGGGAGAGAGGAAGGGAAAGATGAAACTGGAGTGTATCACTAAACCAAACAGACAAAAATCCCTGTTGTTGAGTGCACGTACTAGAAGATGGATGTCCTTTGGGCAGGAAGAACACCTGAATGAGAGATTAGAGCTAGAATAATGGACACAGGTGTGATGTGGACCATATTCACCAAGGAAAAGAGTACCCTGGTGAGAAGCACACACCGTCCAGGAAGACACCAAGAAAATGTAGCCTACTAGGAAAGAAAAAAAAATATATCAAAAGAATCCAGAAAAGGAGGTAGGCAAATGACAGCATTAGTAATAAGAGCATTTCTCATGCAAGAAGGTTATAAAAAGTTGTGATCCAGGATTGTTACCTTCTTCATTGTGTTTGTTGTTCGGTGCTGTCTAGTTGGTTAACGACTCTTAGAGATCTTATGCACAACAGACTGAAACACTGATTGTTTGCCAATTTCAATCATTGCTACACTTGAGCCCATTGCCATTGTCACTGTGCCAACCCATCTCCTTGGAGTCTTCATCTTTTTTGCTACCTCTCTACTTTACCCATCATGATGTCCTGCTCCAGAAACTGGTCCCGCCTCATAATCTGTCCAAAGTATGAAAGAGGAAATCTGCCCATCCTGGCTTCTAAGGAGCATTCTGGCTGTACTTCTTCCCACACAGATTTGTTTGTTCTTTTGACAGTCCGTGGTACTTTTAATATTCTCTTCCAGCACCATAGCTCAAATGCATCAATTCTTCTTTATTCATTGTCCAACTATCACATGTGTATTATTGTTGTTGTTAAGTGCTGTCTAGTCGATTCTGACCCATAGTGACCCTGTACAGGGTTTCTGAGGCTGTAAATCTTTAGAGGAGCAGAAAGCCTCATCTTTCTCCCACGGAACAGCTGGTAGTTTCGAACTGCTGATCCTGAGGTTAGCAGCCCGATTCGTAACCACTACACTACCATGGCTTGTGTCAGATGTACCTAAGTTCTCAAACTCACATCTTTCTTTTTGAATACTTTAAAGAGATCTTTTGCAGCAGATTTGCCTAATGCAATACATCATTTAATTTGTTGATTCCTGTTTCCATGAGTGTTGATAGTTAATCACAGAAAAATGACGTATTTGACAACTTCAATCTTTTATCAATTTATTTTTCTGCCATTTATTGGTCAAGTGGTGAGGGTTTTTGTTTTCTTTACATCAAAGTGCAACCTATACTAAAGTCTTTCATCTTCATTACTAAGTATTTTATGTCCTTTTTATTTCCAGTAAGCAAGGTTGTACCATCTGCATATCTCAGGCTGTTAATGAGTCTTGCTCCAATCCTGATGCCATATTCTTCTTCATATAATCCAGTTTATTGAATTATTTTTTAAACATACAGATTGAATAAGTATGATGAAAGATGCATCCGTTGCATAAAACTTTCCTAATTTTAAATCATTCCGTGTTCCCTTGCTCTGTTCAAACAACTACCTCTTGGTCTATGTACAGGTTCCTCATGAGTACAATTAACTGTTCTGGAATATTCATTCTACTCAATGTCATCCATAGTTTATCATGATCCACACAATCGAAAGCATAGCCAATGAAGTACAGGTAAACATCTTTCCGATATTCTCTACTTTCAGCCAAGATCCATCTGACGTCAGCAATGATATCCCTTGTTCCATGTCCTCCTCTGCGTCTGACCTCAATCTCTGACAGTTCTCTATCAATGTACTATTGTAGCCATTTTGAAATTATCTTTAGCAAAATTTTACTTGCATGTGATATTTATGATATTGTCCGATATTGGGTCACCTCTCTTTGGATTGAGGGCACAACTATGCATCTCTTCCAATTAGTTGGCCAGGTAGCTGTCTTCCAGATTTCTTGGCAAAGATGAGTGAGTGCCTGCAGTGCCACATCAGTTTATTGAAAGATTTCCATTTGTATCCCATCAATTCCTAGTGCCTTGTTCTTTTCTAATGCCTTCAGTGCACTTTGGATTTCTTCCTTCCGTATCATTGACTCTTGATCATATTCTACCTCTTGAAATGGTTGAACATTGACCATTTATTTTGTTACAGTGACTCTGTGTATTCCTTCCATCTTCTTTTGATGCTTTCTGCATCATTTAATATTTTGCCCATAGATTCCGTCAATATTTCAAGTTAAGGCTTGAATTTTTCTTTAATTTTGCTCAGCTTGAGAAATGCTGAGCATGCTCTTCCATTTTAATTCTCAAATACCAGGCCTTTGTGCACTTCATTATAATATTTGACTTAATCTTCTCAAACTGACTTTTGAAATTTTCTATTCAGCTCTTTTACAGCCTCATTTCATCATTTGCTTTAGCATCTCTACACTGGAAAAAAGTTTCAGAGTCTCTTCTGAAATCCATTTTGGTCTTTCTTCCTTTCTTGTCTTCTTAATGACTTTTTGCTTTCATTCTGTATGATGTTCTTGATGTCTTCCCATAATTCTTCTGATCTTCAATCATTTGTGTCTTGTTGTTGTTGTTGTCAGGTGCTATCGAGTCAGAACCGACTCATAGCGACCCCATGCACAGCAGAACGAAACAATGTCCGATCCTGGGCCAACCTCACTACATCTGCCACACTTGAGTCCATCAATGATGCCACCTGGCTGATCCATCTCGTTGGGGGTCTTCCTCTTTTTCTCTAACCCTCCACCTTACCCAGCATGACATCCTTCTCCAACAATTGTTTCCTCCGGACAATATGTCCAAAGTAGGAGAGATGAAGCTTAGCCATCTTGGTCTCCAAGGAGCACTCTGGCTGCACTTCTTCCAAAACAGATCTATTGGTTCTTTTGGCAGTCCATGACACTTTCAGTATTCTCCTCCAACACCACAACTCAAAAGCATTTGTGTCTAATTCATCAAATATGCTCTTGAGATGATTTTTGAATTCAGGTGGGATCTGTTAAAGGTTAAATTTTGGCTCTTGTAGACTAGTTTTCATTTTCTTCAGCTTCAGTCCGAAATTGCATATGAACAATTGATGGTTCCATAGTCTGCCCTTGGCCTTGTTTTGACTGATAATATGGAGCTTTTTCACCATCTTTTTCCACAGATGTAGTCAATTTGATTTCTGTGTGTTCCATCTAGTGAGGTCCATGTGTATTGTTGTCTTTTATGTTATTTACAAAAGTTATTTGCTATGAAGAAGTCATTGGTCTGGAAAAATTGTATCATGAGGTCTCCAGCATTATTTCTATTACCAAGGCCATATTTCACAATGACTGATTATTCCTCCTTATTTCCAATTTTTGCATTCCAAGCACCAGTAATTATCAATAAGTTTTGATTGCATGTTTGATCAGTTTCAGTCTGAAGAAGTCGGTAGAATTCTTCAATTTCATCATCACTGGTTTTAGTGGTTGGTGTGTAAAATTGAATAATATTTGCATTAACTGGTCTTCCTTGTAGGTATACAGTCATTATCCTATTACAAATAGTGTTGTACTTCAAGATAGATCTTGAAGTGTTCTTTTTTGATGATGAGTGAGATGCCATTCCTCCTCAACTTGTCATTCCTGACATAGTAAACCATGTGATTGTCTGATTCAAAATGGCCAATACCAGTCCATTTCAGCTCGCTAATACATAGGAGGACAATTTTTTTGTGCTCCATTTCATTTTTGACAACTTCCAGTTTTCCTAGATACTTCATGCATTCCATGTTCTGACTATTAACGGATGGTTACAGCTGTTTTGAAGGCTCTCTGGTAGCATAGTGGTTATGAATCGGGTTGCTAACCTCAGGGTCAGCAGTTCGAAACTACCAGCTGTTCCGTGGAAGAAAAATGAGGCTTTCTGCTCCTGTAAAGATTTACATCCTCGGTAACCCTGTACAGGATAACCACCACCACAGCTGTTTTCAGTTGTGCCTAATCAGCAAATGAAAGTCCCACGGGCTTTATCCCATTCAAGTCATCTCGGTCAACTCAACTTTGAGGAACTAGCTCTTCCCCAGGAGTATTTTGAGTGCCTTCCAATCTCATCTTCCAGCACTATATTTAAGTTTTCTGATCCTCTTCATAATGTTTCAATATTCAATCTGTTTGTGTTTTCTGACAGTGTTCCACAACTATTTATAAAGTTTTCAGTGACTATAAGTATTTGCAAGTAGTCTGTCTCTCCTTCTTCCTGGTCTGTCTTTGTCTGGAAACTCAATTGAAACTATCTACCATGCGTGACCCTGCTGGTATTTAAAATACTAGTGGCACAGCTTCGTTAATCACAGCAACACAAAGCCAACACAGTATAACAAACTGACAGATGAGTGGTGGTGTTACCTTCTAGGATGGAAAAATTCATTCATCATTTTCATTCAAAGAATCTTAGAAAGAGAAGGGTTATAAATACCCACTAAGTTAACTGAAAGAGACTCTGCGGCAACCTAACTTAGCCTCTGTGCATGGGAGCAGAGTGGAGACAACCCTCACATGGTCTGCACCAGCCAATGAGTTTTGAGTGACTGAATGAACAAATACAAAAATATGCAAAGGTCTAATGTAAGGGACTAAAAGAATAATAAAATGTCTCTATGACCCTCAAATTAAAAAAAACAACCACCACCACCTACAGTCTCAACTCTAGCTCATTGCTCCTGTATTTTCTGCTTCACAGTCTTCACAGTGGATGGTTTTTTAAGAGTTGTGAACTTCCTTGGAGTCCGAGCTAACCCATGTACAAAGCAGCGAAATACTGCTTGGTCCTGTACCATCCCCAAGATGTGTCGTGAGCAGACAACCCATACGTTTTCTGATTTTCAGAAGATGGTCCAGTCTGTCTTTCCAGACTAACATCTTCCGGAAGCTCCAATGAAGCCTGCTTAACATGACAACAGCACCCACGTTTCCATTAACTGAGGGGTGCTGGGTTTGTATGAAGTCCCTGACAGAGAATTTTACCCAAGTCACCTGAAAAGAAGACAAGAATTCTACTACCTAACCACTGGTTAAAGCCCCTGTCTTTAACAGTACTTTAACACAACCAAACAAGCAACAAAGGAATCTCAAAATTAGCACAGTAATCCAAGAAACTTCAAAGACAAGCTGGCAGAAAAAAAGGACTGTGCTGGCCTACATTACTAATGCGAACTTCAAAATGATGTGGAAGGATAGTTAAGGGGTTTTCTTAGGAATCCCGAGGCTTCCTTAGTCTGTACTGTAATTTTGCCTAATTAGGCCCCAATAATTAATGCTATGAATATAATAGAGAAGTAATAGGACAAAATGCTGGTGTGCAAAGCCCCATGAAAGCAATACATTTTCTGCAAGTAATGATAATGTTCCTTTTTTATTATTAAAGAGACAATTACAAGAATTTGTGATTTTTCCCTTTTGCATAAGGAAATAATAAACATTATATTTGATATCCTGATTTTCCTTAGATAGTGACACTGGATATGTAATTAGCTGTATATTTTTTAAAATTGACTGAAGTGACTGTAATGACAACTTAAAGATTCTACAATGGAATGTGAACTCATTATTTGAGTAGAAATACAGTGCTGGTATTTCAAGAGCTTATGTTGTTAAAGACAAATGTCAACCACTTATTAATCAGCATAAGGAGCTCTGGCAGCGTAGTGGTTACGAATCTGGCTGCGAATTGCAAGGTCATCAGTTCGAAACTACCAGCTGCTCCACGGGAGAAAGATAAGGCTTTCTGTTCCCAAGTAAAGATTTACAGCCTCGGAAACCTTGTACAGGGTCGCTATGGGTCAGAACTGACTCCACAGCACACAACAACAACAACACTAAACAGTATAAGGAGCTCTGGTAGCATAGTGGTTCCAAGTCAGGCTGCTGATCTCAAGGTTAGCAGTTTGAAACTACCAGCAGTTCCGTGGGAGAAAGATGAGGCTTTCTGATCCTGTAAAGATTTACAGCCTTGGAAACCCTGTACAGGAACTGACTCCACAGCATATAACCACTACCATTAAGCAGCACAGTGGATCAGGCATATGCTAAGTGCTTTGAAGAAATGCTATGTATCCTACAAAATTATTGTCAACAATTCCACTGGGAATGGGGTAATTTCTTAGTGATTTTAAAAAGAGTGCAAGAGAGCTAAAGTAAAAAGTAGCGCTGTGGCTTAATGCGCCAGACTGCAAAGTCATTTGAACTGCAAGCCGTTTGGCAGTTCAAGCTCACCAGCTGCTCCTCGGAAACCCTATAAAGGGTTGCTATGGGTTGGAATCGACTCGGCGGCACTTAACAGCAACAACAATATCAAACTTCAGAGGTTCTCCCAAATCTACATTCTTAAAATCAGACCTTCCTCCTGACCCTCTTTCCCCATTTATTTAAGGGAACATTGTACTTGAATGCCACACCTTCTAATAAAATTTTTGTGTAAGTCTTTCAGCACTATCTAGGGATCTTGATTTTCCACACACTGATATTCCCATCAAATTTTCACATTTTCAGAGTTAACAAAACTAAACATTAAACTATGTGAAGAACCAACTAAAGGGATTTTCAGCTTATGCTTCAACCCATATTATTTGAAGTGTGGGTAGCCCAGCTGGGTTATACTAGGCTTCTCACCAGAAAAAAAAAAGGTGACGTGGGGAGAGCTGTGTATGTGGAGCTGTAGGATAAGCACTGGACTGCTAACTCCAAACTTCATGCAGTTTAAACCCATGAACCATTCCTTGGAAACCCTGTACAGGGTCATCATGAGTCAGAATTGACTTGGCATCACTTAACAAAACCAAATCCTAACATAACCATACAGCTACAACAGATACTAGGAGGATAATTCAAAAACCATTGCTACAAAATCAGAGAAAGCTTTCTTAAACAAAAATAGCAACATGGGAAGTTGTTGTTTCTTGGCATATCCTCTACTTAGGTCTATCTGCTTCAGAAAGTGATGTTCCATCTTTCTAACCCTTCCCAACTGGACCACAAGGTCGGTTTGTACCATAAAATCAGTTTGAACCACAAGTTCGGCAGTTGAAATTCACCAGTCACTCCTCATAAACCTTATCCAGGGTATCTATGAGTTGGAACCAACTCAACAGCACTTAACAACAAGTCTTCCCCAAAGCATGGTGGCTCCATAGGACAAATATTGGACTGTAAACCACAAGGTTGGCAGTTTAAGCCCACCAGTTGCTCCATGGGAGAAAGATGAAGCTTTCTGCTTCAGCAAAGATTTAAAAAGCCTTGGGAACTCCATATAGAGTTGCTATGAGTCCGAACAGACTCATGACACTTAAGAACAGCAACCCGTCACCCCAGAATTCTGTACTATTCCATTTGTTGGTGCTGCTGCTGCTTTTAGTGCTGTAGAGTGGGTTCCGACTCATAGCAACCCTATCTAGGATTTCTGAGGAGCAGTTGGTGGGTTTGAAATACTGATCTTGCAGTTCAAACTGACCTTCAGGTCAGTGCATTATCCTGAACTATCACACCAGGACTCCACTCTTCAATTTACACCATGTCAAAACATTAGTTTGATTTTCTCAAGGGACTTAAACCATGTTCCTTTTAAATGTTCTTTGAACTTGGGGAACAAAAATCAGGGTGAAGGCCCAAGATCAGGGGTGTAGAATGGATGGAGTAGTATTTTCCAATAAAGCTGAAATTCAGGGTGCTGGCTCCAGGGGAAGACATTTGTTGTCTGTTGACTCTTAGGGAACATCCTTGTCTCTTTTCAGCTTTTGTTCCTTGGTTCCTTCGAGAATCAGTTAACATCAGTCTTCCCCAGTTTGTCTTTAACTGCTTCAGTGTCTAATCTGCTCCTTGTAAAATGCACTCTACATTGATATGGCTTCACTAACATAACAAAATCTGATCCCTATTGTTGTTGTTTTTATTGCAGCCTAACCAAACCCTGTTCCTAGAGAGGATTATAGCCACATGTTCTGAGTTAGGATTGGCAATAACAGATTTTGGGGGTACCCAATTCAATTCATAAGGAGCTCTGGTAATGTAGTGGTTATGAGTCAGGCTGCTAAACCTCAAGATTAGCAATTTGAAACTAACAGTGGTTCCATAGGAGAAAGATGAGGCTTTCTGCTCCAGCCAAGATTTACAGCCTCAGAAACCCAAACCGACTCCACAGCACACCACCACCACCACCAATCCAATCCATAATACTGTGTAAGTAGCATGTGGGGTAAGGGGGAAAGTATGGAGCATGGCAACAGACAGAGAGCAGACATACTGTCTCTGTTGCAACTATTCACACCCGCCATTGTTGCTGTGCAACTAACTTGAAAACACTCATAGACAACATGCAAACAAATGGGCATAATTCCAATAAAACTTTTTTTTCCAAGAACAACCACAGGATGAATTTGACCTTAAATATGATGATCACTAATCTAGATATTAAGGAGACCTGATAGTTAAGGAGACCTATGAGTTAGATATTGGATTCCTAACCAAAAAGTTGGCAGTTCAGACCCACAGGAGAAAGATGAGACTGTCTGCTCCCATGAAAATTTATAGTCTTGGAAACCCTACATCGGGTCACTATGAGTCACCATCGACTCAATGGTGGTGGTTTAAAATAGGTAATAGCTTTTAACTTTATAGCTTTTCACATTTTTTTGGTGATTAAAAGGTCTTTAATCATTATTTAGTTTTTGATATGTATGGTGCATCTATAGTAAAAAAGGTAAACATTTAGAAAGACATTTTGTTGTTGTTGTTAGGTGCCATCAAGTCAGTTCCAATTCATAGTGACCCTATGCGCACCAGAACACTGATTCTGGTTCTGGTTCTGCTCTATCCTCGCCAGTGTTCTTACGCTTGAGTGCATTGCTGCTGTCACTGTGCCAGTCCATCTCACTGACCCTCCATTTTACCAGGCATGATGTCCTTCTCCAGGGACTGGTCCCTCCTGATCATGTGTCTGAAGGATGTTTAGTGGATAGTAAAACGATCCCTTTCTTTACTCTTATCACCTCCTCTAGCTTCTCACTTCTACTCAAACGCAGTCACTGTTGTTACGTTCTTGTATTATTATTGTTGAGTGCTCTTGAGTTGATTTCAACTTATAGTTACCCAGTGTGACAGAGTAGAACTGCCCCATAGGGTTTTGATAACTTGGAAGCTATAAAGTTATATGGGAATAGATTTCCAGGTCTTTCTCCTACGGAGCCACTTGGTGGGTTCTAACCACCAGTCTACAGGTTAGCAGTCAAGCACTCAAACATTGTGACAACAGAGTTTCTTGTTGTTATTAAGTACCATCGAGTAAGTTTCAACTTACAACGACCCTGTATAGGGTTTCTGAGAAACAGCTGGTAGGTTTGAACTGCCGATCTTCTGGCTAACTGCCCAGTGCTGATCCTACAGTGTTGCACCAGTGCTCCTTACAGATATCCTAAATCCATGCAAGTCATAGCAGTTTTCCCAAATAGAATCCTAGATTCATCTTCACAACAGCATTGGGAAATGAGAAGATTATTTGTTATGATCCCCACTTTGGAGTTTAAGAAACTGAAATCCAGAAAAGCCGAGTGACTTACCCAAGACCGTGCAGCTCATAGCCAGGATTCAAACTGAGTATTCTACTACAGAGTACACCACCTCTAAATAATGGCTCTTTACAAAACATAGAAAAATTCTGAATTTTGCAAAAAAAAAAAAAAACCAACAAAACAGATGATGATGAACAATTGAACAAGGTTTATTTATTGTAAGTATAACGTTAATGTCAAAAGTTGCTACCTGTCCTCCTCTTCTCACCTCCATGCCCCTCTAGGATGTCTTCTTTCCGTCTCCAGCCAAAAATGTAATCTTAGATAAAAATTGTCTATGCCATGGGAAGAAAACCATTGCTTGACTTTGGCAGGTACTAATAGTATGAGCTGCAGAGTGTCAGTAAACCTTGGCTTCTTCCACAGAGTTTGTAAAATCCTCTCTTCTTTCATTCACTCACCCCAATCAGAAACTTTTACTCAGCACTGTCTCTTTGTCATTTTCATCTTATTCCCTCTCTTGTGAGCTGTATGTGCAAGACACCAACGTCTCTGTGTGCCTCCCCTATGTTTCTCTACATAGCCAATCCTTCGATATTCCTTAAATTTAGTTCAAGCTCACCTCTTTCCAAAGTCCTCTGATAACCATAGTAAAATTCACTCTCGCTTCTCTGATGACAAAGTTCTCATCAGAATTTGATGGTTCTAATATGCTTATTGGTTGGTTGTGTGCCATTGAGTCAGTTCCGACTCATAGTGACCCTGTATAGGGTTTTCGAGATTGTAAGAGCAGAAAGCTTCATCTTTCTCCCATGGAGCAATTGGTAGAGTCTAACTGCTGACCTACAAGGGCTTTATTGTGATAATTTGTGACTCTCTGCATGATCTTAATCTAGTGTGTGCCAGTACTGTCTATATTCTTATTTAATTTTCCATGTCAAGCTAATCTAAATGAGTTTATTTCTCAAAAATGCTTTTTTATTTTCAGTAGCATCCCACCCACCTCCAAGCTACAAAACAGTACACATATTAGGTAGTTGATAAATACTTGAATGAATGAAGGAGATGTTGAAACCTTCTGCTAAGAGTATGCATGCTTTTCACAAGTCTCTTCAAAGGGATTGTTGATGTACTGTTTGCTGTAACACTAGTATCTTGTCCATGAGGCCCCACAGGAGACACATCTTCAGACTTTAGGCACTAAGAGTGATTTTTCTGTGCATGGTATGACTTCACTCTTACTGCCTTGGTAAATCAAGTGGCTTTTTGAGTATGTCTTTTTAGTGGAGAATAATAGTTTAGGTTTTATATCAACTTGACTGGACCAGGATTCTCAGTGTTTTTGCAACTGAGATGTAGTCATTCTCATGATGAAATCTGCTATGAGCAACCAATCAATTGAAAGGAAGCTTTCTTGGGGGCTGTGGCCTGCTTCCAATCTATTGAACACTCAGGAGAAGCTTGTCTGCTTTCTACTGGGTCTGGATCTTGCATCTGGCTCATCCTCCAACCTCCATTTCTTTGGACTTGAGTCTGCTGATCCTGAGAGTTGTCATCAGCCTGCCTTCCTTCCTGTCAGACCTGCCTGTCTGCCATCTGACTTGCCAATCTTAGTTTATCAGTACTGTAGCCATGTGAGTCAGAAGTTGCCAACCTGACATCTGACCCATGGAATTGGTCTTTGCCCACCTCTACAACCATGTGAGCCATTTTCTTGATATGAACGTATATAAACCTTACTGGTTTTGCTTCTTAAGTGAACCCAGACTAAGACATTGAAGATGATTTACTTAAAAAAAAAACAACAACACTAAATGTTCCACAGAACCACATACCATATCAAATAAATAAGCATAGAATTTCTCTAGTTGAGCAAGAGAGAGAGATAAGATTGGAGCTCTACCTTTAGTCAGGTTTCTCCTGCCATACCTGACCCAGAGCACCTCAGGGAAAGAACAGGGCTTCATGTGAGAAGATTTGATGATTCTGAATCTGTCTCTGCATTGGTCAGTAGAATTTTTGGCCCACTTCTACACTTTTAGAAAACACAGAGGACTCATGAGTATTAAATGCATTCTTGGTTTCATTCCATCTTTGTTACTCTTCTGTTTCTGTTCAATTTTCCTCACCCATTAATTTTTACTTTATTTTATGTGTTGTAAGGCATCTGGAAAAAGATAAAGGAAGGGTGAATGGATGGATGGTGACTCTTTAGTTCTGGTGTCACAATTTTGATTGACAAGATATCAAGCACTCATGAACAATTCTCAATAGTCAGCAGTAACACTTAAAACTAGTAGGAACTCTTCAAAAAGTGGACACCATTCATTGTAATATAGCACCTCTTGGACCACAAGTGTCTGGCTTTGGCACTGCACTTAGCAAGCTAGAACCAATGAAATCTATAGGACAAACTACCCCTCATAAATGTAAATGAGACAGAAGCTAAAAGAGGTGCTTCAAGAATTCCTCTTAACAATTAGTGCCTAATAGTAAAGTCCTACTGTGGCACTGTACGATAAGCACTAGACTATAATGTCAGTTTGAACCACAAGGTCGGTGGTTCAAACCCACCAACTGCTCCTTAGAAACCCTATACAGGGTTGTTATGAATTGGAACCAATTCAACAGCACTTACCAACAATAACAAGACAATTTCCCCACACTGCTAAGGAGCATTATGGCCAAAGACTTGCAAATGGGAAAGTTATTGTATATGATTTGTTTTAAAACTCAGCTTTCAAATGTTTCTTTTAATAGAAGAAAGTAGTAAAATGATGATCCTAATTAGTTGTAGATATTCCCATTCATTTCTTATTTGTTGTTAAAGAATATTCATTTTCAAAAGAATTATTTCAAGTTACTTTTAATTTCATGTTAGTATTGGTTTACATTGACTTTATCTAATACTCTTACAGTTGTTTCTCCTGTTAGTTTGCTAAGATCTTGGCACCTAAACTTTCTCAGACTCACTTGCTGATGACTTTATAAAGTTCAGGATCAATGACTTTCAATGGTTCCTACATGAGTAAACAGAAAGACTGATTCTAGTCTGGTAATGGAAATGCATACTTGCCTGTGGATCTCAAAGCAATTTACCAAGCATCATTATATGATCGTATAATGATGAGAGCAAGTGATTGTGTCCGCATTTGCACGTGGCACTGCAAAACCCAAGGCCCATTTCTCTTATTGTGCTATGCCCCACCGAGCTGACGACAACCCTGGGAACCCTTGAGGAGTCAGTGATGAGGCCTATGGAAGCTCTGCACTGCAGGGGGATAGGGGGTTAAGTGAGTTTCTGGAGGTGGTGACTGCCGTGCAGTTATCCCACCAGGAATCACACAGCAGAGAGGTTACTTCTAGCAATTAACTCTTCCGGTTGAACTAATGGATACCCTTTGAAGTCCAACCAGTGCTGGGCATCTTGGCGCTATTGGCCAACGTCCTGTCCATTTGAACCATGCACTCTGCTTACTAGCCAGGTAGTGGTTTCTTCTACTGATTCAGGAAAACAAAACGAGATTCTGCTTTCTTCTCCTAATCACTAAGGTAAAGTCTTCCCTTCCACACACACACCTCTCCAGTTTTCTTTCACTTTCATAACTGTTACTGAAATTTTCTTTTTTAAGTACAAAAGCAATTACCAGCATAGGATTTTTTTTTTTTTAAGTACACAAAAGCACAATGACAGAAACTTTTAAATCATTTGTACTCCTATCCAGAAATAAGTGGTTAACATTCATTAATGTATTTCCTTCTAGCCTTTTTTCTATACAGAATACCTATCAATACAATGATATAATGGAAGTCAAACCATATGCACTGTATATATTGCTTTGGCTTTTTGCATTTAGCAATAACACAAATCATTTTCCAGATACATAAACATTATTTTATGATTTCTAAATGTTTTGTAGTGGTCCAGAGTAAATCATAATTTAATTTATTCAATCATTTTACTGTTGAAATGTAGGTCAATTCCAAGTTTTCACCATTATAAAAAAAAAGCTGTAATAAGTCTTTTTTCATAGAAGTTGTAATATACAAGAGGGCTTCAGAAACAGGAAAACCGGGAGGAAGTGGAATAAGAGATGTTTTATTATGATGATTGTAGTTAATGAGATGAAACAAAACATGTATAAATTGCTGAATAGAAAACAGATCTGCTCTACAAACCTTTACAATAAAAAAAGAAAAAAAATTATGGAAAAATTCCATTATCTTTTTATTTCATTTTCCACAAGCTTTTTGAAGCACCCTCATACATGTATCTCTGATTTCATGGGATTCCATGAAACTGATTAATTAAAGCCATGAACATTTGTATACACATTTACTACTTGCCCCCAACAAAACTCTACCAATTGTTACTCTGATCAACAGAGCGTGAGAGTTCTCAAAATGCTCCTTTGTCATTTTTTCTATATTCAAGTTTGCTCTTAAGATTCATTTTAACATGAATTTTCCTGGAGAGAAATATTGCTAGGGAAGTGGCATGAGGTATTTAAAACACAGCTTCATTCCTACTAAGCCTCCCCCTAGGTCCTACAACACTAAATGAAAGTCCCTTATTGAGGGAACTTAAGTCCTGTTGTGATGCTGTGGGTTAATGCGCTGGACTGCAAGGTTGGTTTGAACTGCAAGGTCGGTCATTCAAACTCACCAGCTGCTCCGTGGGAACCCTATATAAGGTTGCTATGAGTCAGAACCAACTCAATGGTACTTAACAGCAACAACAAGGAAAATCAAAGGCAGGAGAGGCAGGAACTGGTCCATCCCAAATTGGACTGCTAACCACAAGGTTGGTGGTTCACACTCACCAGCTGCTCCTTAGAAACCCTATACAGAATTGCTATGAGCCAGAATTGACTCAACAGCAATTAACAACAACAAGAAGAAACAAAAGAGGCTCCATTGGAATACCTAGAACTTGCCCAGTGAAAGAGGCTTCTTCCAGAACCTTTGTAGTGAATAAGACCTTAGGTGGAATCCTAATCCCCATCCAGAATCTTCTGAGGTGGGAAATTTCCATGTGAAAAGACAAGCAGACCAGCCTGGAGCAGCTAGAGGAACAGAAGATGCTTCTTGAAAGAAAGACCAGCAAGAAAAATCAAAAACAAAAACCGCAGTCTGATTGACTACCACAAGGACAAGCAAGTTGTCTACTGGGGAGCCATCAAGGCAAGCAATCAAACCCCTTCAGGGCAAATTCCCTTCCAGACTGAAAGTCAAAGGGAGTACACAAGCAGGCATGTAATCTTACTGGCAACCACATGGTCTACCAATGAGAGGAAGTTAGTGGGAAAGCAGAAATGAAGATGTGGGCTGAGTCCAACCACATTACATAGATTCCGATTCCGATCAACCTGGAGTATCGTGAGACCGGGTTGGTCAGCAGTATGGTGAAACCTAGGGACTCCTAAGCCCATGGACAAGGACATACCTACAGAAAACTAGAGAATGAAGTCCAGCTGATATGAAGTGAGGGGAGATGCACAAGAACATCCATGCTTGCAGTTAGTACTTATTTGACCTAGCTTCAATTGCTGGATGATCAGAACTCAACGAGAAGGAAGAAAAAAAATTCTTTTTTTTTTGGATGAAGAAAACAAGTGTAATTCGCTACAAATTGATGAACTTGACCTATACTTACGGATATATTGTTGTTATTGTTAAGTGCTGTCAAGTCGATTCCGACCCATAGTGACCCTGTATAGGGTTTACAAGGAGCAGCTAGTGAGTTTGAACCACCAACCTTGCAGTTCAAACGACTTTGCAGTCTGATGCATTAGCCCACAGTGCCACTCCAGGACTTCATTTATGGATGTAGTAGCTTAAATACCAAGAAGGAAGGAATCTACACAGAAAGGATCATTCCCATCCCCTCTGTACACAGGGATGGGCAACTTAGACATTGGCTTCCTAAAATGGGGGGGCTATAAATGCACAAAGTGACTGGCTTACAAGTTTTTAAGAGGGTGTGGGAGAAGGTAGAATCTCCACTGAGTGGTTTTCAAACTGTCTGTATGGGGCTAGTGAAAGGAGATGGGGATAAGACTTGTGGTTCAGTAGTGAGTAACTGTTATCATGACCTACTGTGATTGTTGCAAATGTAAAAATAGAGGTTTTGTAGAACCTAGATAGAGGGGAATAGTTCATCTTGCAGTTCAGGAGTGGAGGACCCTGGGACCATCAAAGGAGAAGAGAGCAGGAGCTGAGTGTAGGACCCTATTCGGGGTTGATGCCAGAGATGGAGGCAGAGATGATGAAGTGGAGAGATGGAGTGCCTGGGGACTCTAGACTCATGGGAGGAGAGGGGCTGTGTGCTGGTGGCCAGGGGGCAGGCTTGCAGGATATGCCCTTTGGGTATTTGAATGACTGACTGTATATTCCTGAATGTTTTGGTGTACATTAAAAAAAAAAAAAAACCCAGAGGGAATAGAAGCAAATTCTGTTGAATGATGATGGATGGAGGGGATTGTAATTGTTGCAATGAAACAAAATACGATAGGATGAGTGTAAAGCTGATGTTCTCTCATGTAAAGTATTACTCAATTCACAATACAAACTTAAAAAAAAAATTTTTTTTAAAGGAGCTCCAAGCCTAAGATCTTGCACCATGATGCTTGCCATTCAAAAAAAGAACCAAAACACCAACTGGTTTCTGTGCATATAAAGAATCAAGTCACACGAATCATCTTTACCCAACTAACTTGAAATGTGTTTTGTTTCTTCTACCACAGAGGACAGCATTTTGATTTTTCAACCTGTGTAAGTGGCTCAAAGTTTCTATTTTTCTCAAACTGTCATGAAAGGATTCATTATTCTTTGCACATATACTTCTACATTTTGCTGTGAAAGTCAATATTTATTGCACTTTTTTTCCTGCATTTCTTAATGGAACATGTGTGTGATTATTGAATAAACATGAATGTATTGAGTTTTGCAACACTTCTACTCCTGTAATTTGTTAGGATTTTTTTCACTCCTATAACTCAAAACAGATTTATTTTTCTAATAAGATTTTGCAAGTTCTTAGTCTACAGTATCCACTAGATTTATTTCATTTTCAAAATAGAAACTGCTGCACCTGGGCAGCAATTTTTTGATCACCCCAAATGGTTTGTAATGGTTTCTAGCGCACAGCAATGGCATGCGTACGCACCAGATGTACTTCAGTTCATGCATTACATTTTCGTTCAATATTTTTTGGTCTGATTATTCCATTTCAGTCTCCCTGACCACACTCTCAGGCTTTATTTCATCCTCATTTGCACATCACGCAAGAAAGCATTTCAGCTGAATAAAGAATCCTTTGAAAGATTTCACATTGAGATGGAAGGTCCAATAAATTTCTACTGAGGAAGTTTATTATTGCTATTGCAACTGTTATTGAGCATGGATGAAGCATTCCTATGATATTACCAAGTTTAAAGATACTTTGAAGTTGGGAACATTATAGAATGTATTGTCTTTTCTCCTAAAACATCTTGGGAATATTCTTTAATCATTTTCTGCTCTCAAATTCAGAAGCCTCACAATTAGGAATTCAAAGACCATTAAAGAAAATTTCAATTTTAAATGCAAAATGTTATATGGAGATACTAAGATATTACATTTATTGTTATTGTTGCTGTCAAGTTAGGTCTAACTCATGGTGACCCCATCCATGTACAACACAACAGAATGTTGTCTGGTCTTATGTCACCTTCATGAATGATGGGATGCTCAAGACCATTGCTGTGGCCACTGTGGAAATTGAGTGCCTCCTTCCTAGGCTCACCCTCCAGAATCCTATTAGACAGTATTTTGTTGTGATTTACAATGTTTATGTTAGTTAATCTTCTAAAGTAGAGTGTCAGACCTTTCTTTCTAGCTTGTTTTAGTCTGAATGGTCCTTGAAGTCTGTCCACCATGGTTGGTATTTAAAATACCAATGGTATATTTTCCAGCAACATACGAGTCATCACAGCATGACAACGTGACAGAGTACTGGTGGTATAAAAGATATTCTGTAAATGCTCATTGAATGAATGGATGAATTTCTCAATCAGAAAGCCCAAATTCATTGGCCTACCACTCAAGGAACTTCACAGTCCTGTCCTAATCTACATTTGTAGCCAATATCACAATGCCTTCTGTAGCAGCCATACCAGAGTAATCATTGTTTTTCAACCACACAGTGAAATTTCATGACCCCTTTTATCAGACCATTTAGTCATTCTCCAGCACCCATTTTCACCCTTTCCTAGCCTCCCTCCAAATCCCTGGGGTGGAATACTATTCAGTGCTCAAGGTCCACCTCATATGTCTCTTTTCCCACTGAGCCACTGAATCATACTCCCCTGGATCTATTTCCATCAGAGGGCCTTCAATGCAAACCCTCCTTTTATAATTAGATGTGGCTATGTCTTAATTCCCTAAGATATGCTACGTTCTTCAAAAGTAGAAATTTTGTCATCTCCACGTCCTTCATAATATGTAGCATATCTCCCAGAAGGGCTCAAAACGTGTTGATGCTTCTTGGATTGAAATGCATTGAACTGAACTGAGCCAAAATTACCCCAAAACTAAACTCTTTGTCCCTAGTCAGGAGTTTTTAACTCTGTGGATTGCAAAGTCCACGACACTTTAATTTAATGGGGGTGGGGGTAGAGGCTCTTTGTGCTGAGGACCTGTCTCCAAGTTTGCTTTGCTTGTTGCAGACAATGGTCAGGAATCATGGGTCTTGTGTTGTCTGTATCTTTCTTATATCACCAGTTGCTTGTTTAGCCTTTACTCCAATGTTTGACGGAAACTAATTTGCTTCTCTCACACGTTTTTCTTTCAGAGTGCTGACATTGGGCTGTAGCCTATATGATAGCCAAATACCAGACTTACTGGGTCATCGGTTTCATGCAGCTGTGGTTGGTCAAGGTTCATGGAAGTTGCCACTTGTCATCTGTTTATATCATTGTCCTGGCCAATGTAGGCATCTTCTTTCTAGACAGTAAGGAGCTTCACCTCCAGACTCTTAATATCTCAAGTTCTATTAACTGGCATGGGGGAGAAGATTAATGTGGGCACGCAGCAAAATGTTGTTGCAAGTTAGGAAAGACCCAGGAGGAATGAGTCTTAAAGAAGTTTTTCTTTATCCTCACATGTTTTTTGTTTATCCAGACTTGTTCCATTAAAGGCAGGGCAGTGCCTTAGTTTAAAGAGCATCTCTTAGTAGATAGAACATTTCCTCTTTTAGAAAAGTCTGGATGTAAGAGAATCTTGAGCACACCAGAAGATGAACAGTTGTATCTGTGCATTCTTGGAGTTATGGAAAGGTCAATACATGGCAAAGCAAGGCAACCATATAGTGTAGGTATCTAAATCATAATGAGTTTAGGATAACCCACTCCAGTTGGGTTACTGTCAACGAATATCTTCTCCTCAGCTTTGGTCCTTAACCATCCATGTACATAAGCAACATGTATTCTTCACAGTCCCATGTGGGGTAGAATGAGTGTTCTTGGTGTCTGCCATGGAATGGAGTAGTGTCTGGATCTTGTCAGAGAAAAGCTGGACCTCCTTCTTTCTCTTCTACCTTAATATGATTCCTAGGCTTGAAGTACCTCAGAGCATCCCTCATTTCTACTCCACCCAAAACCAGAGGAGTCACTTTGTAGTTGTGCTTAGCTGCTGTTCAGTTGGCCCCCGATTCAGGGTGACCCATGCACAACAAAATGCTGCCCAGTACCGTACCATCCTTAGGATCAGTTGTGGATCAAGCTATTATCCCAAATGAAATAGCAGGTATAAACAATGGGGAAAGTGTGGACAAAAAAAGTTTAGTTCTGCAAGACCCACTAACCTTGCAGCAGGAGAAAGAAAGAAAAGGTTTACTCAGGACTAATGGACAGTGACTTCATGTTAATTCAGTTTGGGTGAAGGCAATCCAAATATTGGAATGAGTGGGCTGAGAAAGAGTAAGGATATTCAAGAGTGAACAAATCACTTATTGCTCCATCAGGTGATGTGGCTGCTAAGAGGTTTACTAACTGTGGCACTGTAAGATAAGCACTGGACCACTAACCACAAGGTTGAAGGTTCAAACCACTAGCTGCTCCTTGAAAACTCTATACAGTGTCACTATGAGTAAGAACCGACTAGATGGCACTTAACAATAACTAGTGGTGAGATATAAAGATTGAGACCATTTCAAACAGAGATTTACATGGACTGAAATAGAAAGAAAACCACCGCATGGGTATTACAACTACAGAGATAAAAGGTGGCCTCAAATATCAGATGAGATCGCCCTGCTCTGATCTCAACTGGAAGGTCAAGTCAGGATCCTTGCTATGCCCCAGTAGGCTAGGAAATGGAGCCATGGCTGATCATTTTAAATGCTGTGTGTAAATGAATCATTGGAAGGGACTACAGAAGTTGTCACCTGTGATCATGCAAGTACTCAGCTAAAGACCCTTCTCTACCTTTTTCCACTGCAATAAATATGAAATGTGTTTCTGTGGCTTCATGTCAACACAGAGATTTCTGAGGTTTGTCACACTTCAAACAAAATAAGAGAACCCCACTGAGAGATGTCACCCGGAACCTCAGCCATCTCCAGAATCCACATTGGTATCTGCTAGAGGGAGGCCTGTCCTGCCTAAAAGCACACCAGCCTATGCTGCTGATGAAATTGTGTGTGTATATGGTGTGTGTGTGAGAAAGACAGACAGACAGAAATAGAGACAGAATATGTGTGGGACAGTGTGTGTGTATGTAATTTATTTATGGGAAAGATTACCTGCTGCGATGTGAGCTTCATGAAGAAATAAAAATAAATAAGAAATAGTGAAGTATGTTACCATTCACCCTACTGGGCTTTGAGAAGACTTTGAAAGCGTGATTTGCCAAGAATAATTTGCAGGGTGAATGGTCAGTCCTTAAGACACTAACTGTTGCTGAAACAAGTGTTAGATGCTAATATCTTACAGTTGTTTTATTCTAAAGGAATTTAATACCAGTTTCCCATTATATAGAGTGAAGCCACTCTGCTCCACTAAGCTCCCTCAAAGTTCTCCTGTTAATGTTATTAAAGAAGAGGAGGATGGTCCCAACGATCCCTTGAGAAAGCACAGTGTGGTCCAGGAGTTCTTCATCTGAGTAGCTCCCAGAAATTCCTGCTGAGGCAAATGTCTGCTTTAGCACAGATCACCAAAGCAGTGCCTCGTATATGAGAGAAGCAATAGATGCTTAGACTCAGGATAGATTACATATTAAGAGATATTAGAAGATAAGTATGACTCCTTGAGATTCGGAATAAAATGTAATGAAAGTGGAATATAGTTTGTTGCCATGTTTGGTTCTCTTAAAACATCACAATTATATTTGGAGGCAGCAGATGTAGGTAAATGGGCCATGTGGATTTGGATCCTGTAATTACAATGCTCAGACCAAGAGAGTGGTAAGTGCTTGCATTCTGGTTGGTTAGCCACACCTGCATCTGAAAGAAGTGGTAGAGATAAACGAGAGAAAATTCAGAGTGGAAATGAGAGTGAAGAGAATTCAGGAATTGTTTCATAGAAAGTATGGTAGGGTGATCTGGGCCTGTAATCTGGAGAAAAAGAGACTAGGAGGAGAGGGGACTTGAAAGCTACATTTCCAAGTTTCTTTAAGTATTTCATACTGCATTTGTTGTATTTTCCTAAGTTCTCTAGGACTTCTCTGTTTGTGTGTCTTCTTCTAATTAAAATGCTCTTTCTCCTGCTTTATCCTGTTAGTTCCTCCTTATCCGGCTCCCTATCACCTTCTCCAGAAAATGCTTTGAGAGTTCTTTCTCACGTTCTCTTCCCCTGCCACAAGAAGAAGACCAGATATCCCTGTTCTCTGTACCTCTCATTATCCATCAAAACACTTGCATGTTGTAGTATAATTTTATAATTCTAATGTCTGTATCTTTCTCTTCTCCACTGAGTTGTGGGCAGCAAGTGGATTCTACATTTCTTTCAGTAATGTTTTGGCCACCTATTGCAAAGTATCTATTGTATCCAACCTCAGTATTATGCCATGAAATGAGAATACAAAGGAATAAAAATTTAAAAACTGGTCTCTGACCCTGTGGAATATGAAATAAAAAAAGTAGTTGACAAATAAAAATATCAGAAACAAGACAAAAATATCTTCTTACATCATCACATCAATATTGTACTGAGAATTCTAGCCAAAGCAATAAGGAAAGAAAAAGACATGACAAATCCTGATTGCAAAAGTAAAACTATTTATTTGTAGATGACATGATTGTTTATGTAGAAAATGCAATAGACTCTGGACCTAATGAATAAATTTAGTAAGGTTATGTGATAGACAATTCAGATACAAATTATTTGCATTTCTATGATAGAAACAATCAGAAACTGAAATTTCATTGCACTTTTTTTTTTTTGGTAGCATTTTGTAGATACAATGTGTTTTCGCTAATGGAATAAATGCTGAAACACTGAGTGTTTTTTTAAATTTTTGTTAGGTGTCATGAATTGAATTATGCCTCCCCTCCCCCTCCCCCCCCAAATATGTGTCAACTTGGCTGCCCAATGATTCTCAGTGATTTGGCAATCATGTAATGATGTAAAGTGGCAGTTACATGATAATTTCCCCTTAATGTGATCTATGGTGATAAACTAGTAAGAAAATTAAGGGAGGGACGAAACACCCTTAATCCGTCATACCCCTGATTTGATGTAAGGGGAGTTTCCTTGGAATGTGACTGCCAACACCTTTTATCTACAAGAGATAAAAGAAGAGAGATGTGATCAGAGATCAGAGGGACCTACAATCACCAAGCAGTAAGAACTAGGGATTGTGTTCTTTGGGTCTCTGCATTGTGAAGCTCCTAGATCCATGAGAAGATTGATGCCAGGACATAGGAAGAGCTCTAAGGAAGGCTGGGCCTACAGATGCTGAAAGGGGACAAGGACCTTTCTCCAGAGTCAACAGAGAGAGAGAAAGCCTTCCCCACGAGCTAACACTCTGAATTTGGACGCGCCTTCTGCATTGTGAAAGATGAGTTAAAACAATCCACTGTGGAATTTCTGTTATAGTAGCATGAGATAACTAAGACATTAAGTAGAATGGATTTTGATTATTAGGCAGAGCACATATGCTCCCAATGATAGGTGACACAAGAAAGTCACTTGAATATTACCTAATCCTGAATACTGCACCTTCCCCAAAACACTCAAGAAGACTTGCAAATCTTATCTCACTGTACAAAAATACAAAGACACAAAAGTTTTATATAATCATTCCTCCAGGATGCAGTACTTCACACAATAACCTCTCAGTATGGTAGTTCCCCTTTCCAAAGCCACTACATTTGATTCATGGAAAGATGTCTCCCAAGAATCCCAGAGGTAGAAAATGTAAGTGATACTTATAGATACTGCAGGCTATGAAAGTAATTTTTAAAGCTTATCATCTACAATAACATCAAACATGTGAAATACTTACAGATGAAACTGATAAAAATTTAAAGAGTTTTAGACTAAAAACCACAGAATAATGTTGAGGGGTCAATGGTTCAAGTTCACCAGCTGCTCCGTGAAAACTCTATACTGTATCACTGTGAGTTGGAACTGACTCATCAGCACTTAACAGGAACAGAAACAAGTAAATGTTTACTTGTGTTTTATTGACTATGCAAATGCTTTCAACTATGTGGATCATAACAAGCTGTGGATAATGGATAACAAGCAAAGAATTCCAGAACGTAACTGTGGTCCTGAGGAATATATACATAGACCAAAGGAAGTCATTTGAACAGAACAAGAGAATACTGAATGGTTTAAAATCATTAAAGGTGTGCATCAGGACTGTATTCTTCCAGCATATTTATTTAGTCTGTATGCAAAGCAAATAATCTGAGAAGGTAGATTACATGAAGAAAAACGTGACGTCAATATTGAAAGAAGATTCATTATCAACCTGAGCTATGCAGATGATACAGCCTTGCTTTCTGTAAGTGAAGAGGACTTAAAATACTTACTGATGAAGATTAAAGATCACAGTCTTCAGTATGGATTACACTGCAATGTAAAGAAAACAAAATTACTCACAACTGGACCAATAAATATCATCAAGATAAATGGAGAAAAGATTGAAATTATCAAAGACTTCATCATTCTTGGATCAAAATCAACACTCATAGAAGCACCAGTCAAGTAATCAAATGACATATTGCACTAGGCAAATCTGTTGTACAAGACCTCTAGAGTACTCAAGAGCAAAGCTTTCAGTTTGAGGATTAAGGCAAGCCTGACCCAAGCCATGGCATCTTCAATTGCCTCGTACGCATGTAAAAGTTACACAATGAATAAGGAAGATTAGAGAAGAATTGATGCATTTGAGTTATGGTGTTGGAGAAGAATAGTGATTGTACCATGGACTTCTAAGAGAACAAACAAATCTATATTGGAAGAAGTACAGCCAGAATGTTTCTTACAAGCCAGGATGTCATAACTTTGTCTCTCATACTTCAGATATGTTATTAGATAGGACCAGTCCCTAAAGAAGGACATCATGCTTAGTAAAGTGGAGGGTCAGATAAAAAGAGGAAGACCCCCAACGAGATGGATTGGCACAGTGGCAGCAGCAATGGGCTCAAGTGAAAGAACAATTGTGAGGATGGCACAGGACCAGGCTGTGTTTTATTCTATCATGCATAGTGTCACTATGAGTCGGAGCTGACTCAACGACACCTAATAACAATAAATGAAGAAATATTAGTGTTCATGGGTTAGAAAACTCAATATTATAAGATGTCAATTCTCTCCCTAACTAATCTCCATATATGCTTGTTAGAGTTGTCTAATAATAGAATTCGTTTCTTGATTAAGAACATGTGCATCAGATTAAAAATCTCATTCTGAAATAAAGGAGTCTCTGGTTCAAGTTCTATTTGGTTTCTTCATGTTTGACTTTAAGGAAGTCACTTAAATCCTCTAAGTCTGTTTCCTCATCTAAAAAGAAAAGTTAATAATAGTATCCACAGCTACACCATAGAGGTGTTACAAATAATGATTGTTGAGATAAAGCAAAGTCATTGTAGAATGGCTTTTGTACAAGGCAGAAGACTAAGTCAATAGATTACAAATTGAGAATAGGATTTATGTAAATATGTTCCTGGTACCTTGAATTTACTGGATATGGCTTTTCTAGCCAATGCCTTCTTCATTCCCACCAAGTGATTGGGTGGAACCATGCAAACAAGGTATACTTGATTCTGAGGCTGGTATTCCTTCGTTTTGCCATCCACCTAGATTTACAAGGACCCATATCAAAAGCAGGAATGGAGGATCCCAGGACCATCAAGAAGGAAGAACATGAGTGGAGTGTGCAATCCCAGCCTAGATGAACAGACAGCAGAAGTGATGGCAGAAGTGACAGCAGAGGCAGTGGCGTGGAGAGACAGAGCAGCTGAGAACTCTAGGCCTAAAGACTGAGGAGGAGGCCAAAGGGCCACATGGCTGAGAAGCTGAAAACAAGAGTGAGGCGTGCCTGCAATAAGGCAGACAAGAGGCATCCTTGATTGGAGAACTGATGCGTATTAAGTTGTTTCTGATTCTGAATTGGACCCTGTTCACTTCCCTAATAAATCCCATAATTGTGAGTGTTGTTATGAGTTCTGTGTGGCCATTGCAGTGGATTATCGAACCCAGATGTGAAGCAGATAGTGCTGTGGGAGGAAAGGTCAGTGTCAGAATAGGGTAAAAAGAAAGGTGTAGGGTGGAGACCTGCCTGATCTCCGCTTCATAGGAATTAGCTTTGGGCTGATTTTGAATTTGGTTTTTTCTCCTTTGTAAAGCTAGGGGAAGTCAGACATGCCTCCCACATGGTTTTTACAATAGTACTAATAGGTATTTCATTCAGTGCATGCATGTGAAAGCCAGACAGTGAATAAGAAAGACTGGACAAGAGTTGATGCATCTGAATGATGGTCTTGGTGAAAAGTATTGAAGGACTATGGACTTACCGAAGGACAAACAAATGTGTCTTGGAGGAAGTATAGTCAGAATGCGCCTTAGAAGCGAGGTGGTACTTTGCTTCGCACACACTAGACATGACATTACGAAGGACAATCATGCTTGGTAAAGCAGAGGGCAGGCAAAAAAGAGGAAGACTTTTAACATGATGCAGTCACACAGTGGCTGCAACAATTGATTCAAACATAACAATTGTGAGGATGATACACGACCAGGCAGTGATTCATTCAGTTGTACGTAAAGTCATTATGAGTCAAAGCAGATTCAATGTACCTGACAACAGCATTCATTCAGAATTCTAGCTGGACTGTCACTGATGGGGAGGACAACAGAGTCTGAGGTTCAAGTAAACTCAGAGACAAGTCTTCTCAATCTCTGAGTTCTGTGGTTTATTCCAGTGAACACTATTAATACCTGCTTACTTCATCACTCCAACATTTATAGATATCCTAGGTCCCTACAAACTCTCTCACCCCTCCTCCAGGCATCATGATAAAATCTAAAAATCACCATCATTTTGCCTGATGAGGACTTTGAATAGTAGGATGTTCCTAAAATACCAGTACACCTCAAAATGATTGAAGCAGAAACTATTTCCCACCAAAACCAAAAAAGCAAATTAAGCTATTGTGTAATATTGCTATAAACCACTGAAAGCAAACAACTTACGTAAAGGGGACTTTAGAGAGACTATTTGGATGTTGTTCTTTCTTATGGATCTCTCGCCAATAAATGTCCAGTTATCAATGTTTACCTAAAACCTTGATTCAAGAAAACGAATTCAGGTAATTATAACGTTGCGTCTTTGAAGGCTCTAACTGACCATACAAGCTATAAAAAAATGTGTAACAGGCACGGTTCCTTGGCGTGTCCTCCATTTTATAGGCCAGGGAAGAAATCATTTCCTTGCTCAAGGCCATGCAGAAAAAAAGGGCTAGAACCGTCCAAAGAACTCAAGAGTTCCGGCTTGCTGATCCCATGTGTGATTTCCGTGGGCCCAATGCTTCTCACATCTGGAGCCACTGATGCTGGGATAAAGCCAGGGACTGCCTTACTCCAGGCCCAGTCCTTTGTTTCTGTAGCCTGATGGTCTTAAAACTACAGATACGTGATGCTTATTTATTGGGTGGACATGGGTTTATTTTTCTATTTTTAAATCAGCAGGTCCCTTCTCTAACGACGTGCAATCACAGATCTGGCAGACTGTTTCATTCCACATACTGAAAGGAGGCTGCAGGAAGTATTTCCAGTCTGAATTGCATAGAATTTATGATTTGCATGCACCTTTTGAGTCAAAATCAAAACATTTGCCCTGGATTGGCCCGAGTTTAATTAAAATGATGAGAATATGTGATAGGCATTTGGTCTAAGGCAAAAAGGATGCACAGTATTGAAATTTGGAACAAACATTTTTTTAAAATGAGAAATGCATGGTTGGTAGTGATAAGAAATGCCAAGACTATGTATTACACGGGATCACGGGTTGAAAATAGAAAATATCCTAAAAATTCTGGCTCACTATGAAACTGTTGTAGGAAGGTTTGGATAGGATTACATGCTTTATGGATAATGTCCCTGTAACTAACACTGTAGATGTTTATAATCTTTTCTATAGTCTTTTTGTGGCTCACCATGTATAGCTGATAGGCTGCTCATCAGTGTTGGCAGATTTTTCCATTTAACCACGCAGGGGAGAAGGAAGAGGATTTTATCTTGAAGAATTAAGCTCTACAAAATTGATGATCATCCAAAAACACTGATGCCAACAAAGTCAGCGTGAAACAAAGTCAAAATACCCTAATACAGAAACCAGGTAGCTAATTATTTGAATTGAGGATTATTAAAACTGACCATCTTTTCCATTGCATTTTTTTTTTCTAATTTGGTGGATGTTAAAGAATTGTCCTATTACATTCCAAAGTTGGATTTAAATAAACATACACATATATGACTTGCTGAATAGATTCATAGGTACAATTGCCAGTGCTTTTAAAATGAAGACAGTTGAATTAAGTAAAAATATGAGCTATCGATAGTTACTCATTTCACAGGACACCTTCTTGTTGTTGTTGTTGTTGTTGTTGTTGTTGTTGTTAGGTGCCATCAAGTCAGTACTGATTCATAGCGACACTATACACAACAGAATGAAGCACTGCCCAATCCTGGGCCAACCTCACAATTCTTGCCATGCTTGAGCCCATTGATACTGTTAATTGGCCAATCCATCTTGCTGGGGGTCTTCCTCTTTCACTCTGACCCTCCACCTTCTCCAACGACTGGTCCCTCCTGACAATGTGTCAAAAGTATGAGAGACAAGGTTTGGCCATCCTGACCTCCAAGGAGCACTTTGGCTGCACTTCTTCCAACACAGATCTGTTGGTTCTTTTGGCAGCCCATGGTACTTTCAGTATTCTCCTCCAACACCATAATGCAAAAACATCAATTCTTCTATGGTCTTCTTTATTCACTGTCCAGCTTTCGCATCCATATGAGGTTATTGAAAATACCATAGCTTGGGTCAGGTGCACCTTAGTCCTCAAGCTGACATCTTTGCTCTTCAACATCTTAAAAAGGTCTTGTGCCACAGATTTGCCCAATGCAATACGTCATTTGATTTCTCCACTGCTGCTTCCATGAGTGTTGATGGTTGATCCAAGAAGAATGAAGTCCTTGACAACTTCAATCTTTACTCTGTTGGTAAGAATGTTGTTTATTGGTCCAGTTGTGAGGATTTTTGTTTTCTTTACATTGAGATGCAATCAATACCAAGGGCTGTGGTCTTTGATCTTCATCAGTAAATATTTAAGTCCTCTTCACTTTCAGAAAGCAAGGTTGTATCATCTACATATCGCAGGACACCTTAAAGCCTTGTATTTCCTAAGTAGATATTAATATTTCCAAATTCAACATTTGGAAAATAACTATATTTTTAAGATGTTGTTGTTATGTTGTGTGATGTAGGTCAGTTCTGACTGATAGAGATCCTGACTAGGGTTTCTGAGAAGTGGCTGGTGGGTTTGAACTGCCAACTTTGCAGTTAGTAGTCTAGTGCTTATCCTATAGTACCACACCAGGAGCATGCCATTTTAATCTCTAAGTTAAATAGAATGACTCTCAAATCATTTTATAAAAATGAACACAGTTGTTTCAACAGCTGAATAGTCTAATATTTGGTCTAATTAAGAACTAGCATTTGTTAATCTGTGCCAATATCCATGAAGATAGTCATAAATTCCACTAAAATGACCCCTGATACTGTCTTCTGAGTTCTATGATGCTTAAGACCCCCTCCACAAAAAAGGAAACAGAAAATAGGGAGAAACCGACTACTACTGAAGGACATAACCTGTGTGGATTTCCATTCTGACAGTAAAGAGAGAGCCATACTTGCTGTTGTTATTTTTAATAACGATGTTTGTCTTCCAAATAGCTCCTACTCAAATTTTCAACATCTCCAGTGAGTTCAATGGCCATCCAAGAAAAAGTTTTTCGTGTTAACCTCACCTCCCTCTTCTATTTATTCCAAAGACTTAAAACTGTCCTGATGAGTTTCAGAAGTTGCAGAGTTTCCAGTCCTACTTTGCTAACATGACTGTACCTCAGGTAATAATATCAAGAAAGAAGTAAATAGCAAATAATCACCAAATACCCTGAAAATGAAATTGTGATACAAGCCATCAATCTGCGCAGAGACACACATCAGTTCAAAGATGCATAAAGGGAGGAGGGCATTGCCTTAAATTAAGAAAGAAAGGAACATGTGTCCCAAACACTCTCTCCCGGGTACAGTCAGTCTCCTCTAAACAACTTTATGTGCCAGACAAAGCATTTGATGAAAAGAATGTGTGGTTGAAGACCTCACAGACTCCAAACTCTACAAGTCAAGACTTATTCATAAGAATAAATATGAAATGGAGAATGTACAAAAATCCACCATACAACTCTTTTACCTTTTTTTTGCCTTCAAGACTTGTTTTTAAAATCACACATACGTTTTCTCTTGCAAGACTGAATTCTTTTCTGCTTTGAATTTTTGTTGATACTATGTATTTTCAGTAATGGAAGGCATATTGATATTAAGGAAAATAGATTTTTTAAGTTATAATGGATTCTGACACAATGAAGTGGAACTCCTTTGTCCCAAGTGGACTCTAGTAGCAGGATTGTTGAGTTAAGGCCCATTTGTTGAGATTTATGCAGTTATGCAGACTTCTGGTGTGACACTGTGGATTAGCATGCTGTATTGCAAAGTCAGTTTGAACGGCAAAGTTGGCTGTTCAAGCTAACCTCAGAAATCCTATACAGGGTTGCTACAGGTTGGAACCGACTCGACAACACTCAACAACAACAACAATGCAGCAATTCAGGTCTCTTCCACGTGGTAGCATATATTACAACTATGCTGAGAGGCTGAAAATGTGTGGGTGTTATAAGCGGACCATAATGACAGTGTTTATTGTGTCTAACTTCATCTCCAATATTATTGATTTTTCAGGAGTGTTTTGAGAGTAGCACGAACACCATTATTTAATGATGCCAGAATGAATGATATTCTTACCGGATAGGAAGAAAAAAACTACTAACTCACTTACAAGTATTTATTGAGCAGCAACTATTAGCCAGGTCCCATTTTAGGCAAGAGATTTTAGAGTAACGGTGAATGGTAGTAACCATACAGTAGTTCTCTGAACTACTCGCAGGTTTCCAGTTGACGAAGAACAAGATAGTGATAAAGAAGACTGGCTCATTCTATAGAAAAGCTCAGGGGTGCTATCAAGTAACAATGGCATCACAAAACTTATAATTCACCCAGCCTCCATCTTTGAAATTTGTGCGATTATATATTAATACTCTTTTATTCTTTTTGAATTCAAATTATTACTATGTCTTTCGAGAGCTGTTTGGGGTAATCTTGCTGAACTGCCAAGTCTACTAGTTGGTTGAGTTGTCTTCCAAATATCACTAGATAACCATCTTAATTCTCTAATTAGGGAATCTAATTTTATTTTAGTGTTTATATTTTGATTTAAGAATCTTAGAACTGTAAATGCTGGAGCATTATACAGCCAAAAATCTTAAGGATAAAGGACCTACTGCACATTTTCCTTTTTAATTATGTTGTCTTCTATTGACCCTGTGTTTATAAAGGTTTTGTCTCTTAAAAGAATTACTAAGCAAAAAAAGCTTTTGTTTTGTTTCTCAGGATTTTATTTATTACAGACTCAGGTGGCAGTCAAAAAGAAATTTAGATCATCTAGTGTAACAGCCAGGCAAACACAGGTTGTTGTTGTTGTGAAGCCCCATCGAGTTGGTTCTGACCCATAGTGACCCATAGCATTTCCAAGGAGCAACTGGTAAGCTTGAACCACTGACCTTGAGGTTCAAACTGACTTTGCAGTCTAGTGCATTAACCCACAGTGCCACACCAGGACTCCAGTTAACCACATAGAGTGTGCACAAATTGCATGCAATCTTATTTCTGGTAGAAGTACAAGATGCATTAGGCATTTTGACTTATTAACAAGAACTCACAGATGTCTTTACTCCTTTTGGGGGCGTTACCAGGATTACAAGCAGAGCATCACATGGAAAAAATATCCAGATGAGTTAGCTTATCCATCTGATGCTGTGGAAAATTTCTCTCTCAGTCTCTCTCTTTCATCTTTCTTATAGAATATTCTGCTTTGGAGAAAAATTGGTAATGTTCACAACAAATTCAGTCCACAATGTAACTAGGGAGTTGCATGCACCATCGTAGCTTGTCTTCACCTCTCTCATACTGTTTCTACAGTTTTCCCTTCAGGATGTGGGGAGATGTGTTATAATGTAGGAAAAGGGACCATGTGATAGGAAGAGGGAAATTGCTCCAGCCCATATTTGGGATCCCAGATTATAAACCACTAATAACCTATAACAAAACAGGATTACAGTTCATCAAGATGTAAGTAAAACAAGTATCAAGACCTATAGCTTTCAACTATAAACACTTTTGTATTAAAACAAGACAAGTTTAGGTTCTATCCTGATTGGAAGGAGAATCTAAAACTCCTCTTTTACTGTTGTTGTTGTTCTTAAGTAACTTCAAGTCAGTGTCCACTCATAGTGACCCTGTATAGGGTTTCTGAGGAGTGGCTGGTTCTGAAGTCTTTTTCAGTGTCTCCTTATATTTAAGTTTGTTTGTCACTGTGTTTCCAGTAAGTGCATGAATGCCTCCATACAAGTCTCTTGAAGAAAAATAGAATGAAACATAAAAAATAAATAGAATGTATGTGTCTCAAAGCAAGTTAAATGGCAGCAGAGAAAAAAGCAGGAATGTTTTTTAATTGAAAAGTATGCACATAACAGACCCTTGGCCTAAATTCGGTTCCTGAAAGGGGTGGCAATGCATTCAGAGAGAGGGAAAAAAAAGACTCAGAACTTTATAAGGATTGCCTTTTATCTACGGAACAAGTTTGGTGAAACTTCTGGAAGACCTGCTCATACCCCAGTCCTTTGATTTCAGAAGTGTCTTTTTCTTAGAACAGGGCTTACTGCCAACAAGTAAACTTCAGTAGTTGGCACAGTTTTCTCCTCCTCCTTCTCTTTTCTCTCCTCCGCCTCTACCTTCATCTTCATCTTCTCATTCTTGTCATCTTCTCCCCCTCATCCTCCTCCTGCTTTATTGTAAGCATCATTTTTCCTATTTGTGAAAGAAGCAGTCAGAGGATGCTCAAGATAATGATCCAATATTCCTAGCATGCTCCCTTTCTATCTTAGGGACTACTGAATTAGATATTGAAAATCTTTTTCTCTGTGTTTTTAAAATGCAGACATGATTTCATTTTGGATGCTGTAAACCTCACTTCCTCTTTGTAAACTGGTAACTTCTATATCTAAAACTCTTCTGCCTTCCCATTCTTGGAGGCTTACCCTTCTCTTTTTATCTCCTAACTTTATATACATAGTCCTGAATTCCATTGTTACCTAAAACCTGAGGCCCAAATATTCCCACTAAGAACTCCTAGTTCTTACTTCTAATATTTCTGCTTGCTAAATGTGGAGAAAGGTCACCCCAAGATGCTCTAGAGAGATGGTAAGGGTGCTATGGAAACCACCTTCCCTCTTCTTCTTCAGTTTCTAAATTCTAGGACATTTTCTATGAAATAGTTGGATTCCAAATCTTGCCCTATGGGTGCTCATGAGTGTGATTCTTAATAATAAACAGAGCTACTTGCTTGGCCTTGGTTAAGGAGACTTCAGTCTCCTAGGCCAGACGAAAGACACAGTGCTGCCCACAGAGAATCAAGGGCTGTTACACCTCAACCTGTCAAGGAGGGAACCCTGGCTCTTTTATCTATGTTTTGCAGAATGCCAAATGTGCTCTTGGCTCTTTGTAAATAATACTAATTATGTCTTCCAAATTACAGACCCAGAAAATGCATTAAGCAGACCCAAAGGTACATCTTTCAACAGGTCCACAATTCCAGGCACCAGGCAGAAGAGTCCCAAGGGCACAACCAAACACAGAGGAGACTTTGAAGGGATGTTCAATTGCTTGGAATCAAACTTCACTACTCTTTGCTGTCTGATCATAAATTGTTAGAACTTTCCAATCATTTGAGGGATTTTGGGTCACCAGCTCTTTTTGGTTCTCTACTTTCTCCTTTGAGTCCTGGTGTGGCACTGTGGATTAATGTGCTGGATTACAAAGTCGGTTTGAACTGCAAGTTTGGTGGCTCAAGATCACCAGCTGCTCCTCGGAAACCCTATACAGGTTGGAATGGACTCAACAGCATTTAACAACAACAACTTTCTTTTTGACCTGACCTTTCCTTGAGATAGTCACAGCATCTCTGTATTAGATATATGAGTAACAGCCTTATAATATCAAAAGGTTGCCTGTCTTAAGGAGCTCTGGTAGTGTAGTGGTTACGAATTAGGCTGCAAACTTTAAGGTCAGCAGTTCAAAACTACCAGCCGCTCCGCAGAAGAAAGATGAGGCTTTCTGCTCCCGTAAAGATTTACAGCCTCAGAAACTCTAAACAGGGTCGCTATGGGTCGGAAGCGACTTAAGGCACTTAACAACAATAACACCTCATGTACAATTTCAGTGACTCTTGGAAGATCATTCAGCCTACAATATATCTTTCCCATCCTCTATTTCTCAAGCCTAAAATTCAGAAATTTCATTTCTTTTCTTCGAAAAAAACACCTTATGATTTCTTTTCAAAATAACTCAGTGATATTCGTGTTTCAAGAAGGGCAGCCTATCAGTTATTTGCATGAAATATTTTCAGACTCTTTTCAGGGGGTAGGTTTTGATGAAAAGAAAAAGACTGTGCCTATGTTCTAAGAAGGGAGCCAGGAAGGAACGAAGGAGGGAGGGAAAAAGAGAAAGAGCAACAGAGAGAAGAGAGTATGAAGTATAGAGAGAAGGGCAAAAGGGTGTTCTGAGGTCTAGAAAGAATTAGGGGAGCAGTAGAGGTGAACAAGGGCATCCTCTTTGACCCTCTCTTCCCAGACGCTTACTTTGGAGGAGAAGTTTCCAGGTGAAAATATCTTGAGTCCAGTATGAGGGATTAGGTTCACAGAGGGACATGTGTCTCAATTGCCAGAAACGGGTCAGACTTCACTTACCTCTAGATAGAAACTCAAGATGCTGTTGGGTCATTTGCAATATAATTTAAGTAAAACGCCTGAGTTATTTCTCTATCTTGTGTTAACATTTTCCTGTTGTAAAATATCCTTAACATTTGCTCACTTAAGAGTTTTCCCCTGTGTAGTTCAGTGATGCCCATCCCAACAATCATATTATGCTGGCATTTTATCCTTGTTCTTAGTGTGATAGAGTCAGTTCTTATTCATAACAGGTTTGCAAGGCTGTGCATCTTCATCAGATAAGCAAGGTCATTTTGAACTGCGAAGTCAGCGGTTCAAACCCAATAGTCGATCCTCACAAACCCTATATTGTTGTTATCAAGTGCCGCCAAGTTGGATCCGAATTAGGGCAACCCTGTATAGGATTTCTGAGGTGCAGCTGATGGGTTTGAACTGTCCACCTGTGGTTCAAATTGACCTAGCAGTCCAGTGCTTAACATACAGCACCACACCAGGACTTCAAAGAAACCCTTTATTGGGTTGTTATGAGTGTTGGTGTAGCACTGTGGGATAATGCACTGGACTATAAGGTCTGTTTGGACCACAGGGTAAGTAGTTCAAATTCATCAACCAATCCTGGATACCCTCCACAGGGTCACTATGAGTCAGAACCGACTCGACAGCACTAATCAATGAGTCCAAACCAACTTAATGACAGTTAACAACAACAACAACAACAAAAATCGTTGTGGGAGCAGAAAGCCTCATCTTGCTCCGATGGAACAGCTGGTGGACTTGAACCGCTGACATTGTGGTTCAGAGTCCAATGTTTATCCTACAGAGCCATGCACTCTTATTTTATTCTTAGTGATATAAACATTACTTTTGAGCATAGTTTTCATAAGGAAGCCCAGGCTGAGACCTGCTGAAGGATACAGGAGAATGGTTGAGCCCTATTGCACCTTCCCAGAGGGGACTGCTCTGAGACTGAGAATTCAGGATGTATCTTTTCAGGGGAGGTCATGATGGAAGGATGACAAGTATTGAAGTGAAAATACTTGGTTTTAAGCCCTATTCTGAAAGTCACTAAGACACTAACTGCCCATAGAAATTTGTCCCATCTGGTTATTCCCGTAAAGAAAATAAATTCCTTCTCAGGAAAGAAAATAAATCAATAGATTGTTGTCAGCTTCCATGTGGTGCCAAACATGAAAGATGTCCAAGGGTATAGGCTGGTGCCTGAGGTCGGTCCTAAAGAATCAGCAATACGCAGACCCCTTGTGGGATGAAAGTACTGTGTTCTTTGATTACAATAGTATCATAACCAAATATGTACATTTCTTTTTCAATGATTACTTTCAGGCATGATGTAAACATATCAACCTGCTCACCAAAGTATTACAAATCACAATGTCCACTGTCAGTCTTTCTACATTACTACAACACAGCCATGACAGTTTCAAATCATAGAAGAGAACATGTTGTTGTTGTTGTTAAGTGCCTTCCAGTAGTTTCTGACTCAGGGTTTCTGATTAGCGACTGCTGGGTTTGAACCACCAACCTAGCGGTTAGCAGTCCAGTGTGTATCATACGGTGCCACACCAGAACTCCACCTCTAACCATGTTGTTGTTAAGAGCCACCAAGTTGGTTCACATCTAGCCATAGCATCCTGCTTTTTACAGAACAGCCCAGCTTGCTTCAGCAGCAGTAGGAACCACTGTCTACAATAACTCTCACTCTTCCTAATGCAAAGCATTGAGGCCAAGCCCTTTGGGTTTATACTGCACACTGATTTGGAAACAAATATTTTCCCAACAATATTAAAATCTGAAACCTTCACAGAGCACTGTTTTGGAAAATTCAACCCTAGTGGGTCTATCAGTGATATAACCATTCCCCTTCAGTTTAGCTTGAAACTGTGAACTTGGCGTGTCAAATGGCTCTAAATCACATGTCTCTGCAGACTTACACTAAGCACCCGACATGGCAAAATGTTAGGAGGGTGAAAGAACATATATATTTTCATTATTATTTCTCAATAAAAAATAACAGCTTCGAGCTATTAACATTACCTGGGACACATTTATTTGTGGAGAAGGTATTGTGAGATGCTTGTGAATCTGAAATGTGTGATGGAGTATGCATTGTTTTAAAATTACAATTAATTCAATGCTCAAATATACACTAAGCACTTAGTCCAAGTATGTACTCAGGGCCAACTACAGACAAGATGATTCTAAATCCTATAAAAAGAGATAAAGTTATTCAAGAAATGGAGCCAGAGATTTAAGGAGGAGCCCGTGTAGCATAGTGGTTACATGTTGGGATGCTAAGCCCAAGGTCAGCGGTTTGAATCTATCAGCTGCTCCATGGGTGAAAGATGAGACTTTCTGCTCCTATAAAGAAAACCCTATATGGGGTCTCTGTGAGTCAGAACACAGCACACCCCACCATCACCACCACCATTCTGTCAGGGGGAAAAAAATAAATCCTGCAAATATCTGAACTACAAGAGATCCCTCTTTTTTCAGGATTGATTGCTGGACTCATTATTCCCTTTTCTCTCTGAGCTCTGTTGATTTGAGTCAAGCACCAGAGTCACGAATGATGATATGGACAATCCTACATGTCATTTACCAATATTTGTAGACTACACTACGTCCATGTTGTTGTTGGGTACCAACAAGTTGATTCTGAATCATAGCAACGCTCTATAACGGAGTAGGACTGCCCTGTAGGGTTTTCTTGCCTGTAATTGTACAGAAGTGAATTGCCGGGTCTTTCTCCTCCATCACCATAGGGTGGGTTTGAACCACTTATCTTTTGGTTATAACTCCTGCTAAGCTGTACTTCCCTACCTCAAACTCTGTAATAAAACATCCCAATACTCACAACACCCTCTATGTCACTTTGATGTTTTCCCCTAATCTTAATAGTGTTTTTTTTTTCTACAACAAAATTTCAAATATTTACAAAAGTAAAAGGAATACATACTGTACCCTAATGTACCCTTCACCCAGTGGCAGTGACCATCAATTCTCAGTCAGTCTTGTATCATCTGAAGCACTACCTCCACCCGATTGTGCAGCTAATTCCAAACATCTTAACATTTCACCTGTGACTATTTCAAGACTTGTCATATTGATTTTTACATTTCTTTTATGTTTTCATGAATCCCTGATATTTTTAGGTACTAACCAGGCTACTTCACATCCTACAACATATGCTAATTTTCATTCTATCGGCACTTATAAGTGGTAGAGTTGGCCCATCTATTTTAAACAAATTATCACTGAAATAGTCTATAAGCATCATCATTTTTAATCATCGCTTGTGCACGCTATGAATCTGAGTTTACAAGCTCACACTTTGTCAGTCACTTCCACACTATTATTTTGAGCATGTTAGTACTTGCCATTTATTTATTTAGAATATTTTTATATTATAATGAGTTTCTCACTTTGTTGTTTTCTTTCCTGCTCAGAGGCAGTTATTGATCTGTGAAAGCCTCCTCACTCCAGGGAACAATTTAATCTTTCTGATGGAGCGGGGAAGGGAGGTTAAGCCCAGTTCATGGGTCTCTTCCATGTAGCATTTAGGGAACAAAAGCATCAAGTTCAAAAGAAATGATCAGGATTAAGTAACTAACTGAGTGAAAATTACATCATGGGCTCAAGTAGACAAGATGAATTGAAAAGATAAGCTTTTTCATTCTTCATTTAAAGTTCACCCCCATTAGAAAAATGAAGCTGTTTATCAGGTGGTTCAACCAAGGCAAGAAAAGAAGAAATAAATTTGCAGGTGCCAATTAAAATGTCACTCCCAGTCAGTCTATCCTAGCTGCCCCAAAGTAAAAGTGAAAGTTTCGAGACATTCAACAATAGGTCAAAATAGCATTCTGTGTTTCACACACCATATTCCAACTGAAGCAAAATGTCTAAGGATTTTTTTTTTTTTAATTTCAAAGCCTTTTGATTAAAGTATAGCAGAAGGGCACAGACAGAGTAGGCTGTTTCTGTTCTTGCTCGGAAGGTTTAAATGGCCGCCACACACTCTCTAAATCTATTTACTTCAAGGCTGGAATGAAACAAACATGACAGATGGTTTTTTAAAAAAATCAAAGGGGAAGTTCTTGGAACACATCCTTCAAAATAAAATTTCGTTTCTTTCTTTTTTTTCGAGCAGCTGAAATGATTTTTCAGAACATCTGATGAGTGATTTTAATACTTCAACTTTCTCTTCCATGAAGCAAGCTCATTCATTTGGAGACTTCTGTTCTTTTGTTTTATTTCTTTGAGTGCCTTTCTTTGACAAGACACAGAGTCTGAAAACGACAATATGCTAAATGAATGGACCCATAGTATATTTGGCGACACAAGGGCTGCTGGAGTATGCTTTGGATGCTGATGGAATAATAGAATGCTAATGGAAGAAATCTCGAAGAAATAAAAAGGCATCGTTAATGAACTTTTGTGTTTGCTATTGCTCAGGAGCGAGAGGCTGAGCCATTTCCCTCCAACTGTCACAAGGACAGTAACTAGAGGCTTATCCATTCTACTGAAGGCTTGTGAGCTTGATGGGAAGGAAATACTAGGAAATGGGAGTGGAGCGGTTGGAAAGTGGGAAGAATGGAAGGGGTGTGGAGGTTCTGTGTAGAGCTTGCAGTCTCCCATCCTGACTTAACTCCAGTATATTCTCACTTACAAAGCTGAAATTTAACTTCAGGAAACATGTGAAACCAATAATCAACATTAGCACAGTTTGTTAAAAGTACGGAACTACACTTGCTAGGTTTTGATACAGTGTTACGAGTTGAATTGTGTTCCCCAAAAAAGGAATGTTGAAGTCCTAATCTGTGGTGGCTGTGAATGTGACCTTGGGTCTTTGAGGATGTTACTTGCTTGATTCACATAAGCTCATACCTTAGTGGTAGAGTACTTGTAAAGAGAAGAAAAGGCACAAAGAAACACACAGAAGGACACTGGTCCTGTGGGGATGATTGTATAAATGAAGAATTACCAAGGAATGCCTGGTGCTACAAGAAGCAGGAAGAGACTGGGAAAGCTCTTCAGGTCCAGAGGACAGAAAGTATGCATCCCTGCAGATACCCTGAATCTAGACTCCTAGCCTCCAGACTGTTGTCGTTGTTGTTAAGTATCGGCAAATCGGTTCTGACCCATAGCGGCTCTGTATAGGGTTTCCAAGAAGGGGCTGGTGAGTTTGAACCACCAACCTTGTGGTTCAAACTGATTTATCAGTACAGCGCATTAATCCACAGCACCATGGAGAGAACAGAATTCTTTCTTGCTTCTCCCTGCCTTTGTGTCTATTCTCAACTTAAAAGAAAATCGTCATATTGGATAAAGGCACAGCCTATTCCAGTATGACCTCATGTTAAGTAACTCATGTTCACTAATTACATCTGCAGTGCCCCTATTTCCAAATTAGGTCACAGTTATGCATGCCAAAGTTAAGACCTGAACATGCATTTTTTGGTGGATACAATACAGCTCATAACACAGGCCCTCAGTAACCTGTGTTCTTCTTAGGGCCTCTGTTTTCTCATCTGAGTGTTGGAGGTTGGATGACCAGCTAATCTACATCCATTCCAATCAGCAGCCAAATGTGTGGCTCCCTTGAAACCTGACCCACCAAGAAACAAGGTATGATTGAAAAATAAGACTAACAAGGAAATTGAAGGGAGCAGGAAATTATTTATTTACATCCAAATGAAAGACTGTGAGCTTTCCAATTCTGTAAGCTCTCGGTAACTCTTGTCAGTTTTTCCAATTCCCTTTAACAAGAAAATTCCTTCCTTGAGTAGAAGATTGTCATGCTGAAGAAAATGGCGGTACAACTGTGACTGCAGGGTACAAGGTTAAGTTTGACCAAAACAAATTTGTATGGTCCTTTAAAAAAAAAAAAAGAACATGGATTTCACCCTTTCATTTGTCTTTTTCCTAGTTATATATTAAAATACTTAATTTATTTCAAATATGTGTGTGGTGTGTCTATGATAGGATACTAGGGAAAGTCCAACAGTATTGCTACCAGGGTGCCAGTTCTAACAACAGTGTTTAAGCAGGTCTCTGCGATCAGTGTATGGCCACAGACAAGTCCTCCTCTTGGTCATACACAAGTTCTCTTAGTCTTGCTAGGGTGCCACCAAAAAAAAGGTCCAGTCAAAACAATAGTTTTTGAGGGGAGGGCCAGTTAAGTGCAAGACAGAGAGATAAGCTCAGAAGGTTGTGGGTCCCAAAGAGATAATCATGATAGATTTTCTAAAAGGAAACAGGATAATCATAGAACTTACTAGAAAGAAGGTTTTTTTAAGAAATGAAAACTGCATCAATGAGAAAAAGACCAAGAAAGCTGCACCAAGGAATATTTTCCATCACAGCAATGTACCTGCTCATTGTTCAAGGATAGCAAGGATTGTCCTACAAGAACTGGGAAACCTTACACCATCCACCCTGCACCCCTGATCTCGCCCCTTAAGACTTATTTTGTTCCAAAGAGCATTTCAAAGGAACACAATCTGGATCCCTGGAGAATGCCAACATAGCCATTTTTGATGTGGTGTAAATTGAAGAGCATAGAATTCTTCAGGGAAGGGCTAGAGAGGTGGAACCAACGAAGCGGTGGTAGTGGCAGTGGAGTCGTTTCTGACTCATGGTGACCCTGCATAGGGTTTCTGAGGCTGTAAATCTTTACAGAAACCATCACCTTTCTCCTGTGGAGCAGTGGGTAGATTCAAACTGTTGGCCTTATGATTAGTAGTCCAACTCATAACCCATTATGCCACCAGGACTCCTTACTGAAGTGTATTGTTGTTGTTAAGTGCAGTCCAGTAGGTTCTGACTCATAGCAATCCTGCATAGGGTTTCCAAGAACCGATGGTAAATTTGAATGACCGACCTTGCAGTTAGCAGTCCAGTGATTATCCTACAGTGCCACACAGGACTCCAGCTTCTTAGGAAGAAAAAACAACAACAACAACAGAAAAACACTTAAATTGAAAGTTGGACAAGAATCCATTGAATATGGCATCTTCCTCATGGTTAATCCAAATCTGGATTAGCGACAAAGCAGATTATTTGTCCAGAATCAGTGGATTAATGAATGGTTCTTAATAGGCAAGTGGGTTTTTCAGGCATCTGTGCTGTTTCTCAAAGTTAATGCTGATAACTATTATCAGCATTTTTTGTCCTTTGAGATGCCTTTTCCTGGATGAAGGCATCAGCTGTCACAGAACCATTCACAACCTTACTCTGCACCCAGAGCCTTCCACTCAGGTGATGGCTGGCCAAGGCTGAGGCACACTCTATCTAGACTAGGATGACTAGCTATTCTTGTTTTCTTGGGACTGTGTAGATTTTACACTGAAAGTCCCACATTCCAAGAAATCCCCTAGTGTGCCCAAACCAGAACAGTTGGCCATCGTAATCTGCCCCCTAAACATGGCCCCCAGGTTGCTGCCTGCTCTGTCCATCTCTACCTCTCTGCCTCCTGCCATTCTGCCCCTCTTCACACAGACCTTTCCTGGAGGTCTCTGATGCGAACTCCCCTCCCACCTCAAGGCCTTTGCAGTCATTGTTCCCTTTTCCTGGAATGCTTTTCCTCGTCTTTCACCTTTCATCTAGTTATCACCTATTCATTTAGCTATCTCTGTTGAACTGTCACATCCCCAGAAAACCTTTCCCCTAATCATCTAGACTAGGCTTGACCTCAGCTGAAAGTCTCCTATGGGTCTGTATCATATCATCACATCACTAACCGATCAATCTATTGGGGATGACAGCACACAACGCAGAACCTGACTCACGGTGGTGGTGGTGGTGATTTAGTGCCACCCAGTTGGTTCTGACTCATAGTGACCCTGTATAGGGTTTCCGGAGAGCTGCTGGTAGGTTTGAACTGCTGACCTTGTGGTTTACACTCCAGTGCTGACTCTACAGTGCCACACATGGTGGTGGTAGCAGTTATGTGCTATGGAATTGGTTCCGACTCATAGTGACCCTGTGTAGGGTTTTTGAGGCTGTAAATCTTTATGAGAGCAGAAAACCTCACCTTTCTCCCTTGGAGCATCTGGTAGATTCAAACTGCTGACCTCGCAGTTAGCAGCTCAGCTTGTAATCCACTGAGCTGTCAGACCTCCTTGTCACACATGTTGTTGTTGTTGTTAAGTGCCATCCCATTGTGATCCTGTATAGGGTTTCCAAGGAGCAGCTGTGAGCTTGAACCGCTGACCTTGTGGTTCAAATGACTTTTCAGTCCAACACATTAACCTACAGCGCCACACCAGGACTCATAGTAAGTACTAAATAAGTATTTGGTGAACTACAGATTAAATAATTATAATTATAACAATACTAAAAAACCCTTGCCATCAAGTTAATTCTAATCCCTAGTGGTCCAATGTGTCACAGAGGAGAATTGAGCTGAAATATTTTCCTGCCTATAATCGTTACAGATGTGGATGAACAGATCTTTCTTCCAGTGTGCTTCTAATTCAACGTGAACCACCGTGTTGTTGTTGTTGTTTAGTGTTGTGCAGTTAATTCTGGCTCATAGCAGCCCTCTATAGACTTTCTCAGGCTGTAAATCCTTGCAGGAGCAGAAAGTCTCATATTTCTTCCATGGAGTGACTGGTAGGCTTGATTTGCCAATCTTGTGGTTGACAGTCTAGTGCATATCATACAGAGTCACCATGCTCCCTTTATGTTAGTAGATAAGCAGAAGCCATTCATTTGATTCACTCAAGGGCTCCCAGTTATAACACACACAAAAAATGTGTTTCAAGAACTATAAAAGTAATTACAGCACGAAACAATCACATGAAAAAGAAGAAAGAACCAAAATCAACACATGAA
>NW_006408539.1:9001888-9007438 GCF_000296735.1 Chrysochloris asiatica
ACTATGCTACCAGAGCTCCCTATAATCTGCTAGCCAACACAATTCTGAAATTCCCTGTTATCATTGTATAAGAAATGGACACATTGGCTCATTTAGGAAGTAAGGAGTTGGGATTGTTAAATGGATTATAAACTCTTGCTATTTTTATCATAAGGAATGAGTTTTACCTGTGATGAGAAGACATTTCATAAAACAAGCAAGCAGACATGTCAGTTCAAACTCTCACAGCAGGGTCTGAATAGATCGAAACACATACCACCCCTGTGCATTGATCTAAGCAGAAGACTCAGGCAGAATTGCTCTCTGTCATTACCCACAGTTTATAGTATAACAGCCTTTGAAGCTCTCAACCTCAAGTGTTCTTTTTAAAGAAGCAATATTCACACTTAAAACACTCCAAGTGTATTTTCCACTTTCCTTGGGAGTCTAACAGAAAATTCCTGATTGAACAACACCAAGACAATCAGTCAGGCAACATCTCATTGCAATAGAAAGTAATGGAGACAGGCATATAAGTTTTCATATGGGAGCCTTATGTCTCTTCCTGACTCATTCTGTTGTCTCTTCAGGGCTTCCTTACTCCTGTTGCTCCTCATAGCTCCACAGAAAACTGCCATCGTTATTTACGCTAAACCCAAGCAGAACCTCCCTCAAGTTCATTTTCAAGATGGAGCACATTTAATCAAATCATCATTGCTTTATATAAGCAGGGAAAGTAAAACCAGTGATTGCCCTAAGCCGCCATCATACAGAAGCTGAAGGAAATTTATTACAGAGTGGGCAGAGCCTCTTGTATAACTTTCTTACAAGGAGGAGATCAGGAGGGTAAGTGGATGTCTTTGGTGCAAAGACTAGGGTCTATGATGGCCTGTTCACTTATAAAATAAGACATTTAGTAATGTAATAGTCTCTTAACATTTAAACCTCAGATGCAGTTCCAAGCACGAGTGGTTAAGAACTCAAAAACAAGTAATTATCAATAGCATATGTATGCAATAAGAGAAGCATCAGCCGAAAAAAAAAAGTTGCATTTATGACATTGGCAAGAAGAGAACATTAATTGACTGCGGAGAGGAGCCAACATAATATTTACTCTGCATTTTTTTCAAGGATACAAAGAGAATCCTAGAAATGTGAATGTACTTAGCCTATTTTGTGAAGGAAAGCCAAGGGAAACACTCATCAAAAGACAACAGAGGTCTGTCTAGAACTTTGTGATTTTATTTTAGTCACCCAGATGGAAGTGGTAAGTGGATAGCCTCACAACTAATGCACAAGAAAACTTATTTTTCCTATGTCAATATAGCTGTTGTTTTCATAAAGATGGACAGTTAGATTAGAACTTTCTGTAAGGCTGGATATGGTCTTCTTTTATCTTGGTCTTTCTTTGGGTAATGAATTCTCTTTTTTTCTTGCCAAAGCTCCATCTATATTTTAAGGCTTGGGTCAAATATCTTCTTAGAAATTCCAGAATGACTTCTAGTCCTAGCCTCGCCAAAGACTATGAGGGTAATTAAAAAGTAATGATATAAAACCATTAGAAACCTTTATTAAAGAAAATATCAAAATGTGAAACAATTGTTTCTTGACATGGCCTTCATCTAGTTCTACATGCTTCTGACGGTGATGGCTCCACCTTTCCAACCCTTCCCTAAAGAATTCTGTGCTCATTAATTTACACTACATCAAAAATGAGTTTTGGCGTCATCAAGGAACTCAAATTATATTCTTTTTAAATGTTTTTTGAGTTTGGGGAGCAAAAAGAAGTGTGAGAAGAAGCGAAGCCTGAGAAATCCCCGTTGGGGTTGGAAACTGGAGGAGTTTGTGACCACAAGAGCAGTTTTAGTGAGTTGGTAAAGACTGAAGACGGAGTGACATTGCTTTAAGAGCAAATGCTGTATTATGAGGGTCTACTATTAACAAATGCACATTCAAAAGGTCTCACTTTGAAGCATTCAACAAGGTTCTAAGAAGATTTACAACTATTAGGATCAATAAAACTTTGCCCAAGTCACCACCTCAAAGCACTAATAATGTCAACAGAACCCACTGTGCTCAAGGATTCACCTCTATCTTTGGAAAGTCAAGAAATGGCACTTGCAACACCAAATCTCATAACAGAGCCAGATAGTGTGACCTGTGAAGGACCCATGAGCAGCATGAAGAGTGAAAATAAGGACAGTGAGGAACTAGGGCCCAAGGATTCTGATGATCTCCCCAAAGACCATCAAGTTAGAAATATTAGAAATGATATTAAAGAAGACTTTGATAACATTATAGCTATTATCACAGCTCTTAACAAACTTAAAATATTTGAATATAAAGATTGATAAGCTGTTGCCCAATGTCATCTTCCTAACCTTACAGACGTCAACAGGCACTGCTGGATTTATGCCCGTCACTCTGTCGGATTATGAAGCAAAGTTAAGCATCAAGTACATTAAGTTCTCATGTCTATATACTATAGTCAAAGGCCCATTGTACATTTAAGTTCTGAGCTCCCATTCCAGCTTCAGTATGAACTATCAGTGTGACCTTGAAAAAAACCACTTCCTTTACCTAAGCTACTGCTTCGACAGGCATGCCAGCCTTCTTTCATACATAATAGATAAAAACAGACTTTGTATCTTAAAAATATGTAAATGATAGGAATTTTTGTCCCTGTCTTTTTGATTCTCTAAACATGCTGTATTGTAATCATGTCATATTTGTGTATTCAACAAGCAAGTATTGATTACCCACAGTGCCCACAGTGAGGTTTCTATTATTACCTCTACCCTCCTGAAGCTTTAGATTCTACTAACAGGAGACAGACATTAGTTGAACCAATCCTAAGTGAAGATCAAAGGTCATTTCAGATACCTACACATGTAATAAGAGTTAAAACGAGTGTACTAATAACTGTAAATAAGAATTCAGAAATTTTCTTCTAAGGGGTCATTTTGAGAATTGAGTGAATGCTGATTGGGAACTGGAATAAACACTTCAAGAAAGGAAACAGCTCTGAATTATCAAAGGATGGAAAGAAGGACTATGGGAGGAACTCAGTGAGCTTGAATTAGAATGAAAGGAAATCTTAGATGTTACTTAACTGGAAGATCTATCAAAGCCAGCTAGGCTTATGATCTACAGAATACATAGTCTAGTGTTCTTTCTACTCGTTATACCTTCATCTTTGTAATATCTAACAAATATTTTCTCTTTTAAAGATTACGGATACATAGGTATTGTTGTTAGCTTCCATTCTCTTGCTAAGTGTCCTGTTTGACAACTTATATACATACGGCAAGATGACTGGTTCCACAGAACTTGGGAGAATTCTAGCTAAAACTGCAACAAACCTATGTGGAAAATTTATGCAGAAATTAACCCTATCTTGTTACATTTCCAAGTTCTTGTTAAAAACAAGTGTGAAAAACAACCAAATATAAAAGACATATGAATGGAGATGAAAGGAACTATTGAGTTATATAGTTCTTCAAGCAAATAAGAAACGATGCTGAGATTTTGAAAGGAATGTGAAAAGTGTTTGTCTCCTAATTTTTCCCAGGCCATCGGCTTCATGTTAATCCTTTAATAATTCACTATAGAGTTCATAGTTATAAAATAAAGTCACTTTTTCAGCAAAAAAGAAAAAAAAATGAAGTGTGAAAGGACAAGATCAGGGCTAGAAGATGGATGGGATAAGATCTCCCAATGAAATTTTCATAGGACAGCCCTTGGTACCATTGAAGACTGAGCCCATACATTGTCCTGATGGGGGATAGAAATTCCTTCATGCAAGTTTCCTGGTCTATTTCTCAGCAAACCAGTTTTCCATTTTCTTAAAACTTCTTCATATTAATCCCCTGTGATTTTTCTATGTCCTGTGAGACAATTAACCAAGATTATCCTTTTATGTCTTGAGGTCATGAATTCTGCCTCATCAGACAAGCAGGACATGCAGTGCCAGACAGGTTGTCTGTCCCTGGGTGAGTGAGAACTCCTTCCTAACCAACTGACTTCTAGGTCCTTCTCAAAAGAGATCCTTCAGGGAGCAAGGACCCTGACCTCAAACACACCCTGAGCGAGCACAAACTACTTCCAGATCTGGTATCCTGACTCCAGACAATATCTAGACCAACAGGAACTCCTTCTAGGACTGGGCATCCCACCCCTACCGCAGGAACTCCTTGGCTGAAAAGGGGTGCTAACACATACCGGATGTCCTGTTCCACCACCATTTTTACCTCTCTAGGTCCAGTCCCTGCCCGAGTTTTCTCTTTTCTTTCTCTTCCTTCCTTTGTTTTCATTCTTTTTTAAATCTGGTTTCCTTTTTGCTTTTTTTCCTTTTGTTTCTCTTTCCTTTGTCTCCTCTCTTTCTTCTCTTCTTTTATTGGTGTTTTTTGTGTTATTCCTTCATTTTTCTTCCCTATCCCTTGATTTATTTATTGTATCATGTCTTTCCTTTTATTTTTCTCTTCTGTTATTATTATTTTCCTTCTCTTTTTCCTACTATTTATTAAATTTGTTTTTCTTTCAACTGCTTGCTTTCTTGCTTTCTTTCTTTCTCTATCTCTTTCTTTCTTTGAGACTTTCCACTCCTGTAAAGATCTATCACCTTTGAAACTCTATACAGTGGTTCTACAAATTAAAACTGATTCAATGGCATATAACACAACACTTTTCTTTATTTGCTATTGTTTTGTTGTTGTTGATCAAAATACAGATTCAGAGACCTTTCTGAAGAAGAAATGCCAATGGAACTATACCTGATAAAGAATTCTAATGAATGACATTAGGTATCCTCAAGTAATTGAGAGAAAGTTGCAGATGAAATCAAGGAAAACAGACAAAACTTTATAAGAATTCAGGAAAACACTACAAGAACAAACTAACAAAATAAATGAAAAATTAAGAACCATACAAAATAGCACATATAAATGCAGAAGAGTAATACTAAGACTTCAGAAATTGATAATATATGGAAATAACAAAAGAGCAGAATTGAATCAGTGGAAGGCTGAATTAATAAACTTGAAGATAAATCTCTCAGTACTAATCTGATAGGGAAACAAACCAAAAAATATTTTTTAAACGTCAGAAAAAAAGCCTAGAAATTACATGGGACAGTAATAAAAGGAATAACATGTGTGATCAGAATTCTAACAGGAAGAGAGAAAGAAACGAAATGTAAAAAAAGAAAGAAAGAAAGCACAGAGAAAAATGTTGAAAGAAATTTTCAGGTTGTTGGAAGAAAGTTTTCCTAATGCCATAAAAGACAACAACAACAAAAAAAAACTATGCATTCTAGGATAGACCCCAAAATAAAAATCACCAAGACATATTATAATCAAACTTTCTAGAACCAAAGACAAAGAAAGAATCCTGAGAGCAACTCAGGAAAAAAGAAAAGTTACCCAACAAGGAGAAACCATAAGACTAAGTTCTGATTCCTCAGCAGAAACCAGGCCTGCACTGGATGTAGCTCCTTTGCTAGAATGCATATTAATAAAACATATATCTTCCTCTGTATACAGGATTGATAGGGACAGGCAACATAGACATTGT
>NW_006408539.1:9007923-9009525 GCF_000296735.1 Chrysochloris asiatica
GAATGATGATGCATGGAGGAGATTGTAGTCATTGCAATAAAATAATGAGTGTAAAATCGATGTTCTCCCATGTAAATTATTACTTAATTCACAATAAAAAACTTTAAAATAAAATAAAATAAAACATCTGTCTTATTTGATTGTTTTCTGTCTTCCCCTCACCCATCCACACACAAAGTGCCAAGCAGAAGTTGAGGAAAATCAGTAAATATTTGTCAAAATAATCAATGAAATGCAGTAATCTTGCTGTGGAAAGACAACATATCAAAGATCTTGCTTGCAATTCATCTAAATCTGTGAGTCAGCTATAGTGGACCCTTGACAAGATTATCAGTTATTGGAGTGATCAGTCTCTGAAACTGTTCATTTGATTCTTTCATGTTCGTTGTTGTAACTCTGGGCTCCCTGTGCCACTATTCCAAATAGACTGAAGGAAACAACAAAGAGAAATTAATGTAGTGCTGAAAATTTTTGAAGTTATTAACATCATATCAGAGTGTTACACATAAAACCAACCTGAGAACTACTATTTAAAAAAAGGTAAAATTTAAAAATCAGTAATAAGCAGTTGTTCTTGTCTTGTGTAGGTATGGTATGCTAAGGAACATGAAGTAATGAGACAAATACTCAGAAATTTCTATCTAAATAATTTTTGTTTGCTATACAACTCAATGGAACTTAACAACAACAACATACTTATCTAGCCAGTAGGCAAAAGTGCTTTAAAAAAATGCTTATATTATCCTGATGATTTTCTCAATTTTAAACTAATTACTAGAATGAGAAACTTAATGACCTAATCTCTCATCAAGGAGACTTCATTTGTTATATCAATTCCTGGTGAAAAGATGTAGCAAATTCCCTCATTTTGAGAACATGTAGCTATCAGCTCAAGTTACAAACCTTGGAAAATATTATGGAGCTAGAGAGACATCTAATTAGCCCAAGGTCCTTGTGGACAGTGTTTTCATTTAACCTGAGTCTTGAATTGAATATCAGATTTCCTTAAGGATCCCACCAATGTACCTCTTGTCTGTGTCTTGTTTTTCTCTTTCAACATCCTTTGAGGAGTTCTTCACCTGGCTTATCTTTCTATTATTTCTTATACTTCTTGTATTGTTAAGTGTTTCCGTGTATATACCAAAAAACAAACCATTTGCTGTTGACTCCAACTCATTATGAACCCATGTGTGTCAGAATAGAACTGTGTTCCTTAGATTTTCAATGACTGATATTTTTAGACGCATACCACCAAGTCTTTCTTCTGAGGTACCTCTTGGTGGATTTGAGCTGCCATCCTTTTGTAAATCAACTTAGCATGCTGTCCTTTTGTAAAGCAGCCAAGCACATTTTCTGAGTCTGGTTTTCGGAGCAGACCAAAACCAGTGGGAAAATATATTTAATATAAATATAGTTAAAAAAAAAAAACTTCTTCAGTCGGATATTGATCAAACAATGTGATCAGGATGCATTTATAGTTACTGGTGATTGGAACGCAAAGGTTGAAAACAAAGAGGAAGGATGAGTAGTTGGAAAATATGGCCTTGGTAATAGAAACAATGCTGGAGATCACATGATAGAATTTTGCAAAACCAATGATGA
>NW_006408539.1:9011315-9012309 GCF_000296735.1 Chrysochloris asiatica
TATCATGTTTGGTAAGGTGTAGGGTCAGAGAACAAGAGGAGGACCCCTAGCGAGATGGATTGGCAAAATGGCAGCATCGATGATGGACTCAAGCATTGCAACAATTGTGAGGTTGGCCCAGGACTGGGCAGTGTTTCCTTCTGTTTTGCATAGGGTCACTATGAGTCGGTACCAACTCGATGGCACCTAACAACAACAAATTGAAATCATTTAACAAATTGATGAGGCACTGGAGACACTCACTCATCTATGTCAAGAAATTTAGAAGAGAGCTAGCTGACTAATTGATTGGAAGAGATCCATATTTGTACCCATTCCAAAGAGAGGTGACCCAACAGAATGTCGTAATCATTGGACACCATCGTTAATATCACATGCAATTAAAATTTTGCTAAAGATAATTCAAAACCAGCTGCAACAGTACATTGCCAGAGAACTGCTAGAGGTTCAAGCCAGATTCACACAAGGACATGGAATGATGAATACCATTGCTGACATCAAATAGATCTTCACTGAAAGCAGAGAATACCAGAAATATGTCTTTCTGTGCATCATTGACTAGGCAAAGGCTTTCGACTGTGTGGGTCATGACAAACAATAGATAACACTGCAAAGAAAGGGTATTCCAGAACACTTAACTGTGCTCATGAGAAAACTGTATGCAGACCAAGAGGCAGTCACTGAAATAACACAAGGGGCACTTAAATGGTTTAAAATCAGGAAAGATGTACATCAGGGTTGTATTCTTTCATCATACATACAGATAATCTGAGAAATTGGATTTTATGAAGAAGAATGAGTTATCAGGATTGGAGAAAGACTCATTACAACCTGTGATATGCAATAACGCAACCTCAGTTGCTGAAAGTGAAGAGGACTTTAAATACTTACTGATGAAGATCAAAAACCACAGCCTTCAGTATGAGTTGCACCTCACTGTAAAGAAGACAAAAATCCTCATCACTGAGCCAAAAACATCATGATAAATGCAAAA
>NW_006408539.1:9014173-9033463 GCF_000296735.1 Chrysochloris asiatica
CGCTTCGTGGGAGAAAGATGAGGCTTTCTACTCCAGTCAAGATTTACAGTCTTGGAAACACTGTACAGGGTCTCTATGGGTTGGAATTGACTCGACAACACTTAACAACACAACAACAACAACAAACAGTATGCAAGCCAGGGCACTTGCTCTTTAGGAACAAAGAGAGCTCAGGGAGGAGAGGACATAGGATCTACATTGTGTAAATACAATGATCTCTAATGAAAATCTTTTCCTTAAGGCATGAACAAGCATTGTTCTTGTTAAGTACCATCAAGTTGGTTCCAACCCATAGCAACCCTGTATAGGGTTTCTGAGGAGCGACTGGCAAGCTGGAACCACCGGCCTTGTGGTTCAAACAGATTTTGCAGTCCAACACATTAACCCACAGCACCACACCAAGTTTGTGATGTAGCAATCAATCACTTCCCAGTCCTAAGAACCATTGGTTTCTCAGCCTAGTAAAGATTGCTGGATTGAAGAATGAAGAATTCCTCTGCTCTCCCTTAGACCTCTCAGGACTGACTGAAAGCTGTGCCTGTAAATCCCCTTCAAAAAAGGCCCTGGATCAACTAAGGAAAGGTCTAGACATAGTGGAAGACAGGTCCTTCACTTGCGGCCCATTTACTGCATTTTCAAATGAGAAAGGAGAACAAGAGACACCTCCGCTCCATTTTTTTTTTTTTTCCTTCTTTTTTCAACACGGTCCCTGCTGGTCAAATATTGCTCATGTATACGTCTTTGGAGATTATCATTATTATCAGTCAGAATGTTAATGGGCTGTCACCGATGGCTGAAGTTGACTTATTCTAGATGCTTTATTTACTCAGCTAACAAAAAGGCAGCTTGGAATTAAAAAAGGAAACGTGCCAAGCAATTAATCCATAACTGGGTGGGAAAGCTATGGGGACTTTCTAACATTTCTTTTATTGAATTTTTGTTTAAGTGCAGTATCCTTTTTTCCTCTGAAATTTCATTCTAAAGTTTTTTTTTTATTACATGCCATTTCTGCAGGAGGCACATTGAACTACAGGGACCTTCTGGGTAAATACCACGTGTTTTAAAATATTTATCAATAATGAAGCTACTTGCTCACACATTCCCTGAAAATGCCAGGCTGCGAAGTCAATTCATAGCACAGGTTTTAAAAAGATATCAAAATGCTCATGCCATAAACACTTTTGGTTATAAGACACTTTACTTCTGTATAGCATATCAAAATAACAACCACCACCAAAAAACAAACAAACACAACCAAACCTGCCATTAGAAGAGTTAAATACAATTAAAGCTATAGACTACAAACATAGAAATTATTTCAATATTAACAGTCAAACAGACAGTATAGAAATCTCCATATAGAAAGATAGATATTATAGCCTAGTTGTTGTTGTTGAATGCCATCCAGTCAGATCTGACTCACAGAGACCCTGTACAGGGGTTCCAAGGAGTGACTAGTGAATTTGAACTGCCAACCTTGTGGTTCAAACCAACCTTGAAATCCAGTGTTTTATCCCACAGTTTCACACCAGTTACACTTCTTAATTTTCTTAAGAGAATGTCCACTCAATCTTTTGGCTTGTTTGACTAACAAAGCATATGGATCTGTCTTTAATTGGCAGAGCAAAAAAATAAAATCTCGCTGATTGCATGATGCTTTTAGGAAGTATTAACTTGAACTCATTGCTGTCCATTTTGTATCAACAAGGTGGTTGTGAGAAATTATATTCATGATAAATTGCCTGAAGAGTAAATGTTCAATCAATTTCTCTAGATAGTCTAAATTTTGCTATTGGTTCATACCAAACCATCAGAAAACTGCTTGCGTGTGTTGCATTGATTTGCATCCTACAAGTGTTTTTATTAAATCATTATACCAAAGTCTGCATTGCCAGTACATATAGAATGGTGAAGTGAAACAATGGAGCAAAACTCACTCTACTTACTGAGGACAGTGTTGTCTTACTACATTACAGAACATCCTGTTTCTGGTCATAGAAATGCTGTGTTTATGACCTATTGCTTTTGTGGGGGTTTGTTTTGTTTTTAAACTTGGGAACACTATGCTGATTTCCAGTCATCATTTTCTTCTTCTAACTAATCCTGTCCTTTTTTGCTTTGAATTCTAAGACATCCAAAACCCCAAAAATATTCACACTCGATAATGAAAAATACAGAAGTTGTAATATAAACATGATGTGGATTTTTCACAATGACTTTCCTCATATTTACTTTATTTTCATATTTTCCCTTTTCTCTGATAACTTTCATCTATTTATTTATTTATTATCTTTATAAGGAATCTCATTTGGGGTTTTTCTATCCATTGCAAACCAATATTAAGAGCAAAATAGACTACAAATAAATCTACAAAATCAATCCCACAGTAGGCCAAAGCCAGACATATTATAGGCCCAATAGCCCAGTAAATAACAGAACAAGCAAGAAGATAAATATTGAAGAATTAGAACATAATGAATGAAGCATTGAGGACTGGCATAACTCATCTCGCCAATTAATGGCATAAAAGGTTTAGAGATGGAAGCTCTGGGTTCCTCCCATGATGCCAGCTCTTCACCATGTGGGAAAACAGAGATCGTTCAACTTCAAGTGAATGCTCACCACAAATTAGGGAGAAGTAAAGAGTCCTTCATCCCTGCATCCACCCACTTGAACTCTAATTTTATCTGTACCATTGTGCTGTTGACTGATTCAGAAGTAATTCAAAATGCCAACAACATTAAGTCAGAGACTTCATTCTTTCTAGTCTACCTTCCACCACTCATCTGCCTGTTTGTCATACTGTGGGGGGTTGTGTGCTGCTGTGATTCTGGAAGCAATGCTACAGGTATTTTAAATACCAGCAAGGTCACCCAGGGACAAGTTTCAGCTGAGTATCCCAGGTGAAGACAGATGAGGAAGAAGGAGAGGCAGACTATTTGTGACTGTTTAGTCACTAAAAACCTGATATAGCAGTGGAACACTGTCAGCACCAGATTATCCAATATTGAAACATGATCAATAGCACCAGAATGCTGTCAGATGTAGTGCCAGAAGATCAGCCCCTTCAGGTTGGAAGACACCCTAAATACAACTGGGGAAGAGCTGCCTCCTAAAAGTAGAATTGACCATGATGATGCAAATGGAGCAAAATCTTTGGGAACTTCATTTCCTGATGGGGCACAACTCAAAATGAAGAGAAGTAGCTGTAAACATCCATTAATAATTAGAGCATGGAATGTACGAAATATGACTCTAGGGAAATTGGAAACTATCAAAAGTGATATAGAACACATAACCATAGATATCCTAGGGATTAGTGAACTGAAATGGACTGGTATTGCCATTTTGAATATGAAAATCTATGCCAGGAATGACAAATTGAAGAGGAATGGAGTCACATTCATTATCAAAAAAGAACATATCAAGATCAGTCATGAAGTACAACGCTGTCTGTGATAGGATGATATCCATATGCCTACAGTGAAGACCAGTTAATACCACTATTATTCACATTTTATGCACCAACCACTAAAGCCAATGATAATGATATAAAAGAATTATACCAAGCTCTTCAGTCTGAAACAGATTAAACATGTAATCAAGATGTATTGATAATTACTGGCAATTGATATACAAAGGTGGGAAACAAAGAGGAAAGATCAGTAATTGAAAAATATGACCTTGGTGAAAGAAATTATGCTGGAGATCCCATGATAGAATTTTGCAAGACCAATGGCGTCTTCATTGCAAATACCTTTTTAAACAACATAAAAGATGAGTAGACACATGGATCTCACCAGATGGGATACACAGAAATCAAAATGCCTATATCTGTGGAGACAGTAGAAAAGCTCCAAATCATCAGCCAAAATAAGGCCAGGGACTGAGTGTGGAACAGATCATCAATTGCTCATATGCAAGTTTAGGCTGAAGCTGAAGAAAATTAAAACAAGTCCATTACAGCCAAAATATGTCCTTGAACATATCCCACCTGAATATAGAGATTGTCTCAAGAACAGATATGATGCATTAGACACCAAAGACAGAAGACCAGAGGAGTTGTAGAATGACATCAAGAGCATCATACAGGAAGAAAGCAAAAGGTCATTAAGAAGACAAGAGAGAAGGAAAAGACCAAAATGGATATCACAAGAGATTCTGAAATTTGTTCTCCAGCATAAAAATGCTAAAGCAAATGCATGAAATGAAGAGATAAAAGAGCTAAACAGAAAGTTTCAAAGGTGAGCTCAAGAAGATAGTCAAATATTATAACAAAATGTGCAAACACCTGGAGATAGAAAATCAAACAGGACAAAGACACTCAGCATTTCTCAAGCTGAGGGAACTGAAGAAAAAATGTAAGTCTTGACTTGCAATATTGAAGGATTCTATGAGCAAAATATTGAACAATGCAGAAAGCATTAAAAGAAGATGGAATGAATATAAACAGTCACTGTACCAAAAAGAAATGGTTGATGTTCAACCATTTCAAGAGGTAGCATATGATCAAGAGCCGATGATATTGAAGGTAGAATTCCGAGGTGCAGTGGAACACCATCAGCACCAGATTATTGAATATTGAAACATGATGAAGAGCACCAGAATATTGTCAGATACAGTGCCAGAAGATCAGTCTTGGGTACATTGAAGGCATTGAAAGCATTGGTGCATTGAAGGCATTGGCAAAGGAGGAACTGGGAATTGATGTAATACAAATTGAAATGTTTCAACAAACTGATGTGACACAGTCAAAAAAGAGGTGACCCAACAGAATGCAGAAATCATCGGACACTATCATTAATATCACATGCAGACAAAATCTTGCTAAGGATAATGCAAAAACACCTGCAACCATACATTGACAGAGAACTTCAAGAGGTTCAAGCCAGATTCAGGAGAGGATGGATCTTGGCTGAAAGCAAAGAATACCAGAAAGATGTTTACTTGTGTTTTATTGACTACACAAAGGCTTTTGATTGTGTGGATCATGACCAGCTATGGACAACATTGTGAAAAATGAGTACTCGAGAACATTTCATTGTGCTCATGAGGAACCTGTACATAGACCAAGAGACAGTTGTTCGAACACTGGATGGTTTAAAACTAGGAAAGGTGTGTGCCAGGGTTGTATTCTTTCACCACACTTATTCAAACTGTATGCTGAACAAATAATCTGAGAAGCTAGATTTTATGAAGAAAAGGATGGCACCAGTATTGGAGGAAGACTCATTAACAATCTATGCTATGCAGATAGACACAACCTTAGTTGCTGAAAGCGAAGAGGACTTAAAATACTTACTGTTGAAGATCAAAGACCACAGCCTTCGGCATGGGTTGCATCTCAATGTAAAGAAAACCAAAACTTCAGAACTATACTAATAGACAACATCCATATCAACGGAGAAAATATTAATTTTGCTTGGATCAACCATCAACACTCATGGAAGCAGCCAAGAAATCAACCAACATATTGCATTAGGCAAATCTGCTGCACAAGAATTCTTAAAAAGTGTTAAAGAGCAAAGATGTCAGTCTGAGGACTAAGGTGGACCTGATGCAAAACATCGTATTTTCAATAACCTCGTATACCTGTGAAAGTGGAGAAGTTGATAAGGGAGATCTTCTATTAATTGATGCATTTAAATTATGGTGCTGGAGGAAAATATTAAAAGTACCATGGACAGCCAAAAGAACGAACCAATCTGTGTTGGAAAAAGTACAGCCAGAGTGCTCCTTGGAAATCAGGATGGCCAGACTGTCTCTCATACCTTGGACATATTGTCAGGAGGGACCAGTCCCTGGAGAAGGATATCATGTTTGATAAAGAGGAGGGTCAGAGAAAAAGAGGAAGACCTCCAATGAGATGGATTGGCACAGCAGTGGAAGCAATGGACCCAGGTTTAGCAATGATTGTGAGATTGGTGTAGGACCAGGCAGGGTTTCATTTTGTTGTGCATAGAGTCTCTATGAATCAATGCTGACTCAATGGAACCTAACAACAACAACAGTCTAGGTTAGCTCTTGTAGCTACATTACTGGTATCTACATTACTCTTCCATTACAACTCACCATGTTATTATGTGCTACACCCTTCTGCTGTAGCAACTGCATGCCTAGTGGATGACTTTCACACTGTACATGGGACTGCATAGAAAAGCCAGATTCTGGGAGCAGCTCTCAGCCAATGTTGAATGAGCATTTGGAGGACAGATATCCCAGTCCTTTCACCTCTGTGGAGGAATAGCCCTGCTGAGTGCTCTACACTGTCTCCCAGAGTTCCCTAAGGGTAAAGAGCCTCAGTTGCCCACCATTTAAAGTTACTCATTAACTCATCCTTACATTCCCTGTCTTGCTGTCCCACTCCCCACAAAGGTGTTCTTGGTATCATTTCTCCAATAAACTACTTTCTCTCCAATTCTTGTCTCAGGATCTGCTTGAGGAAACCTCAACTATGACTAGCCCTCCTATTGTCGCATGGAAATGATATCCATTTGTCCATTGGATGTCCATTGCCATCCAGTATCTAAAGAGCTCTGGTAGCATAGTAGCTACGAGTCAGGCTGCTAACCTCAAGATCATCAGTTCAAAACTACCAGCCATTCCACAGAAGAGAAATGAGGTTTTCTGTTCTGTTAAGATTTACAGCCTTGGAAACCCTATACAGGGTGGCTAAGAGTTGAAACCAACTCCATGGCACACAACCATCGCTTGGTCTCTTCTTTCCTTTATTTATTTGACACATTTTTTCAGTACCTATCAAGTGCCAAGCACTATACAAGGAATTGGGCATAGGGCTATAAACAAGAAAGACATAGTCCTTGCCCTCACATATTCTAACAAGGAAAAATGTCCTAATCTTAGCACATCCCTATTTCAGAAATGACAAAGGTCCTAAATTGTCGTTTATGGAATTCATCAGTCTGTTGTTATTACCTAAACTTGCATGAGAAGCTGTATTTGTTTCAACATGCAACAGCATATATCTCATGCTCCCATATCTACAGAAGTAGAAATCAGAAGATGACACACTTTTATCACTGTTTTTTACTTTCTTCTTTAGAGTCTCTTCTCTTTCTTCTGCATTCCCCATATATTTTCACTCCCCTTCAGAATTTTCTATAGCTTTCTTTACCTACCATATCAACTCCAGACTTTTACCTGCCTAATCTCACCTCTTAATCTTTTCTTACATAAACTCTCTGTTCCAGATAGGCTAATCTATTTGCCAACCCTCATATGCGGTTGGTGTGATGCTGGGGTTAATACATTGGACCGAAAGGAAGATCTGTTTAAACCACAAGTTTAGTGGTTCAGGTTCACCAGCAGCTCTTCAGAAACCCTATACAGAGTCATTATGAGTAGGAACTGACTAGGAGGCGCTTAACAACAAACAACAATATGTGGCTCATTGTATTTGTGATGCTAACACAATCGGGCAGCTTTAACAAACAGAAATACATTTTCTCACTGTTTAAAAATGCTACAAGTATAAATTCAGGGTGTTCTAGAGAATGCTTTCTCTGTCAGCTCTGAGGGAAGGTCCTTGCCTTTTGAGCTTGTTTCCTGCTTTCTCAGAGGTCTCCATGTGGCGTGGCATTAATCTCCCCACATCTCTGCTTCTTGGTTTACTTGTTTAATCTCTTTTATATTTCAAAAGTGATTTTATCAAGTTGTCCAGACTCATCAACATAACAAAGACTATCCATTCCCACATGGAATTATAACCACAGGCATACAGGTTAAGATTTATAACATATATTTGGGAGGACCATAATTCAATTCCTAACACGTGTTAAATTTCATTATTTCTGTCAATCTGATCCTTTAAAATCTGCTCAAAATTTATCAACTTAATAGTTGAGTCTGAATTACTACCAGGATTGAAGATTTCGTTTGCTATTACTTCACTCTTATTGATATGAGTTAAAGTGATACTCAAACTCTTCTATATATTTATGTTTTTATATTGTTAATTAAATTTGTAAGTTATTTAATCATCAGAGCAAGTCTTTCATGACTTGTATTTTAAGAAGGAAAACAATGTAGGTCAAACAATAATGTAGGTTAAACAATATAGAGCTAACCTATGCAATATAGCAGTCATGAGCCACCTGTAACTACTGAACACTTGAATGATGGCTAGTCTAAACTGAGTCTTGCTGTGGCACTTTAGGATAATCACTGGACTCCTAATCACAAGGGCAATGGTTCAAACCCACCAGCTGCTCCTTGGAAATCCTATACAGGAGTTGCTAAGAATTGGAACTGACTCTATGACACTTAACACCAACACAAATCTAAATTGAGGTGTGCTACAATGTAGAACACACATCTAGTTTTAAGGTCTTAATACAAGCAAATGAATGCAAAATACATTAACAAGTTTTAATATTTATTAAATATTGAAATTATAGTATATTAAATACATTGCTGTGGCCATTGAATGTCGTCAAGTTGGTTCTGACTCATCACGACCATGTATAGGGTTTCCAAGGAATGGCTGGTGAGTTTGAATCACCAACCTTGTGGTTCAAACCAACCTGGCCATCTAATGCTTTATCTCATAGTGCCATATATATTGTTATAATTAAACTGATCTATTTGACTACTAGAAAATAACATTTTAATTGCATTCCACTTCTACTGGACAGTGCAGATAGGGATTTTGCATCAGGATAGACTTGGGCTCAGATCCTAACTGACTCTAAATAGAAATCAGGAGCCCTTGCATCGCACAGAGTGTGGCTCACAGTTGATGTTTAATCGATGATTTTGGAATTGTGATTAAATGAATGAATGAATGAAGGGTGTCTGTGTGAAGATAAAGTGAACTATTTAACCTTCAGAATATTTCCTAGTATATACTCAGTATTCAAATAATATTAGTTCCTATTCCCTTTCAATTTCCAACACTGTAAACAGTAAATCATCCATTTTTCTATTTTCTTCTATAACTTACAAAAAATTTAAATTATGTTTGATTATAATACCAATTTTTTTCACATAAATATATTGATCTTTCAAATGAAACGTCTTTCATTTTTGTGGTAAAAGTAGTTCATGCTCTCTATGAATAATTTAGTAGAATGGCAAAATGATAAAATTTTAAATATTAAATATATGGTGTCACATAAATCAGTCATTTTTCATATGTTAGCATAGTATAAATCATGTGACATTTTAACATTTGTGTTTAATATAAAAATGAATGCATACTACCAACACACATTGCTTTGCGATGTGTCTTTTTACATAAGAGTACACAACAACAACAAATACTGCGGACATCTTTCCATATGAATTCAAGATCTCCTGATCTTTGTTATGGCTGCATTGTTGCTGTTAACTGCCATCAAGTTGGTTAGGACCATAGCGATTCTATATAGGATTTCTGAGAAGCAGTTGGTGGGTTTCAACCGCCACCTTGAGGCTCAAACCAACCTTGCAGTTCAGTGCTTATCCTACAGTGCCAGACCAGAACTCCATGATACAACAAAATTTTTTACCAAATCCTTAATGATACTTATTTAGGCTGTTTATCTTGCAACTGAAATGATAGTCAATGTCTTATAAATTGTATTAATTATTTTCATGGAAAAATTATAATGTAAGTAAATAAATTATATAAGAAAGTATCTTTACCTGATTATCATTCAAAATGAGTGATTTATATTCTCCAGGATTTCATTTATTTCTGACATCTTCACCACTAATAGGATTGATCTTTTTAATCTTGAACAATCTAGCCATTTTTTAAAATAATACATTAGCATTTTATTTCATAACATTTCTTGATTAATGTTGAAGAGACTTTGTTGTTGTTGTTGTCAGGTGCCATCGAGTCAGAACTGACTCATAGCAACCCCATGCACAGCAGAACGAAACAATGTCCAATCCTGGGCCAACCTCACTACCGCAGCCACACTTGACGCCATCAATGATGCCACCTGGCTGATCCATCTCATTGGGGGTCTTCCTCTTTTTCTCTGACCCTCCACCCTACCCAGCATGACATCCTTCTCCAGCGACTGTTCTCTCCGGACAATGTGTCCAAAGTATGAGAGATGAAGCCTAGCCATCTTGGCCTCCAAGGAGCACTCTGGTTGCACTTCTTCCAAAACCGATCTATTGGTTCTTTTGGCAGTCCATGGCACTTTCAGTATTCTCCTCCAACACCACAACTCAAAGGCATTAGTTCTTCTACGATCTTCCTTATTCACTGTCCAGATTTCGCATCCATATGAGGTTATTGAAAACACCATGGCTTGGGTCAGGCTCACCTTAGTCCTCAAGCTGACATCTCTGCTCTTCAATACTTTAAAAAGTTCCTGTGCAGCAGATTTGCCCAATGCAATACATCGTCTGATCTCTTGACTGCTGCTTCCGCGAGTGTTGATAGTTGATCCAAGAAGAATGAAGTCCTTGACAACTTCAATCTCTTCTCCATAGATAAGAATGCTGTTTATTGTTAAAGTGAAGAGACTTTAGTGATAATGATATTGAAGAATTCTACAAACTTCTTCTGTCAAAAATTGATCAAACATGCAAATAAGATGTATTGATAATTACTGGTGATTGGAATGCAAAAGTTGGAAAAAAACAGGAAGGATCAGTATTTGGGAAATATGGTTTTGATGAAAGAAATGCTGGATAACACATGATCAAATTTTGCAAGACCAATGGCTTCTTCATTGCAAATAACTTTTTAAAATAATATAAAGGATGACTATACACACGGACCTCATCAGATGGAATGCACAGAAAGCAAATTGACTACATCTGCAGAAAGAGGTAGTAAGGAAGCTCCAAATCATCAACAAAACAAAGCCAGTGGCAAACTGTGTAACAGACCATCAATTTCTCACATGCAAGTTCAGGCTGAAGCTGAAGAAAATTAAAACAAGTCCACAAGAACCAAAATATGACCTTGAACATATCCCACCTGAATTTAGAGATCATCTCAAGAACAGATTTGATGCATTAGACACTAAAGTCTGAAGACCAGAGAGTTGTGGGAAGAACACAAAAGGTTATTAAGAAGACAAGAGAGAAGGAAAAGACCAAAATGGATATCACAAGAGACTCTGAAACCTGTTCTCCAGCATAGAGATGCTAAAGCAAATGGAAGAAAGGAGGAGGAGGTAAAAGAACAGAGCAGAAAGTCTCAAAGATCAGCTCGAGAAGATAAAGTCAAATATTATAATGAAATATACAAAGATAAGGAGATAGAAAATCAAAATTGAAGCATACACTCAAGAAAGGAGGAGGAGGTAAAAGAACAGAGCAGAAAGTCTCAAAGATCAGCTCGAGAAGATAAAGTCAAATATTATAATGAAATATACAAAGATAAGGAGATAGAAAATCAAAATTGAAGCATACACTCAGCATTTCTCAAGCTGAGAGAACTGAAGAAAAAAATTCAAGCACCAAAAGAATATGAAAGAAATGTGCAGAGTCACTGTACCAAAAAGATATGGTCGATGTTCAACCATTTCAAGAGGTAGCATATTATCAAGAATCAATGATACAGAAAAAAGGTCTGAGGTGTCCTGAAGGCATTGGTAAAAAACAAGGCACTGGGAATTGATGGAATACAAATTGAAATCTTTCCACAAACTGATGTAGTACTGTAGGCACACACTCATCTATGCCAGGAAATTTGGAAGACAACTACCTGGCCAACTGACTAGAAGAGATCCATATTTGTCCCCATTCCAAAGAGAGTTGACTCAACAGAATGTGGAAATAATTAGGCAATATCATCAATATTACATGCTAGTAAAATCTTGCTAGAGATAATACAAAAATGGCTACAACCTTACATTGACAGAGAAATTCTGGAGGTTCAAGCTGGATTCAGAAAAGAATGTGGAATGACGGATATCATTCCTGACATCAGATGGATCTTGGCTGAAAGCAGAGAGTACCAGAAAGATGTTTATCTGTGCTTTATTGACTATGCAAAGGCATCTGATTGTGTGGATCACGACAAGCTATGGATAATTTTCTTGAGAAAGAGTATTCTGGAACATTTAATTATGCTCATAAGGAACCTGTACATAAACCAAGAGGCAGTGTTTGAACAGAACAAGGGAACACCAAATCATTTAAAATTAGGAACGATATACCCCAGAGTTGCATTCTTTCACCGTACTTAAGCAATCTGTATGTTAAACAAATAATCTGAGAAGCTGGATTATATGAAGAAAAACAAGGCATCAGAATTGAAGGAAGATTCATTAACAATCTGTGAGGTATAGATGATGCAGGCTTGCTTGATGAAAGTAAAAAGTACTTAAAATACTTACTGATGAAGATCGAAGACCTCAGCCTTTGATATGGGTTGCACTCAATGTAAAAAAAAAAAAAAAATCCTCAGCACTGGACCAATAAATAACACCCATATAAATGAATAACACATTGATGTTGTCAAAGACTTTGTTTTGCTCTGATCAACCATCAACTCATGGAAGCAGCAATCAAGAAATCAAAAGACGTATTGCATTAGGTAAATCTGCTGCACAAGACCTCTTTAAACTGTTGAAGATCAATTTGTGGACTAAGGTGTGCCTGATCCAAGCAATGGTATTTTCAATAACCTCACATGCATGTAAAAGTTGGATGATGAATAAGGAAGACTGTAGAAGTATTGATGCATTTGAGTTATGGTGTTGAAGGAGAATATTAAAAGTACCACAGGCTGCCAAAAAACCCAAACAGATCTGTATGGGAAAAAGAACAGCCAGAGTGCTCCCTGGAAGCCAGGATGGCCAGACTTCATCTCTCATATTTTGGACATATTATCATGAGGGACCAGTACCTGGAGAAGGACATCATGCTTGGTAAAGTGGAGGGTCTGAGAAAAAAAGGAAGACCCCAATGAAATGGATTGTCACAGTGGTGGCAGCAATGATCTCAGGTATAGCACCGATTGTGAAGTTGGAACGGGACCATGCGGTGTTTCATTCTGTTGTGCATATGGTTGCTTTGAGTCAGTACAGACTCAATGGCACCTAACAACATTAACAAAGAATTAAAGAGCAAAGATGTCACTTTGAGGACTAAGGTGTGCATGACCCAAGCCATGATATTTTCAATCACTTCATATTCACATGAGAGCTAAACAATGAATAAGGAAGAATGGAGAATTGGTGTATTTGAATTAAGGAATTGGTGTAGAATATTGAAAGTGCTGTGGACTTCCAGAAGAACAAACATATCTACTATAGAAATATTGCCAGGTGACTACTTTAAGCAATGATGGCTAGACTTTGTCTCATACTTTGGACGTGTTATCAAGAGGAACCTGTTTATGGAGAAGGACATCATGCTTGTCAAGGTAGACAGTGGTCAGTGAGAAAGAGGAAGACCCTCAGTGAGATGAAATGACACAGTAGCTGCCCCAAGAGGCTCTAGCATTGTGAGGATGGAGAAAGACTAAGTAGTGTTTTACTCTGTTGTACACGGGGGCCTATGAGTCAGAAGCAATTCCATGACATTAACTACAACAAATTTTAATTGAATTATTTTATGGTTTCACTTATTTTTACATTGACATTTCTAATTCAGCCAGAATTTGAATTAATTTAAAAGATGTGAAGTCAAAACCTAACCTCCCCACACCCAAATAATTAGCCTATTATTCTAATGTCAGTTACTGAAAACATTATTTTCTTATGAATTTGAAATGCTGCTTCTGTATAAAATGTGGTCTGTTACTGGACTGTTATGTTTTATTAAACATAGATGTAAAGGACTTTATTCCTGACACTATTTTCAATTCATCTTCTTAAAATAATTTACTAAAATTATTTTCAAAAACTATTGGGCCAACGGAATAATTTTCACCTCTCATTGCATCATGTGCATTGCTTAAATTAAAACAACCCAAACATCATAAAATTTTAATTTCCGAGGGAAATATCAAGCATCTTAGTCAAGTACAAATATAGGCATCTCATTATACTACTTAAGATAAAATATAAAGTAGTCAATTTTTCCACCCTCTTTGTCTTTTGTTTCTTCTGTGTCTTATATTTGACCTTTTCTATTCTATCATTTTTCTACTCATCTGCCCTAGACAAAGTCAACCCACCTCTCCACCTCCATTTGCATTATCGTCAGCCTTCTTCTATTCTTACATATCCCCCTCCATCTCTTCCCTCCCGTAATCCAAGTATATGGTCCTTGATAAATGTACATAAGAGGTATTTAGGAAAGATGTAGAACTTACTTCATCTTCATCAGGAACAGAACAACTCTTATTAAAATGTTCTAGCTTTCCCCAAATAGTCCACAAGAAAGCTTCTAGAGTTTTTAATGGAATTTAGCAAAGTTGCAGGGCACAAGGTCAATAAAGAAAGATCAAGTGGTTTTCTATGTGGCAACAATGAGAAAGGGAAAATACAGAAATGATTCCATTAACAACAGTATCTACAAAAATGAAACACCTGGGGATAAACCTAACCAGGAACACAAAGGACTTACACAATGAATATCTTCAAAAAATAGTGTTGGGAAATTTTAATTTCTACTTGTAGAAAAGTGAAATTTCTACAGATAGAAAAAGATCTTTGTCTATACCATGTACAAAAATAAATTCAAAATGTATTTAAAAAAACCTAAATGTGCAAACTAAAACCATTAACTTCTTAGAAGAATATGTAGGGACAACACTGTGGGATCTTGTATTAACAATGGATTCACTAATGTAATAATATAGCACAGACAGCAAAATACAAAATAAATAAATGAGACCTCAGGAACATTGAAAACCTAAACATTTTTTTCAATTGTTCATCAAAATACTTTACCGAAAAAAGTGAAAGACAAGCTGCTGACTAAGAGAATTTCTTTGGAAACCATTTATCTGACAAGAATCAAATAAGCAATGTATAAATCTTCAACAACTTAATAACAAAAAGAGAAACAGTGCAATCATAACATGACCAAGGGTTTACATAGATATTTCATCAAAGAGAACATTCACAAGTCCACCAAACATATAAAGTGATTTTCACCTTCATTAGTCATCAGAGAGATGCAAATCAAAATTAAGATAAGATGCCACTACACTCTCATTGGAGTCCTGGTGTAGAGCGGTGGATTAATGTGCCGTACTACAAAGTTGGTTTGAACGGCAAGGTCAGCAATTCAAGCTCACCAGTCGCTCCTCGGACACCCCGGATAGGGTCGCTATGGGTCGGAACCAACTTGATAGCACATAAAAGGAGCTCTGGTAGCGTAGTGGTTACGAATTGGGCTGCGAACCTTAAGGTCAGCGGTTCGAAACTACCAGCCGCTCCGCGGGAGAAAGATTAGGCTTTCTACTCCCCTAAAGATTTACACCCTCGGAAACCCTGTACAGGGTCTCTATGGGTCGGAACCGACTCGATGGCACTTAACAACAACAACAACAACAGCAACATACTCTCATTAGGCTGGGTAAGGTTTTTAAAAAGATACCAAATGTTAGTAAAGATAAGAGAAAATTGGAACCTTTACCCATTGCTGCTGTGTATGCAGAGAAATACACTGGTGTGAAAAACAGTGTGGTGGCTCCTCAAAGACCTAAGATTAGCACAACCATATATGGCTCAGCAAAGCCACTCCTAGGTTTATACCCACAAGACTTAAAAGCAGAGATTTCAACAGATGCTTGCACACCAATGTTCACTGCAGCACCGCACCGTTCATAATTGCCTAGAGGTGAAAACGACCTAAATGACCATCTACAGATAAATAATAACTGGATAAACATCGTGGGATGTTACTCAGCTAGCAGAGGAAATGAAGTCTTCATACAGTCTGCAGCTGGAAGCTGGAACTTGAAGACATAAATTATGTTCAGCAAAATAAGTCAACCACAAATGGACAAATACTATATGACCTCACTTACATAAAAAGAAAAGAAAATACAAATGTATAGTGACCGAAGTGGTCATTTGTGGTTACCAGGGGTGGGAGGAAGGGGAAAGGGGGATCGAAAAAATGTATTCACTAAGGGTAGGATTGCACAGCTGATTATTGGACTTGCTATTAATAAGTTGAACACCTGTAAAAGTTGAATTAGTAAAACTGTGTGATATGTTGACAACAATGCCCAGAAAAGAGTAGCTACTGATGCTTCTTATGAGCAAGCATATCATGGAATTTGGTTCCTTCGTTTGGAGGTTTAGGATCATGATTTCCTGAGACATCCCAGTTAATTGGCCTAATAATGTGTTTGGTGCTTTTGTTCTACCTCCTACTTTTTGTGTAGTTCTTGAGGTTTTAAAAGATTGCAAGCAGCAATCAGAGACACATCTATTGGTCTCTATTCATCTGGAACAGAGGAAGAAAGAGAGTCATGAATAGGAGAAGAATATGGAATGTGTGGCTAATTGCTTCCTAAACAACTTCTTCCTTTGTCATGAGACCAGATGAGCAAGATGGTGCCCAGCTACCATGCCTGAACATTTTAATCAAAGATTTCATAGAAAAATCCTGATCCAAAGGGGAGAAATGTACAAAAGAATTTTAAATTCTCATGGAATCTTCCAGACTTTCTGGAATCATGGAGGGTACATGAAGGCCTGAAAGCATAGCCCTGAGATCATCTTTAAACTTTGATACCAAACAATATCCCCTGATGTCATCTTAAAACTGAACATTAGTGTAGGTTATCTAATGGAAAAATAAAAATAAATAAATAAACCTCTGCCTTGAGCATTATGCTCTTATAAGAACTGTCTGTACAGGATCACATTGAAAATGGCAAGTCCCCAAATTAAATAGGTAGGAACCTTTGGGGCTGTCATTGTATTAACATAGGGGAGGAACAACTCAGAAAAGGAGGATACAAATAGTTGGGCAAGTCAAAGAATGCCAGCATTGTTAGTAAATTGTATATGTAGAAACTATTGAATGGGTGTATGTTTGCTGTGTTTTTCTCAACAACAGTTAAATAAAGAAAAATTTTAAATGTAAAGACTTATGGACCACAAGGAGCTTTGGTAGCGTAGTGGTTATGAATCGGGCTGCGAACGTTAAGTTCAGCGGTTCGAAACTACCAGCCGCTCCACAGGAGAAAGATAAGGCTTTCTACTCCCGTAAAGATTTACACCCTCGGAAACCCTGTACAGGGTCGCTATGGGTCGGAACCGACTCGATGGCACTTAACAACAACAACAATGGACCACAAAAGAAATTGATCTGTTACAATGCGGAAACATACCAATATCATGAAGAGGATGCAGGATTGAGCAACTTTTCATTCTGCTATAGATGAGGTCACCAAGAGTCAGAATTGACTTGTAAAAAAAAAAGAAAGAAAATATCTAGCTTTATTCTCTCATTTTATGAATGATAACTCTAAAACACCAGCTAGGACAAAGTTCTGCTAACTCTCCGAGAAGCCAGGTTTGCTTGTATGCAGGCCAAGACTCTGAGTTCCACTCCTCATTGGTCCTTCTATGGAGAGGTCAGATGAACGGAGCTACCGTTCTTAGAAACAAGCTACGCGGAAGCCCTCCATAAGCAAGTTTATAATAATTTCTCATTAGTTCCGACCTTGAAGGCCAATGAGCACATGGAGTCAGCACTTCACTGTATTCCAGGAGTTAGGATTTCTCTATTAGATTCCCTCCACACAGTCAAATAATGACACTCCATTCTCAATAGGAAGACGCACCAGGCATTAATCTTAAATTAGAAAACTTCAAATGGATACCTATGTAATTGCAAAATATAATTACAATAGCATTCATGAAACATATCAAGTGCCGGGCACTGTGCTAAGCATGTTTTATGACATTATCTCATTATCTTCCTCAACAAGGCCCTATGAGCTTCAATTCACAAGGAGGAAACGACAGCTCAGGGAGTTGTAGAAACTAAACAATATCCCCTGAAGTCATCTTAAAACTGAGCAATCCCCAGATCCGGAGAGTAGAGTTCAGCAAAACTGGATTTCAGTCCCATGCAGCAAGACTGCTAAACACCCCTACGTAATCTCAATGGTTGTGGCAAGCTTTGGAGTCAGCCTGCCTATTTATGATTTATTAGTCACATAAATATCTACCACCTATCTGTCATTTTGTCATATGTGGTGGCTTATGTATGCTTGCATATTTCCAATACCAGCAGAGCTCTCAGACCAATACAGACAGACTAGTAAGTAAACTCTGGCAATCAGCTTCTGAAAATTAGCCAATAAAAACCCTAGGGATCACAATGTCCGATATGGTGCTGAAGGATGAGCCCCATAGGTTGGAGAGCACTCGACAGTGGAGTCAAACAAACCAGTGATCATTAAGATGGCATGAGACCAGGCGATACGCTGCATCCAAACCTACTTTATGGAAACTGAAAACAACATCATCTGCACAACTCTCAACCTTGCTGTGATGGTTAATGTTATGTGTCACCATAGCTAGGCATTGATTCTCAGTGGTTTGGTAAACACCATGAAATCATTTTTCATTTGGTGGTATGATGTGAGCAACCAATTGCTAGAATGGAGTTTTCTTAAACATAGCTCCTGCCTTCATATATAAGCAGACATTCTGCCAAAGCTCACTTTTGGTTTTCTTTCCCAATCCTGTACTCTTCATCGCTTCACTTATGGTTTTGGGGATACTAGAAACCTTCAGCCTGCTGCATGAAATTTGGGTTTACCAGACCCTGTGAACATGGAAGTCAGCAGCCTTCCACTGCCATCTAATCCATGGATTGGGGAATTGCCAACACCCAAAATTTCAGGAAGGAGCCCTGGTGGCAAAGTGCAATTACCAGTTAGGTTGCTAATTCCAAGTTCAGAAATTCGAATCTACCAGCTGCTCCATGGGAGAAAGATAAGGCTTTCTGTTCTCATATAGATTTAGTCTCTGAAGCCCTACCTAGGATCACTGTGAGTCACTGCTGACTTGACAACACACAACCACCACCACCACAGTTGTGTGAGCCAGAGAGGAGAAGTAATTGATTTTTTGAGTCATTTCTTTGAAGTAAACCTCTCAAAATACATTCATAGACACGGTATTGATTTACTCCTGTAGAGAACCTGTTACCCCACCTGTAAAACGGGGTATTAAGCATAAAATTAAAATGAGGATTGAATGAGCTATGCAAGCAAATCCCTCAACTGGGTGTCTGTAGCCTAATGTGTTGCTGTTGTTGTTGTTAAATGCTGTCTAGTCAGTTCTGACTCCTAGTGACATTATATACAACAGAACTGCCTGGTCACATGCCATTCTCACAATCATTGCTGTGTTTGAACCCATTGTTACAGCCTCTGTGATAATTCAT
>NW_006408539.1:9033798-9035456 GCF_000296735.1 Chrysochloris asiatica
GTAGACAGGGATGGGCATTGGCTACCCACAATGGGGGGGCTAACAAAGGCAAGAAGTGACTGGCTTATAAGCTTTCAAGAGGGAGCTTAGATCCAGAGGGCACAGAGGAAGGTAGAATCTCCACTGAGTAGTATCCAATCTGTCTAGGCAGGACAGATGAAAGGAGATGGGGATAGCACTCATGTGGCACAACAGCGAATAATTGTTATCAGGACTGACTGTGAGGATTGGAAATGTAAAGGTAGACATTTTGTAACAAAAGGAAGGGAGTGGTTGACTTTGCATTCCAGGAGTGGAGGTCCCTGGGACCATCAAGGGAGAAGAGTGGAAGGCGGGACCCTACCCAAAGAAATAGTGATGCCAGAGATGGAGGCAGATATGATGATGTGGAGTGATGTAACAGCTGGGGACTCTAGACTGAGAAAGGGAGAGAAGCTGTGCACTGATGACCAGGGGGAAGGCTTACAGGGTATACCCTTTGGTTGGTTGATGATGCATGGAAGGGATTGTAACCCTGGCAATGAAATGATATACGATAGGATGAGTGTAAAGGTAATGTTCTCCTGTGTAAACTATCACATAATTCACAATAAAACATTTATAGATATAGATATAGATACAAGAAACATCTAAAGATGATGGAAAGTATACACAGAGTCACTGTATAAAAAAGAGATGGTAGATGTTCAACCATTTCAACAGGTAACATGTGATCAAGAATAGGTAGTACTGAAGAAAGAAGTCCAAGCTGCACTGAAGGTATTGATGGGAAAGAAGGCTCCAGGAATTGATGGAATACAACTTGAAATCTTTCAACAAATGGATGTCACCCTAGAGGCATTCACTTATCTAAGCCCAGAAATTTGGAAGACAGCTGCTTCATCTATTGACTGGAAGAGATTCATATTTGTGCCCATTCCAATGAGAGTGACCAACAGGATGAGGAAATCATTGAGCAATATCATTAATATCATATGCAAGCAAAATTGTGCTGAAGATCATTCAAAAGCTACTACAACAGTACTGAAACAGGGACCTTCCAGAAAATCAAGCTGAATTCAGAAAAAGCTATGGATGTAAGGATGTCAGATGGGTTTTGACTGAAAGCAGAGAATACCAGAAAGATGTTTACTTGTGATTTATTGACTATGCAAAGGTTTTTTGACTGTGTGGGACCATGATAAGCTATAGATGATATTGCAAAGAGTGGGTATTTCAAAACACTTCATTGTGTTCATGAAGAATTTGCACATAGACCAAGAAGCAGTCATTAAGGGAATACTAAATGGTTTAAACCACCACTCGTCTGTTGGTTTGTTGTACTGTGGTGGCTTGTGAGTTGTGGGATTCTGGAAGCTATGCCATCAGTATTTTAAACACTGGCAGGGTCACCCATGATGGACAGGTTTCAGATGAGCTTCCAGATGAAGACAGACTAGGCAGAAAGAGTGACAAACTACTTCTGAATATTTAGTCAGAAGGCCAACTGATTGGAAGAGATCCATATTTGTGCCCATTCCAAAGAGAGGTGACCCAATGGAATGTGGAAATCATTGGACAATATATTTGATATTCCATGTGGTAAAGTTTTACTGAAGGTAATATAGAAATGGCTGCAAGCATACATTGACAGAGAACTTCCAGAGGTTCAAGCTGGA
>NW_006408539.1:9036177-9047488 GCF_000296735.1 Chrysochloris asiatica
CTTTTTAAAGAGTTGAAGAGCCAAAATGTCAGCTTGAGGACTAAGGTGTGCCTGACCCAAGTCATGGTATTTTCAATAATCTCAAATGCATGTGAAAACTGAACAGTGAATAAAAAAGACCATAGAAGAATTGATGCTTTTGCGTTACGGTGTTGGAGGAGAATATTGAAAGTACCATGGGCTGCCAAAAGAACAAACAGATCTGTGTTGGAAGAATTGCAGTTAGAATGCTTCTTGGAGGCCAGGATGGCCTCTTGGAGGCCAAACTTCATCTCTCATACTTCGGACATATTGTCAGGAGGGACTAGTCACTGGAGAAGGATATGATGCCTGGTAAGGTTGAGGGTGAGAGTAAAAGAGGAAGACCCCCAACGAGATGGATTGGCAAAGTGACAGCATCAGTGGACTCAAGCGTGGCAACATTTTTGAGGTTGGCCCATGACCAGGCACTGTTTCATTCTATTGTGTATAGGGTCGCTGTCAATCAGTACTGACTCGATGGCACCTAACAACAACAACAACAAATGGTTTAAAATCAGGCAAGGTATACACCAGGGTTGTATTCTTTCACCATCCTTATTCAATCTGTATGCTGAGCAAATAATCTGAGAAGCTGGATCATATGAAGAAGAACGAAAGATTCATTGACAGCCTGGATGTCAAGATTTCATTTCTCATACTTCAGACATGTTATCAGGAGGGACAAATCCCTGGAGGAGGACATCATGCTTGGTAATTATTGGTGAGTCAGAGAAAAAGAGAAAGACCACCAACAAGATGGACTGACACTGTGATGGCAACAAGGGACTGACGTGTAACAATTGTGAGACTGATGCAGGACTGGTCATTGTTTTGCTCTGTTACGCATAAGGTCATTAGCAGTTGGAATTGACTCAACAGCACCTAACAACAACAACAACAACAACAACAAAAAACATTGGCCATACAGAAAAAGGAGTTTCTGATTCCTCCAATGCTGACCACTCAACACAGTGAGTCTCCCATCAGAGCTTACCTTCAACTGTTGGTATTCAAGCCTTCTCAGTAGGTGGGAGTAGTAGGTGTAGCAATTGCCAAACTGAATTGAAATTATTCCTAGAAGCCAAGCTCCCACATATATTGTGGGGAGAATGAAAAATGTTATTTTTTCCAAATCACTGTGAAATTCACAGGAAGTTTTACTTGCTGTAATGATAGATCTGGAAGATACCAAACCACCTTGAAGAAGCACTCAGGTGAACCCCACAGTTTAGGAAAGAACTGCTGTGCCCTGAGGAGAAACCAGTTTTTCTAACTTAGAGAAATCTCTACTGGAAGGGGAGAAACAGTGATAAACCGAATGTCCTCCAGGAGGCCTCAGAGCCTTCCTGGCTCTGAGAAGAACCCGGAAGGGGTCTTTAGGCCAATCTGCAATTTTCTGATCTGTCTGTGGCTGATTGCCCTGGTTGTTTGAATTTGCATCATTAACGGGTCCCAAGATACATTGTCATCTTAGAATGCAGAGAGAAGAAATCATACATGTGCATTCTAACAACACAATCATGGAAGCAATTTATTTTGAACATTACTTTGGAGTGAGGCCTTTATGCAGCCAGAGATTTAATAAATACATGGAGATGAGACTGCATTTTTCACTTAGGTTCATCAGACGAGAGGTTTACAATGGTGGAGAGCTAGAGTTTGGAATCAGACCGGGGTTTTCCTTGCAGAGATTAAAAAGACAGATGGCAAGGTGCTGTGCTCAGAGAAAAGGCTTTATAATCAAGGAATTAGAATGTATTCCTCAATCTGGCATTTAGGCTCAGTTGCTAGGCACAGGATCAACTCAGATGCAGCCAGGAGGTTCCATTATTTCAGTTTCCTAAGGTCCATCAAGTCAAAATCGCCAATTCTGTGAGTCCTGGAGTAGACACACTTTAGGGAATTAGAATGTAGATTTCAATGGTATCTAATTCCATGACATATATGTACGTATGTGACTATCTAGCTGTTGGCATCCTGGTGCTGCAGTAGAATAAGCACCAGACTGTTAACCATAAGGTCAATGGCTCAAACCCACCAGTAGCTCCTTGTACACAAGGTCAGTATGAGTCAGAACTGACGCAGCACACTTTGCAACAATGACCATCTATAGCTAGTGGGAGAAAGTTGAGGCTCTGTACCCACAAAGATTTAAAGAAGCTGCATAAAGAGTTTATGCAGGGTCGCTTTGAGTCGGAACTAACTCAATGATACTTCACAACAAATCTTTCATTAATAAATCGTAGTTATATTCTGTCTGTTGCTTCAGACAGAAACCTAGGAGGTCTTCTTTGTTCCTTTCTTTCTCAAATACCTTACATAAAATCCATCAGCATATCTCCTCAACATCACTTCAACATTAGCAGGAATCTATTGTCTCTCCCTCTGCAGTCCAAGCTTGCATTGCCATTTCTTGCTGGCCTATACAGTCACCTTCCAACTTGTTCCACTGTTTAATCTCTCACTATCAGCTGATTTCCTTAAGAAGAAATGTAACAGCTCAGCCTAAGTGGCTCTACCACCCACTTACCATAAATAAGGCTGCATAGTAGGTCTTACCTGGCCCCATAGGGTCTCTCCTCTGGCAGACTCTGCAACCATATGCCCCACCCTGTCTCCTGGCTCTCCACAATCCAGCCTCAGTGATTCCCTCTCCAGACCTTTGTACATCTGCCTGGAACCTTCCTAGTCCAGAGTCACTTTGCTGTTTCCTCACTTTACTAGGGTATCTACTTCATTGTCACTTCCTCAACAAGGACCTCCTGTTTACATCATTTATAGTAACCAGCTGATGTCAAGTTGATTCCAACTCATGCTGACCCCGTGGTGTGTCGGAGTAGAACTGTGCTCCCTGATATTTACAATACCTGGTTGTTCAGAAGTAAATCACCAGGTCTTTCTTCCAGGTAGCTCTGGGTGGACTTGAACCTCCAACCATTTGGTTAGCCACTGAGAGCATTAAGTGATTACATATCACAAAACCAAACTTATTCCAATATATGGCAACCCATATGCTGCAAAGTAAAACTGCTCCATGAGGTTTCTTGCCTGTCATCTTTATGGAAGCAAATTGCCAGGTTTGTCTCCTGCAGAGCATCTGGAAGGGTTTGAACCATCAACCTTATATTAGCAGCTAATTGCAGACTACCTGCATCACCCAGGAACTCCTTTTTAATAGTAGAACCTCGTTACTCTGCTTTAATTTTCCTCAGGAATCTAATCGCAACCTTGTTATTGTTGATGTTACGTGCTGTCGATTCGGCTGCAACTCAAAACACAACAGAATAAAACACTGCCCAGACTTGTGCCCTCCTCACATTGCTGCTGCAGCTGTGCCAGTCCATCTCAATGGGGTTCTTCCTAATTGTCGCTGACGGTCCGCTTTACCAAGCATGATGTCCTCCCCCAGGGGCCGGTCTCTCCTGATAATGTGTCCTATGTATGAGAGACAAAGCCTCACCATCCTGCCTTCTAAGGAGCATTCTGGTTGTACTTCTTCCAATACAGATTTGTTTGTTCTTCTGGCAGTCCATAGTACTTTGGATATTCTCCTCCAATGCCATAACTCAAATGCATCAATTCTTTATTCACTGTCCAACTCTCACAAGCATACGAGGCTATTGAAAATACTATGACTTGGGTCAGGCATAGCTCAGTCCTCAAACTGCTCTGGAAGGCTTTAAAGAGGTCTTGCGCAGCAGATTTGCCCAATGCAATACGGTATTTGATTTCTTGACTGATGCTTCCATGAGTGTTGAGAGTGGATCCAAGCAAAATGAAGTCTTTGACAACTTCAATCTTTTCTCCATTTATCATTATTTTATTTATTAATCAAGTTGTGAGGAATTTTGTTTTCTTTACATTGATGTGTAACGCATATCAAAGGTTGTGTTCTTTGATCTTCATCAGTATTTTAAGCCCTCTTTGCTTTCAGGCAGTAAGGTTATATCATCTGCGTATCGCAGGTTGTTAATGAGTCTTCCTCCAATCCTGATGCCACATTCTTCTTAATATCATCCATCTTCTCTGGTTAGTTGCTCAGCATAATCACAATCTGGCTTTCTCTTATACATCCATTGGTTTGTTTTCTGCATCCACAATAGACTGCCAACTCCAAGAGCTCAGAGACTTGATCCAAGCACATAGAAGTTAGCATACAATAGGCACTGGGAAGCTCTGACTAAGGAGCGATTGAATTCATGGCCACAGGCCAAGGAATAAAACAGGTTACCTTAGAGGCAAGAGAAAGTCTACCCAGGAGTACCAGGCCTCCTTTGGTGCTCAGACTGTGGAATTGGATTCTTACCCATAACCTTTCTGGCCTACCTCCTCCAGGTTAAAGAGGAACACGGAGGACAGCCTTAAAGGCTAAAGAGAATCCATACGAGGAGCCTAAGGGATGAATGCAAATGGAAAACAGAGCAGCTTTGCTGTTCTCATTGGCTCAAGAGAGTGAACGGGATAATAGGGACTCCTTGTATCCCAGCAGCATCCCTTCTCAGCTACCACCAGCTGCCTCCCGGAGGTTCTGCCAAACCCCAAATCCACTGAAATGTGTGTCCTGTACCAATTTTTTTCTAATGTAAGGATGGGCCTAGACATAGACCTCTTAGCACTCCACACACTAATTCCTCCAGTTGGAAATGACAGCTTTAACCCAGAGGAAAATGTCGATTCCAATAACATCTAGTCCTGGACATTCCAACATAAAAGCTGGCTCTACCTCGTGGAATCTGTACCTCTACTCCAGAGATGGGGCCACACAACTTGTCACAAGAGTGGGTTTCGCCTCTACCCAGTGATGCCAGACTCAACTAAAGGGGCATTCTGGAATATCCCAGCTCTGCTGGAGACGTAGCCTTCAACAAGGGCAGTTTGGGCCAACTGTAACACGCCTATAATATGGAATCCTGATGTGGTGCTGTGGGTTAATGCACTGGACTGCAAAGTCAGTTTCAACTGCAGGTCAGTATCTCAAGAACACCAGCTGCTCCTAGGAAAGCCTATACAAGGTTACTATGGGTAGGAACCAAATCTATAGCACTTAACAGCAATGATATAACAGTTATAGAGTCCTGGTATAGTGTGATGTGAGCAAATGAGCTGGACTGCAAGGTTGGTTTGAACATCAGGGTTGGTGGTTCAAGCTCACCAGTCGCTCCTTGAAAAATCTAAACAGTGTTGCTATGAGTCAGAACCGACTCAATGGCACTTAACAGCAACACAATAGTTATGAAGTCCTGGTGTGGTGCTGTAGGATAAGCACTGGACTGCTCATCACAAGGTCAACGGTTCACACCTATACAGGGTCACTCTGAGTTGGAACTGACACAATGGCTCTTAACAACAGCAATAACAACAATATAATAGTTACATAATAATTTCACGTTGAGATGAAAAAAAGTGTACAATTTTGTGATTAATGATCGACTCTGTAAACCTTTACCCAATTCACAATAAAAAGTTAAAAAATAATAACCTATTATAGGTTATAATCATTCATTAAATGCCAGCCCTGGGTCAAACTTTGTGTGGGATGTTTATATGCTTTATCTCTTGTCATCCTTACAAGGTAGCTATTCTTACACCAGTATAACCGATTAGATTCAAAGAAACTTGCCAAGTTCATACAGTTGAGTTCTTCTGAAATTAGTGACAGAAGCAGGGTTCAAGTTCAAGTCATTCTGATTCTAAAACATCAGTCTCTTCTCTCCCATGAAAAAAAGAGCTCTCTATGTAGATGCCCAAGGAGCTCTGGTACTGTAGTGGTTACGAATCAGGCTGCTAATCTCATGGTCAGCAGTTCGAAATTACCAGCTGTTCTGTGGGAGAAAGATTAGGCTTTCTGCTCCTGTGAAGATTTACAGCCTTGGAAACCCTATGCAGAGTCACTATGAGTTGGAACCAACTCCACGGCACCTAATAACAACATGTAGATGCTCACTATCCTAAAACTCAAGGACCATGTGTCCAAGTGACTATATGTTGCTGAACAAAGAAGATAAGGATGATGTGAAAATCCACTCACCCTTCATGACCACGTTAGGGATACAGAACCAATGGTTGTGTATAAGCTTCCATACATAGGTGCTCGCTCAGGGTTCTTTAGCAAGAGCAAAACTAAGGTGCCCTGGTGTTAACAATGTAAAAAGAACAAATAGAAGGTAGACATTAGATAAGGACATTAAAAAAGGCATAGGCGGCAGAGAGAAATTTCCCTTCATGACGCAGAAAAAAATAATTTATCCCAGGTACAAGAGTTAGGGTGGTACGGGGTTTTTGTTGGGTGCCGTGGAGTCCATTTCCAACTCATAATGACCCAATGTGACACCCAGAACTACCACACAGCATTGCCTATAGTGGAGTCTTTGTGCTTTACTGACTATGCAAAGGCTTTCGATTGTGTGGATCTTGACAAACTATGAACAACATTGTGGAGATTGAGTATTCTGGCACACTTAATTGTGCTCATGAGGAACCTGTACATAGATCAAGAGGTAGTTATTCAAACAGAACAAGGGAACACCGAATAGTTTAAAATTAGGGAAGGTGTGTGCCAGACTTGTGTTCTTTCACCATACTTATTCAATGTGTATGCTGATCAAATAATTCAAGAAGTTGGATTATATGAAGAAGAACATGGCCTCAAGATTAGAGGAAGACTCATTAACAACCTGCACTATGCAGATGATACAACCTTGCTTGTTGAAAGTGAAAAGGATTTAAAACACTTACTGCTGAAGATCAAATACCACAGCCTTCAGTATGGGTTGCACTTCAATGTAAAGAAACCAAAAATCCTCACCACGGAACCAGTAAATAACATAATGATTTATGGAAAAGAGATTGAAGATGTCAAAGACTTCATTTTGCTCAGATCAACCATCAACACTCAAGCAGCAGTCAAAAAAATCAAAGGACTTATTACATTAGGCAAATCTGCTGCGCAAGACCTCTTTAAAGTGTTGAAGATCAAAGATATCAGTTTCAGGACTAGAGTGCTCCTAACCCAAGCCATGATATTTTCAATAACATCATATGCATGCAAAAGTTAGATGGCGAATCGTAGAAGAATTGATGATTTTGAGTACTGGTGCTGGAGAAGAATATTAAAAATACCATGGACTGGCAAAAGAATAAACCAGTCTGTGTTGGAAGAAGTATAGTCAGAATGCTCTGTAAAAGCCAGGATGACCAGACTTTGTCTCTCATATTTCAGACATATTGTCAAAAGGAGCCAGTTCCTGGAGAAGGACATCATGCTTGGTAAAGTGGAGAGTCAGTGACAAAGAGGAAGACCCCCCCAACGAGATGGATTGGCACAGTGGCAGCAGCAATGGGTTCAAGCGTAGCAGCGATCGTGAGGTTGGTGCAGAACCAGGCAATGTTTTGTTGTGTAGTACATCAGGTCACTATAAGTCGATACTGACTCAATGGCACCTAACAATACCAACAATCTTTATGGAAACAGACTACAAAGCCTTCCTCCAACAGAGTCGTTGAGTGGGTTCAAGCAGCCATCTTTTTGGTTACTAGTCGAGTACTTCACGGGTGCCTTGTCAGAACTCTTTTGCAGTAACACAAAGTGGAAATTCTCTAGAGAAGAGAAGGCAGGTCTTGGTTCCTCAGCACCTTGATGACACATAGTTCCTATTCATTTACTTCTTAAGCTTTACATACATCACTACATGCTACCTTCTCGACACTTATGGAGTGTGTCATCCAAACTTGGCTGCCACTTGTCCACTGTCCTGACCTGTTTTAGCCCTAGACCACTCTGAACGGAAGACTGGCTGTCTCACTAGTTCCCACAACATGTCCAATCATACCTAGTCTTTTGCAGTTTTAAGTTGACACAAAGAATTACAGAATCGTGGCATGGAGTCACAACCCAAAATGTTTTCATTAATAAAATCAGGGCAGTAATGCTAACTTTATGTGCTGCCAGAAAGTTCTAAGGATTCCTTTGATATTAGCAGCACTAATATGCGATTCCCTGAAAATATGACTGATCATTTGAAGAGTATCCTTTCCGTTTTAAGAAACACATGGATTAGAAGTGCCACACTACAAACGGAATTCCTGTTTGGTAGTGAGTGGCATTTTACAACTTTATCCTTGTGTGCCAGGCTCTATGGAAATAATGCTCATGGGCCACAAGTAGCTTAAAATATGGCTGAGGAGATACCATAAGTCTACCCATAATGTGCAAGAACTCCATGGGGTCTTATTGTCTGTGATCTTTATGGAAGTGAGTTTCTTCCATGGCACCACTAAGTGGATTTGAACTAAACTATTGGTTAGTTGTTGTTGTTGTTACTAAGTGCTGTCGAGTCACTTCCAGCCCACAGCAACGCTGTATTGACCTGTATTGGGTTTCTGAGGAGCAGCTGGTGAGCTTGAACCACCAACCTTATGTTTCAAACCACCTTTGCAGTCCAGTGCATTAATCAGCAGCACCATGGTTAGTAGACAAGCGCCAACCCTTGACATCACTAAGAGACCTTGTTTTCTGGATTTGGGGTTTTGTTTTTTACATCACTAGGTTGAATTCTAAAAGCCCTGGTGACATACTGGATTATGAGTTGGGCTATTAACTGCATGGTCAGTGGTTCGTATCCACCAGCCACTTCAGGAAGAAAGATGAAGCTTTCTGCTTCTGTAGCGATGTAGAGCCTCAGAAACCCTATGCAGGGGTGGGGAAACTTTTTTTCTGCCAAGAGCCACTTGGATATTTATAACATCATTCGCAGGTCATATAAAATTATCAACTTAAAAATTAGCCCACTATAATGTGGTGACTGGAATTGCAGTTGCTTTGGCAGGGCCAGACCAAAGGATTTTGCCAGTCTTACACAACCCTCGGGCTGGACGTTCCCCACCCCTGCAGGGTCACTGTGAATGGGAAATGATTCAACAGCACATTACAGAAGATTAAAATCCATTCATACTCCCAGCTACAACTACACAACTACAAGAAAATGATTTTTATGGGGGGAGGGTTGGAAGAAGTGGTGGGGGTAAGAGGGTGGGCAGGAGAGTAAGGAATGAAGGTTAAGGTTAGGACTGTGGCTAGGTCTAGGCTAGTCCTTGGTGTTGTTGCTGTTAAGTGTTGTCAAGTTTCTTCCGATTCATAAATACCCTGGATAGCGTTTCCAAGGAGTGGCTGGTGAATCTGAGCTGCTAACCTTGCTGTTCAAACCAACCTTGAGGTCCTGTGCTTATCCTACAACACCATAGCAGGACTCCTAGGACTTGGTTTATTGTTAGGGTCATGGTTAGGACTAGAGTTCATGTTAGAAGTAGGGGTTGGCTTGGTGTTAGGAGTAAGTCTTGGTCTAGTTTTAAGGTTACAATTAGGTTTATTTTCATTTTTAATTTTTTCTTGAAATCTACTTGATAGCCCTCATATGGAAGTTCTGTAACATGATTCCCTTTTTTTTTTACTTTATGGGGTTTTTATGTTGCAAAATGCTATCTCTGGTTCCTTATTTTCAGTTTTGTAGGCTTGTTTTACTTTAAATGCTTCAATATCTGGGTTGAGTTCTGGGTGATATTGTCATGTAAGTTTCTTTATTTTTACCTTACATTCTTGTTGAGAGAGAGAATATAAAAGCCATATAGTTCTTCTGTAAGCATTATACTCTGAAGATATTTAGTATCAGGCTGATTGCTGAATAAAAAGATCTGGTTACCATCACATCTAATCCTTCACAACTGAATTACATCCCCTGCATGGCTTTCTCCTCCGTTTCCTCTCATTTCCCCCATTCAACCTCCTTTGACTACATTCCAGTTTCTAGCAAATGTTGCAAAGTCTCAGCTATTTTCCTTAGATTATACAATTTTCCAGAAAACTCAGAAGCTGATCTGCTTAACAATTTATTCATTTTTCTTCTAAAGAATGGTATTATTTTCCCTCTCTAAGAAAGTGAGCTTCGTCATATTTCCTCTTCAATTTAGAAAAAGGCATTAGCCAGCTTGCATTGAATTAAAAAAAAAAAAAAAAAAATTCAATTTAGAAAAAGGCATTAGCCAGCTTGCATTGAATTAAAAAAAAAAAAAAAAAAACCTGAATGCTACTCTGATTCTCACCAGAGTGAAATATTTTCTCCATGTACCCAGAAATAGTGATGGAAAATCTTTTCCTTTCACACAATATTTGAGCATAATTGGCAAAAGCCTTCAATTATAGAGAAAGTCTTATAAGAACCAGTCTTTCTTTCAACAAAAACTCTAATCCATTAGGATTTACGTGACTCTATTAGCTGAAGCCTTTCTGTTTAGTTAATAATATGAAATGTTTTTTGAAGTTTGCATATGTCCCCTATGAATGTCTTCAGCCACTTCCCCTGTTCATAATAAAATGTAGATGTCACAACACTTTGCACCTTAGTACTGTTTTATAGAAATACTGCAATACTAGCAAATTATAATAGTCCACAGCACATTTAATCAAAGATTTCTATCAACATTGGAGAACTGATGAGATAAATTAGCTTAAGTAATTGACCATTATAAAAGATGAATTATTAAAGCCAGGAAAAATGTTTTCTAATAAATCATTCATTTTTTCACATTTAATAAGGAGAGATGACTTTGAGCAATGTTTAACAGATCATTTATAAACTGTCTCTAAGAGACTCAATTTGAAGGGATTGGGGTGGGAATTAACTGGACAAACCAGAAGAATGAGTCCGGATTCTTACTAATCTCCTCTAAGCTCATGGGCAAATAACTCCACCTCTCTTTATTTTTTATTCCCTTTATACTCTATAAAACACAATAATAATATCTACCTAGGAGTCCTGGTGTAGTGGTGTGAGTTAATGTGCTAGACAGCAAAGTCGGTTTGAACCACAAGGTTGGTGGTTCAAGTTCACCAGCCGCTCTTTGGCAACTCTATACAGGGTCGCTATGGGTTGGAATCGACTTGACAACACTTAACAACAACAACAGAATTCTTGAAGTCCCTAGGTGGTGGAAATGGTTAATATGTCTGGCTGCTAACCAAACAGTTGGAAGTTCAAGTCCAATTAGGAGTGCCTTGGAAGACAGGCCTGACAATCTACTTCTGAAAATATCAGCCCTTCATAGGCCATGAACAGATACTTCACCAAGGAAGATACTCAGGCATCCAACAAACATGAAGAAATGGTCATGATCATTAATCATTATAGAGATGCAAATCAAAACAGCAATAAGATATAATTTCACACCAGCATTAACAGCAAAGTTCCAAAAAACAGAAAACAGCAAATGCTGGCAAGGGTGTGGAGAGGCTGGGACC
>NW_006408539.1:9047588-9048746 GCF_000296735.1 Chrysochloris asiatica
TGGAGAAGAATATCATGTTTGGTAAGGTGGAGGGTCAGAGAAAAAGAGGAAGACCCCAACGAGATGGATTGGCCAAGTGGCAGCATCAATGGACTCAAGCGTGGCAACAGTAGTGAGGTTGGCCTGGGATCGGGCAGTGTTTTGTTCTGCTGTGTATAAAGTAGCTATGAGTCAGTACCAACCTAACAACAACAACATAAACTTAGAATAAAGACTATTATAGAATATCTGGTGCTAGTATCATTACTAATGCTAACTAGTGGCACTGTGGGATACTGAATTGCAAGGTTGATTTGAACCACAAAGTCAGTGGTTCAATATCACCAACCACTCCTTGGAAACCCTATACAGGGTCACTATGAATTGGCACCAACTCAACAGCACTTAACAACAAACAACAATAGAAGCAGTATTACTAGTATTATTAAAGAGTAATGCTACTAGGTTATCGTATTATACTAATATACTAGTCGAGTCCTGGTATGGTGCTGTAAGATAAGCACTGGACAGCAAGGTAGGTTTGAACCACAAGGTCAGTGGTTCAAACTCACCAAACACTTCTCAGAAACCTTGTACAGGTCGCTATGGGTCAGAACAACTAGATGGCACTTAACACAACAACAAAAATATACTAATAGGAAATACCAGTTATCAAAAAACAAGTGTTTTGGGCTTGATTCTCTAGAGAAGCAAAAACAGTGACGTTGTTGTGAGATGTCTCCACCATCAGTTCCAATTCCTAGTAGCCTTCTGTACAACAGAACAAAACACAGCCTGCCCAGTCCTGTGCCATACTCAGAACTGATGACATTGTATCAATCCATCTCATCGGGGGGAGAGAGGGGCCTTTCTCATTTCCACTGACCCTCCATTTTACCAAATAAGATGTGCTTCTCCAGGGACAGTCCCTCCTGATAACATGCCTGAAGCATGAGAGACGAAGTCTCCCTCCCCTTCCTGGCCTCTAAAGCGCATTCTGGCTGCACTTCTTCCAACACAGGTCTGCTTGATCTTCTGGTAGTTCATGGTACTTTCAATATTGTTCACCAAAACTATGACTCAAGTGCATCAGTTCTTCTACTGTCTTCCTGATTCACTGTCCTACGGTCTTTCTTATTCACTATCCAACTTTCATGTGCATATGAGGTTATTGAAAAT
>NW_006408539.1:9048846-9057414 GCF_000296735.1 Chrysochloris asiatica
GAAGAGAATATTAAAAGTGTCATAGGCTACCAAAGGAACAAACCAATTTGTGTTAGAAAAAGTACAGCCAGAGTGCTCCATGAAAGCCAGATGGCCAGACTTCGTCTCTCATACTTCAGACATTATCAGGAGGGACCAGTCACTGGAAAAGACAGCATGTTTGGTAAAGTTGAAGGAAAAAGAGGAAGACCCCCAATGAAATGGATTGGCAAAATGGCAGCAGCAATGGGCTCAAGTGTAGCAGCTATTGGGAGGTTGGCACAGGACAGGGCAGTGTTTTGTTCTGTTGCACATGGGATAACTATGAATCGGTACTGACTGGATAGAACCTAACAACAATTAACAACAATGTGTCCATCAAATATTTTTGCTTTCTTCAGTTGTGAAATATAAGATGTAAATGGAGAATCACAGGGAGAAAGTAGGATAACTTGTTACAAGGAGGGGATTGTAATCATTGAGATGAAATAAAGTATCTGATTTGTTGAATGTAAATCCGATAATCTTGTCTTTAAACCTGAACTCAATTCACATTAAAAAGTTTTTTTAAATAAATCAACACTTAAAACCATATGGAGCACAGTCCTACTCTGACAGTATGGGGTTTCCATGAGTTGGAGTAGAATTGGCAGTCACTGGTTAACTGGTTAATAGGGTTCTTAAGATGAACTAATAATATAATGTATAAAAGCATAATACTGCTGGTTTCTCAGGCTTCACAAGAACGAAAATGTTTGTACACAGCCTAACAAACTTTTAAGGCAAATGACTGACAAATCTACAGACTATATCCATGCATGTAAATGCATTTACAAGAGATTTATAGCATCTTAATCCAACCAACTAAGCATGGCTAGAATAATCTCTACAACCCTTTGTGAGGAGCTTCCCTCCCTGCTGTAAACACCTCCAGTGTCATGAATCTCTCACCCCCACAGATAGACCTTTCCCCTTTACAATACCATCAGCTACTGTTGTTATTCAGGTGTGGGTTTTGCCCTTTTGAGTCCCTCGGGTTCTAGTTCTGTGGCACTGTACAGAACAGACCTGATATCTGCTCCACATGACAATCCTCTGATTATTCAAAACTGATAGCCACTATACACACACACCCAATAAATAGCACATATCATTGAAAGCAACAGTGAAAAAAACAATGTATTGCACTAGGCAAATTTGCTGCACAACACCAATTTAAAGTGTTCAGGACCAAAAATGTCAGTTTGAGGAATGAGATGTGCCATGGTATTTTCAATCGTCTCATACACATGTGAAAGTTGGGCAATGTATAAGGAAGATCATAGAATATTGATGCATTTGAATTATGGTGTTGGGGAAGAATAATAAAAAGTACCATGGACTTCTAAAAGAACAAACAAATCTGTGTTGGGAGAAGTACAGCCAGAATGCTCCTTGGAAATCAGGATGACCAGACTTTGTTCTTCATACTTTGGGCATAATATCAGAAGGAACCAGTCCCTGGAGAAGGACAGCATGCTTGATAAAGTAGAGGGTCAACAAAAAAGAGGAAGACCCTCAATGAGATGGACTGTCAAAGTGGCAGCAGCGCTGGGCTCGAGCGTTACAATTGTAAGGATGGTGCAACACTGGGCAGTATTTTGTTCTGTTGTTTATAAAGTCACTAGGAGTTGGAACTGACTCCATGCATCTGACAACAGCAACAACATCATTGGATACCTTCTGTGTACCAGTCATTGCAACAAAAGTATTATCTGTCATCTCATTGAAACTTCCCAGCAACCCAATGCAGTAGGTTCATTTACATTGTTCACCAATGAAAGAACAGAGGCTCAGAAAGGATGGTAACCTGTCCAACGTCATACAGCAATAGCACACGAGTCAATAGCAAAAGAGCTGAAAGTCAAAGTTCTCAAGTCTCTACAGTCTACATTATGTAGAGACATCACTACACTTCAAACATGTTCTTCTCTAAGCAAGAATTTCCTAAACCCAAATCCCTCAGACCTTACTCTCATATCACATTGCCCACATGTCTTCAATCTAGTTCCTCTTCTAAGACTCCGTTAATACCTCTGCTCAAATGTGTCTGCCTCAAAACAAACCATATACAATGGCCAACTCCATATGTCATCAATTTCAGATAATCTTACTATATCTCCCCAGTAAATTTGCTCCCCATCTGTTCCAACTGATGATACCTGCTCTTTTTTCCCACTCTCAGCTAATGGTCATTCCTCATACACCTCTGAGAAAATTATGAAAACCAACTATGTCCCACTCAGAATCCCACCAGCAGACATAAGAACCAACCTGCAACATGTCCACATCTCTCCTCCCCTCCTACTGCAACATCTCTGCCTCGTCCCTCGTCCCTATGGCTGGCACTTGTGTTCCTGCTTTCTCCTGAACTATCCTCCTGAAAATTATCCTTCCCTAGACTACTGCTTTGGTTCCTTAACTAGGTTCCCAGTTCTTGCCTTGTTGTGTGTTGTATCTCTGAACTGTATTCTCAAAAAGATTTCTATGAGTTCTGTAAATTTAATGAGTTGGGTCCTAAACCTAATCATTTCTGAGTGGTGTCTTTTAAAAAAAGAAATCCCACAGAAAGAAACACACAGGAGGAGGAGACCCTGCGAACCCATTACAAACCAAGGAACACCAGGGGTACCAACAAAGAAGGCCCCTCTTCTACAGCTGATGTGTTGATTTGATCTTCTAGCTTCTAAAATTGTGAGATAATAACTTGCTGTTGTTTGAGGTCACTCATTGGTGGTATTTTTGTTAGAGCAGCACTAGGAAAGTATGATATGCTTCTTGCTAAATATTCTCAAAAAATCAGCCAAGATGATCTTCTCAAAGTAGAAATCAGTCCATCTCTCTTTCCTGCTCCAAACCCTCCAAAGGCTTACCATTAAAATATCTTATTAGAAAGCTTTGGTTCCTATGGTCCTTCACAACTACTTCATTCCTTACCTTCCACTCTTCTCCTCCTAGTTCACTGGTCTTCTCTGTGTTCCAAAACTGTACCATGCTTCTTGTCACATTACAACTTCTTGTGATGCAGGTCTAAACCTAAATATCAATCCAAGAAAGCCCCTCCCCTCCCTAACCAAGACACTTTTTATCACAATGACCCAGCTTCGTTTTCTTCAAAGCATTTGTTATTCTCTGAGATTACTATATTTATTTGTTTCCTTGTTTGTTCTGTCTTCTCCCACTAGATTTAGAGCAGACATCTTATCTGTCTGTTCACAACTATATCCCCAGTGCCTAGAACAATGGCCAGCATGCAGAACACACCCAATAAATATTCATCAAATGAGTGAATAAAATTCACCAATTAACTAACAGTATTTTATAATGCGAACATTTCTAAGCCTTGTCCTAACTAGGATTGTTATTTTAGACTCAACAAAATGATTTTTCCAAACATCAATGGTGTCATTAAATTAAATGTAATTTAATTTAACGCAAATTATAAAGTGTCTACTATGGGAACGTCACCATTGTGGATGCTTTGGGAGATATGAAAGGAAAATATGTTCATGTTCCAGGAAAGGACAGGAGAAGAGATATCCAGAAAGAATGGGTATATTCTTGAATTCTTCAATATAAAAATTAGTTTTACACAAAACTAATAATTTTGAGGGTTTTTGAGGCTGTGGGTAGATGGTATGACAAATAACTAAATTAATCAGAAGTGCTATTGTAAGGGTATAAAACACTACCCAATTTCTAAGAATACTGAGAGAGATTCCTCTTAGGAAAAGATCTGGGTAGACTTTTAACTAAATCTAGAAAAACGTTCTTGAATTGTAACAACCAAATATTCTTTGTTGTTGTTGTTAGGTGCCATCAAGTCGGTACCGACTCATAATGACCTGATGCACAACAGAACGAAACACTGCCCTGGTCCTGGGCCAACTTCACAACTGTTGCTACACTTGAGTCCATCGATGCTGCCACTTGGCCAGTCTGTCTTTCTGGGAGTCTTCCTCTTTTTCTCTGACCCTCCACCTTACCAAACATGATATCCTTCTCTAGCAACTGGTCCCTCCTGACAATGTGTCTGAAGTATTAGAGACGAAGTTTGGCCATCCTGGCCTCCAAGGAGCACTCTGGCTGTACTTCTTCCAACACGGATTCTAAGTGGAGGTAACACATGGCAAACATGGAATTTCAAATTCTCATGGAATCCAGACTTTCTAGAGCCATTAAGGCTGGATGAACCTCTGAAACTATTGCCCTAAGGTCATCATTAAACCTTAAACGAAACAAATTCCCTGAAGTCTTTAAATCAAAAGTTGGTTTAGCTTAATTAAACAATGTCTGCCTTGAACATTGTGCTGTGTTAAAGTTTAGGGAGTGATGAGTTTATACTAACTGTTGCTGTGGTTAAGTGCCGTCGAGTTGGTTCCAACCCATACTGACCCTGTACAGGGTTTCTTAGGAGCTGCTGGTGAGCTTGAACCACCGACCATGCGGTTCAAAGTGACTATGCAGTACAGTGCATTAACCCGTAGTGCCAGGGAGGTACAATTAAGTAAAAACCAAAACAAATTAAATTCACTGTCATCAAATCTGTTCCAACTCGTAGAGACCCTGTATAGGATTTCTGAGGCTTTAAATCTTTATGGGGCAGAAAATCTTGTCTGTCTCCCCTAGAGTGGCTGGTGGATTTGAACCACTGACCTTGCAAGTGCACATCCTACAGTGTCACCAAGATTCCTAACAATTAGGTAAAAGAAGGTAAGAATGATTCTACACTAATGTAATCTATGTCACTGACTTGTACACATTTGATTTGTTCAATTGATGTATGTTCTGCTGTGCATATATTCTACAGCAATAAAAATGAATTAAATCAATTGTTTTGACCAATGTCAAAGACAAGTAGGAATGAAGGTGTCCTCACAGGGTATTTTTCCAAGCCTTTCTCAGTGACCGCATGTGTCCTAACTATTCCCTTTGACATAGTTAAAAGGCAGGTTGAAAAGCCCACGATCCTGCATTTCCAGGTTCTAAATTCTCCTCAGGATTGGATACAGATCCAACATGTTCGCACATAGTTCTCTTTTGAGGGGACTCAGGACTCAAGACCATCAAGTTTGGATCAACACACTTAGGCACTCTCAAAGACAAACTAACCAACCAGATCTAAGAAGGATACGTTGAGAATCAATTCTGAAGAGTTAAAACCACTACATTAATATAAGATGTTGATGCTGTTTAAAAGCAAACAATTTTATGGAAGGCTGTTGATGAATGGCTGCAACATCAGTGACTTGGGATAAGTGAGTCCAAAGAGATGAAGCATATTTAATGTAATTACACATCCATTCCTTGTGATGTACAACCCTATGAAGCATTACTAATCCCCAAACAGATACCTGCCGAGAAGACTATCTAAAACAGCTGTTTGGTCCACAAGAAATGAACCAAGTGAATTCAAGGTACTGAGAACATTCAGCTGACTGGTTCTCAGCCTCAGCCCCTGTCCACCAAGTCCAGGAATTAGAAAGAATTAAACAGGGGCCCCTCAGAAGGGATATTTGTTTCAAGCATAAATCAGCCTGTCAACTTATTTATTATTGTAATCACCTCTCTCAGCATTTCTATTATTGGAGAGGACTTTTTTCCAAATGGAAAATGACGTACCTGATTGCTTGCATGAGGCTTGGCGTCATACTCATTTTGACTTCTTGTTTGAGGCTGTGAGAAGGCCAAGAAAAGGCCTTTACATCCTCGCATGCATACCTATTACAGTTAATGGAGTTCATGGGTTTATTATGCATTGGGGAGTTAAAACACAAGAGCTGTAATGATGGAACCCATACCTACGTTATTGGTATATCCAAGAAAGCTTCAAGACTTCAAGCACTAAAAATAGTTAAAATTATCTTAGAAACTATTTACATCTATCAAGAGTAATTACATGAGACTGTAACTCTTTCCCATCCTATTAGAATACGTTAATAACCTATATTTTATTTATATTGAGTTGCTAAGTTTATTAGTGCTTATTACAGGATATGTTCTTAATTTTATGTTTTACAAAACAACTTGAATAATCGGAATTACTTTTGTGATTTTTTTTTTGCCACTTGCAATAAGATGAGTGAATTATAAAAAGCCATTTTCTAAACATGCTAACAGGTGCAAGCAAGATTGACAGAGCAATCCGAGAAAGCATCCTTAATGGGGGCTTTCCAAGATTTGAAATGGAATTTCTTAAATGAGTGCATCTCATTTTTAACAGACCCGGTTTACCACGCAGAGAGAATGTTGAGCACAGGCTATAACAGCCTATTTTATTTAACAATAACCATAATCAGAATTATTTGCTCTACAGATGTGTATTAAAAAAAAAAAAAAATCAGAACCAACTAGAATTAGACATTGTTGTCGCTGTTGTCATGAAGTGCCTCTGAGTTGATTCTGCCACAAAGCAACCCTGTATAGAGTTTCCATGGAGCAGCTGGTAGATTTGAACTGCTGACCTTGTGATTAGTAGTCCAGTGCTTATCCTACAGTGCCACACCAGGACTCCAAAATTAGACATTAATAATATTAAAATGGAGTCCTGGTGTGGCACTGTGGGTTAATGCACTGGACTGCAAGGTCAGTTTGAGCCACAAGGTCAGCGGCTCAAGCTCATCAGTCTCGCCTCGGAAACCCTATACAGGGTCATTATGAGTCGGAACCAATTCAACAACACTTAACAACAATATTAATAATTAAGAATTTAAAATTTTCTAAAGCAAAGGAATAAAAACTAACTTTGGGTTATTGAAGAAAGCTTCAAATTATAAGTATAAATGGTCAGAAAAAAGCCTGGTGTCAGGAAAGCAGGAAGAGATGAATTCTAAGTTCGACTTCGCGTTTCTGACAGTGGGCTTGACTTCTGTTGATTTGTGAACTCAGTACCTCTCCCTAAACACTTCCATGTGTAGTCTCAGTGCTGGGGGGCAAGAGGAGCAAACTCCAAGTCCCCACCACCAGAGGATTGGCATACCTTACCAGTCTGGATGGGGTGCTTTCCTGATCTCCCAAATCCATTCCCTCTCTGCATGACTTGGGCTGTGGAACAGCTCTTTTTTAAATCACTATGTGGAACATCGCCACAATTATTTCTGATTTTTCTCCAGAGTTTTTCAAGACAAAAGGAATATTCCCCAAGCCAGGTTCTCGGAACTGAACTGAGATTTGAGGCCTCCAGGAAGTGAGTTGCCTTTAAGAAGTTCTGAAAATATAAATTGAATTACCAAGAATTCTATTCATTGAAAAGCACATTATATTGCATCATGTCCTTTTCAAATAGAGTGAAACTCGCTTATATTAAATTTCTAAGAACCTGAGGAAAAAAACTTGATACAGAATGGAATTTGATATACTCTAGAAATATTACATATGCATGTAATAGACCTAGATTTTCTATTTGATTGCCGTACATAGCAATGCAGTATAGGTGGGTTCACTACTAGGGAGGATTCATTGATTTCTCGTTTTGTGTTTTTCAAGATATAGATAGGATGTGTTTCCTCAAGAAAAACAACAGATTCGTTCCTGAGTCTAAGAAAGTTAAATATTCATGAAAAAAGGAATTCTGGGAGGAATTTGACCAGAAAGTAGCGTCAGCAATCTCGTTTTCACTTCATTCCACTATACTATTAATTTAATTGACTGGAGTCTAGACTGGTGAATTCTGGAATGGCATTTCTCTTTCTTTTCTTAGCTCTGTAATTTTCTAGTCTATAACTTCTCTATCCATTTTTTTCATTGGGCATTTTAATATTCACCTGAAAGTGTTCAAAGGAAAGTAATTACCAAAGAATTTCAAAATATGAAGAAAATTTCTGTTCCCCAGAGTAGCTCAAATTTTGGAATATCATAAAAATAATGAAAAAGAGGTCACTGTGATAAAATTGCAATAAATCCTTACACTAACATTTATATAAAATAGACCATCTCTTAGATTGTAGATATTGAAACCTATTAGAATTTTTCACAATTCTTTGTTTCTTACTTTTTTGTTTCTGTTTTCAGTGTTCCCTGAACACCATCATTCTATTAACAGTTGGGTGGGAGGGACTGGGTTTTGATCTCCTCCCTGGAGAATCCTAACATAAGGTATGCTGTGGAATCCTTGTTCTTTCCTGCAAGACTGAGTGGATGAATAATGTACTTTTGAGAGCTCTTGGGTCAGAAGCAACTTGTTGGAAACTGATTTGGTTTGATTTCAGAGTTGTTTATTTTACAAGAAAGAATCACAAGTTAAAACCATAACTTATGATCATATAACTCTATAATCAGTTCTACATTCTACTGACTTTACCCAAATTTAATGACATCAAAATGTAAGTTTTAGGAATAATCCAATTGACTTCCCAATAGAATGGTAAATCTCAGTTAGTGGTCGTTAGACATGTCATGCACACATGCAAAACAATACGTATTTCACCTAAACTATTTTACTAGTTGTCTCAAAAGTTGTTGACATCATCAGAAAAAGCATACACTAAGCTTTCTTCATGTGGCAATCTGAGTTAATGTGCCAAATTGTAAATCTATTTGAACTGTAAGGTC
>NW_006408539.1:9059748-9066359 GCF_000296735.1 Chrysochloris asiatica
GACCTATAGCAACCCTCTATAGGGTTTCTGAGAAATGACTGGTGAACTTGAACTGCCGACCTCGCAGTTCAAACGGCTTTGCAGTCTGGCGCATTAACCCACAGCACCGCACCAGGATTCTCTATATATAGATATAGATATAGATACATATGGAACTCTGGTAGCGTAGTGGTTACGAATCGGGCTATGAACCTCAAGGTCAGCAGTTCAAAACTACCAGCTGTTCCGCAGAAGAAAGATGAGGCTTTCTGCTCGTGAAAAGATTTATAGCCCCGGAAACCCTATACAGGGTCGCTATGAGTTGGAACGGACTCCATAGCACACAACAACAACTATATATACACACACATACATACACAAGGAGGTTTGTCAAGGAAATGGCTCACATAGTTGTAAAGGGAGGCAAGTCAGTCATCAGGTTGAAGGCTTCTTCGGACTCATGTAGCTGCAAGAGCTAATGAACTCAAGGTGGGCAGATGAGATGGCAGGCTTCTGACTGCAGAGGTGAATGAACCCAAGGACACCAGGTAGTGTGACTGGCTGCTGCTACTCTCAGGACTGACCAGCACTATGGTAGCCCACTTTCTCAAGTCCAAAGAACCAGAGGTCAGATGAGAAGCCCGACCCAGTAAAAAGCAAGTCTGCTTTTCCACTTTCCACAGTGACCACACATATTGGGAGCAGGCCACACCTCCAAGGAAACGTTCTTTCCATTGATCAGCTGCTCATAGCAAATCTCACCTCATCCTTCTGTCTTAACTTCCAAACCACTGAGAATCCTGGTCCAGCCAAATTGACACAAAGCCTTAACGATCACATCCTCAGACCCTATAGTCTGACCTCCTCACTGAATTCAGTGGTTGCTGGGTCCCTTCCTTGACATGTTACTCCCACAGTCCAACCAGACATCACATATCTCTCCATGGCTTAGAACCCCATACAGAGCCCCCAAATGATATACACTCGAGTCCATTAAGAATCACCTAAAATGTCAACACGATTTGGAAGCGAGCTATTAACAGTGCATATGTGAAGTTGACAGTACTTGTGATACGCAGGATAAACAACAACGAATACTAATGTCATATTTGTATAGCACGTTGGCGTGTTCAAAGTGCTGTCATAGCACTCTGTGGAGACAGGCAAAAAGGGTATTATCTTCCTAATTTGCATATAAAGCACTTCCATTCAGTAGGGTTAAATGAAAGCAACAAAACAAAGAAAAGAAGACAATTGTTGCACCCACAGCAGCCCTGCTCTGGGCCCCGTGCTGGATGCCCCGCAGGCCGGCCAGAGGAGGGGGGCTTCTGTAAGATACCCAGCCTTCCAGAACTTGCCTTAAAACACTGCCCGTGTTTCTCTGGTGTGGCCAGTGGCTTGCATGCACTAGTCATGAGGCACAATCCTCACAAATGCTTGTTCCCAGGCCTTGCCGAGGCATACAGAATCAGAATTGAGGAGTAGATAGGATTGGTAACTAATGCCCCCAAAGGATTCTAATGCACCCCAATCTAGCTAGACATATGAAGGACGTCACCTACTAAATCAGGGGGTGTTGTTGGGAAGTGTCATTGACTCGGTTCCCACTCATAGCAACCCTGTATAGGGTTTCCAAGGAGCAGCTGGTGAGTTTGAACCACTGACTTTGTTCAAACTGACCTTGAAGTGAAGTGACATTGAGGTCAGTAGCCCAGCTCTTAACCTACTATGTTACCAGGGCTATGTTGTAAGGTCCTATAACAACCTTCAAAATTAAATAATGGGAGCACACACACACACACACCTCACCCCACCCCCACTCTGGGACAAAACCTCTCAGAGGGTTAAAGACACTGAGATAAACTGCCAGAACACAAACCCCAGTCCTACCACTTACAAAGTGACCCTAGACAAGGCACTTCACCTCTCTGTATCAGTTTTCTCATCTGTAAAAATAGGGATAATAATAGAGTTATTGTTATACCTCCACGAGTTGTGAGTGGGAGAAAGATGAGGCTTTCGGCTCCTGTAAAGATTTACAACCACGGAAACCCTGTACAGGGTCGCTATGAGTCAGAACCGACTCCACGGCACTTAACAACAACAACAGTTGTGAATGAGAATCCTTGAGATTATTGAAAACAAAGTACTTAGAACAGTCTAAAACTCAAAAAGTCATAGTTACCCTCTGTACAATTTTCCAAACTAAATCTTGATAGGAGCAGACAGCTTCATCTTTCTCCAACTTTGAACTGTTGATGTTACAGTAAGTAGTACAGTGCTTATTCTACAGTGCCACCAGGCCTCCTTAGAGTAGTCTTTCTGCTGCTTATGTTGTTGGTGGTGGTGGTGGTGCCATTGAGTTGGTTCCGATCCATAAACCCTTTGTAGGGTTTCTGAGGAGCGGCTGGTGGGTTTGAATTGCCGACTTTGCAGTCCAGCACATTATCCTGCCGTGCTACACCAGGACCCTAACAATAAGCCTAGCACATAGTAACTGTTGAAAGAGTATTGAATCTTAACAAACAAAAGGATATCTTTTCTTAATACAGATCTTTAAAATGAGATACATTGCTAATAGCCAATACAAGTCTCAAAGGGTTGATGAGATGATACTTCAAGCATTTGGTGAAATATCCAGAATCAAAATTTTGGTATGGTAAGTAGTCAATGCATATTCATTGAATGATACAATGGTGTTAAATTCAACATTTTGCCTGGATGGTGATTTAGAACTGAAGACAGATGCAATCTAGCAGACCAACCCAATTCTCAAAGTCCTGTAAGTTTGTCATAAGATGAAGCAAATTATATTTTGTAAATTTAGTTTTGTTTTGCTTTAATAAGCCTTCATGCAAATTCTTGCTAAGATCAGCATCATTAGCCTTTCAGAAGGCAAAGTGGGCCTGCAGAGATGTGAACTGTCCTGTGTAAATACTCGCTTCACCAATCTATCTGCACCTTGTCCTCTGTGTTACTGCTGCCTTCTCTCCTCCTCTAAGAGCAGGTCACCACTCACATGCAACCTGGGCTGCTAATGTCCCATCTTCAGGATATTTTAGAAAGCAATACAATAAGCTAAAATGTCCAGAGTTATTATTCCTTTCCTAATGAATAACTGAGTCTCTGAAGTCCTATTTGACTACAAAACAAAGTTAATAAATTTTGAGAGCTTCTTGATTTTAAAGCACGTACAAGTCTAGCCGACATACTATCTGAAGGTGGATACTGAGAAGCTATGGCTCTGCACATGGTAAAAATGGCAGCTGTCTGGAACCACCCATGAAGATGTTGAGACCAACTCTTGGAGGACAGCAGATATTTTCAGCATGGGCAGGAAAGAGCAAGTTTCCCTAAAAGAAAACACATTGACAATAATGGAACAGGTTGCTTCTATTGTTAATGCCCTAATGACTTTCTTAAATTAGCTTTTTATGGGAACCCTTTCTGCATGCTTGATGACGCTCAGACCACCCAAGTTAATTTGATACAAATGTAATTTAAGAGATTCCATGTGTGTCTTAGAAAAGATTGGGGTATGTGACGCTTGGGATTTATTTTCTCTCTTTTTCTTCTTTCTTTTTTTTTCTAACCTGGTACAAATTCTTTACTATCCTACATATGTCTTTGGAAAATAAAGATTTTCTGCTTGATTATCACTCCTAATCCAAGATACCATATAAAGTAAATGGATTGTACAATCTTTATTAACATCAAATACAAATCAAGAAGTTGGTTCTCCCATTGAAACATGTGGACATAATTTCACCTGGAGTCCATAAGTGTAACTGAGTAGAAACGTTGGTTACTAGATGATGTACTTTACTTTGTCTCTTGGACCAGGAAAGTGAAGATGACTTCTTTTGCAACAGAGAAGAAGTGATTCTATGGTAGCCTGCTGTCTACGGATAAGTCAACTGAAGCAAGACCTCCGGTGCTGTATCCATGGCTCCATGTCACTTTCCTGGTAGCCAATAGAAAGTTGAAAAGCGATTGAGATGCTCTAAGAGAAGACATTATGGATCAATTATGTTGAATATACTTTTATCCATTGTTTTCCATTCACAGTTTATTTTCATACATGTAATCTCTAACCTGTCACATGAAAAGTCATATGGCTAAAACTAAACTTATTTATATATTGTTGTTGTTGTTAAGTGCTGCTGAGTCAGTTCCAACTCATAGCGACCCTGTCTAGGGTTTCCAAGGAGTGGCTGGTGGGTTTGAACTGCACTGGGCCACTAGGTCAGTTTGAACCACAAGGTTGGCAGTTCAAAACTAGGCTTTGTTGTTGTTGTTAGGTGCCATTAAGTCAGTACTGAATCATAACGACCCTATGCACACAGAATGAAACTTTGCCCTGTCCTGGGCCAACCTCACTATCCTTGCTATGCCTGTACCATACCATCTTGTTGGGGGTCTTCCTGTTTTCCTCTGACCCTCCACAAAACTAGATTAGCATTGCCTAAATGTGCCAGAAGTCAAGACTTGGTTCTGTATTTAATACAGCCATAGAGCAAGTACAGAATATAGAGTTTAATGTCAGACGTTTCTAGGATCAAATCCCAGCTCAGCCACAGATTCTCTTTAAACTTTGGAAAAGTTATTTTCACTTTTGTGTTAATTTAACTATCTGGGTTGATTTCTTCAGCTGAAAAAAAAAATTGCTAGAAGGTCATTGTAAAAAATTAAATAAGGAAAAAAATTAAATAAGGTAACTTTTATGAAATATTGAGTAGAGTTTTTTTTATTATTATTATTAGTGTTGTAGATCTGTCAACAATGAAAAGAACATTAAGATTTACAAAATTTTCTTATTTTATACTCAAGGAAAAAACAGCAACAACAACAAAATATATATGTCAAGGAGGCCAAGCTGCAAATCTAGAAGTCATAAGAGGTTATTTAAAGTTTTGTCAACTATTGGTACCTGTTAGAGAAGCTTGAAGGCTTCTTTAGACAGGTCACGGAAAAGCAGGCCTTAGAAAGCAACAGGTGAAGGAGTTCAATAATCTGCCAGTTAATTCATGTTTTTCTCATCTTCAGAGCTCATACTATAAATTCTTTTAACTTTTATCATAGATTTGATTTTTCAGTCCTTTGGTCTCTTTTCTGAATTCTGTTGAAAATTTTTCTGTGCTTCCTAAGCACTTTACAAACCAATCTCCCTCTAAGCCTACCTGTGCCAACTTTCCTGTAGCCATCTATTCTATTGCCTGCATCTTTAACAACATCCAACATGACATTTCCACTATATTTATGCCCTTCTCCTATTCATCGCCTACTACCCATTCATCCTTCACAGTTTTAGTTCAATGGTTCTCAAACATTTTGATCTTGGGACTCCTTGATTCTTTTTTAAAAAAGTATTAACATGTCAACAAGCACCTGTTCATGCAGTGATATTTCTTGATATTTATTGTATTCGAAATAAAACAGAGGGATTTTTTAATATAGTAAATATCTAAATATTTCATTTTAAATAGAATAATAAGTCCTTTACTGTTAATATAAATGCTGTATCTTTATAAATTTTACAAGCAGAAAGAGCAATATTGTTTTTACATTTGTGCAAATTTCTTCAGTATCTGGTTTAATGGTAGACAATTGGATTATCATATCTGATTCTACACTCAGTTTGTTCCAATACATTATACTGGGTTAGGTAAATTAAGAAATTCAGACTCACAGACATACAGTTGGAAGATAGTGAAGTATTTTTATAGCCTTTTCAGATGATTGTGAATTTTCTTCTTTGACATTATCCAATGTTTCTTAAAGGTTGGTTGCAATATGAAATGCAAAACCATATCAGTGAAATGTTTGTAATCTGTTACATGAAAATCAACTCATGTATCTTATACATTAAGTGGATCTGTTGCCCTAGACATGGTTTTATAGATTTCATACATTAGTCATTTGGAAAAAAAAAAATTGGTTCCTTGCATTATGTAGACTTTCCAATTTTTGGTGCATTTATTATACAATATCAAAACTTTACATTGGTTCATTTTACCACTGACCTGATCCCAAGAGTCTCTAAGTATCGTAGAACTGCCAAGCTCATGGTGGCAGCTACAAGTTTTCCAAAATTTTAATTTTCACTTGAAAGCTCAAGTTTTTTTCATAGGCAACAAATGCTGTCAGTTATGTTCCTTGAAGTGACAGGTTTACTTCTTCATTTTTGAAAAAATGTCTGCCAAATACTCAAACCCACATACCTCTAGTTTTTCTGCCAATCCTTCTTTTAGTAAAAATGGTGTTCCGTGTGAAAGGCAGCCAGAGCCATTCATAAGTCCACCTCACAAGTACTTTTCCTGGAAATGACCACCGTACTTCAGGAATGTTATATTTTTACAACAATTTCAAAAAGTGTACCTACAGAAAGGACAGGACCCCATGGGCTGAGAGTTAATAAAATTAATAGCGTTGATTGCTTCATCAAGCACATTCTTAAGTGAAATTGGCATTTCTTTCATTCTTAAAATTTTTTGTTGCTTACTTCAAGTGTGTGACAACAGAGAATACAATGACTACTGTAGAGCTTGAGACCACGCACTTGATTCATGCTACAGCTTCAGTAGAATTTCCCAAGCCAGAAAATTCCTGTTCCACATGTCTTGGCATTCTCT
>NW_006408539.1:9066459-9067656 GCF_000296735.1 Chrysochloris asiatica
AGGAAGGGTGGCAGATGAACAATGAAGATAGGGGAAGACTTAGGGAGGTATGCATGTGGTCAATGGGATAAAGGTAAATAGTGAATTTATATACAACCTTGAAACAATAGTGTTCTGTAAGTAGATACATGGATTGAGACATAGGCTGAATGGGTAAAGGAGGGGGAAAAAACAAATCTTTATGTGTTTAACTGTCTTGTGGATATTGGTTTCCCCTGATTCCTACTGTAAAATAGACATTTATATGGGATAGAAATGAACTTTGGTAATTATGATTACAGAAAGTTTGTAAGTCCACCGTTAGACTATAACTGATTGGTTTTGTGATAAGAGAACTTAAAACTTGTGAAAACAGAACTTAAAACTTGCCTTAAGAAGTCTATGAGGTTTAGGTGGAAACCTGAGCCCTATCCAGAACCTTCTGAGTTGAGACATTTCCACTTGAAAAGACATGCACCCTGAAGAGGGGAAATAATACTAAGATGCTTGACTGTCTTATGGATATTGGTTTTCCTTGCCTACTATTGTAAAATAGACACTCATGTGGGATAGAAAAGAACATCGGGGAATATGATTATAGAAAGCTTATAAGCCCGTCTTCAGCCTTTAACTGATTGGAATACCTAAAAGGGGCTCTAGAACTTGCCCGATGAAACAGGCCTCTTGAGGAGCCTTTGTAGTGTATAGGACTTTAGTTGGAATCCTGAGTCCCATCCAGAACCTTCTGAGGTGGAATATTCCCACCAGAAAGAACAAGCAGACCAGCCTGGAGCAACTAGAGTGACAAAAGATATATCTTCAAAGACAGATCATCAGAAAAAAAAAAAAAAACAAAAATGGCAGTATGACTAGATTCTACAAGAATAAGCAAGTTGTTCATCAGGAAGCCATCAAGGCAAGCTATCAAGTCCCTTCAGAACAACACCTTCTCTAAGAATGAAGCTCAAAGGGAACACATAAGCAGGCATGTAAGCTTGCTGGTGCCCATGTTGTTCTACTGGTGAGTAGAAGATGGGGAAAGGCAGCAATGAAGAAATGGGGTGAGTTCAACCATGTTCCATAGACTCCCGCTGACCTGGAGATGAGAGAGAGATGAGGAAGTGCTGATTGGTCCAAAGTGTGTTGAGACCTTGGGACACCTGAGTCCATGGACAAGAACATAGCCAAGGAGGACTAGAGCTGAGAGTGAAGCATCCA
>NW_006408539.1:9069977-9071205 GCF_000296735.1 Chrysochloris asiatica
TTTTATTGTGAATCATATGATAGTTTACATGGGAGAACTTTAGTTTTACATTCATTCCATCATATATCATCTCACTGCCATGGTTCCAATCCCCTCCATGCATCCTCAACCACCCAAAGGGTATATCCCAGAAACCCACTCCCTACACTTCCCCCTCCTCCCCCCAGTTTTCGGCCCATAGTCCCTTTCCCTCTCTGGGTCCAAAGTCCTCAGTCGCTTCATCACTCCAGGTCATCATCAATGCCTCCATCTCAGGCATCTCTTGTTTCTCTGGGTAGGGTCCCGTTCTCAGCTCTTCTCTGTTGATGGTCCCAGAGGCCTCCGCTCCTATCCTGGAGAATCAATCAATCCCTTCCTTGTTACAAAACTTCTACCTTTGCATTTCCAACCCTCATAATTCGTCCTGATAAGCATTATTCACTACAGTATCACTAGTTACCCATTTGTATCTCCTTTCATCAGCTCTGCCCAGACAGATTGAATAGTACCTACTGGAGATTCTGCCTTCTGCCATTCTCCCTAGCACCAGGTTCCCTCTTGAAAGCTTGTAAGCCAGTCACTTCTTGCTTTTGTAGTCCTCCCCTCCCCATTTGAGTATCCAATGTCCAAGCTGCCCTTCTCCGTCCACTCTGTGTGTGGGGGGAGTGTGTGAATGTTTCTTGCTGTGATGATTTGTTCCCTCTTTTGAGTCGCTGCTCCATAGGTATAGGTCAAGTTCATCAGACCGTATCAGCTCACTCTTTCTTTTTTTCCCCCTCTTCTTTCCTCTCCTGATTGAGCTCTGATCATCCAGTCATCCGGTCCAGATCATGTGGGTATCATCTGCAAGTGTGGGCGCTCCTGTGCACATGCCCTCGCTTCCCGTCAGCCGGTAGCTCCGCTCTCCTCTCGAGTCCTCTGTAGCCACACCACTGACTCTGGGCCCAAGAGTCCCCAGGCCTCTTCACACTGCTTGCCAACCAGGTCCCCAACTGGGTCCACACAAGTCCACTGATCATTGTAGGGCTTAGCTTGCCACTTCATTGCTGCTTTTACCCCACTTCCCCCCATCGGTGATGTGTGTGGTCATCAATCAGAGCGTGTATTTCTGTTAAGTCTTAGTCTTGGAAGAGGGTTTGCGTTGAGAGGACCTGGCCACTTGCCTTGATGTTTTCTAGGGAAGCAATTTGTTTGTTTTTGTAGTAACAGTCCATCTGCCTCCATTTTTCCTGCAGGTCTTTCTTTCAAG
>NW_006408539.1:9072670-9099881 GCF_000296735.1 Chrysochloris asiatica
ATTGATGACCTTCATAATTCTGGGATTCACATTTAGGTCCTTAATCCATGTTGAGTTGGTTTTTGTATAAGGCGTGAGGTGAAGGTCTTGTTTCAGACTTTTACATATAATTTTCCAGTTCTGCCAACACCATCTGTTGAAGAGACTGTCCCCTCCTTGGCATTCTTTTTAAAAGCATGTTTTTCCTTCAAGAATAGCGATTTCATACAATTGCTTCTACCCACTACTCTTACACTTGTGCACATTTTTACACCCCCAAGTTTCTCCAGATCTTGTATTGACTTCATCGTTTGTATTAAAGTCATTATATGAAGCATCTAAGGGTCATAAACACACTTCCTAATTGTTTGACTTTTTTTTTAAGTTTTAAAGCTCAGTTGCACATTCACAGATTAGATGACACCTGAATTGAGTTCCAATAATTGACTCCCTAAAGGAGGATGCTGAAAAATGGAAGGGTTTCCAGAAGAGATGATCCAAGTTAGTGGAAGGGCCAAAACCACATCCTGTTAGTATGTTGCAAGAACTGAAGTTGTTCAAGCTAAAATCTTGGAAGGACAGATAGGTTGCATTCAAATATTAGAAGAAGAATTGCATTGTGGGAAAGAGACTATATGGTTTCCTGTCAGCCTGGAAGGCCAGAGAAGAAGCAGTAGTTAAGAAAGATTCACTTTGATTCAATATTTTAATAGAACAATTAGATTTTCTAAAATTTTTCTGACCACCAGTGCAATGGGTTATGTTGGTAATGGCAACCAACATGCTCCATGGCTGCTGGAAGACCTTAAGATATAGAAAGGGGAACTGAGATACTAGCATAGGAAAGGACATAGAAGAGCCCATTTGCAGAAGGCTCACTTGGGAGACCTCACATTTTGCTTTAGTTTGCCTGCTTTCTTCCCTCTCTGGATAGAGGAAGGTCACTGTGGGAAATACTGTGTTGGATTGCACTACCATGGAATGCCTTTGCCTCTCAGTGATTCTGATCCCTTTTGAGGGTGGGGATTGGATCATGATACCCTTGGAAATGCTGCTAAAAACAATGTAGGCACATGTTCACAAAAATATGACCAAGAAGTTCAGATTCCAGTCCCAGCTGCCTTTGGGTCAATTTTGACTCACAGAAACCCCATGTATGTCTGAGTAGACCTGTACTCCATAACTTTTCAACAACAGATTTTTCAGAAGGCAATTGCCAGGACTTTCTTCCAAGACACCATGACTCAAACTAAACTTTGTGTTAGCATCCACCCATATTAGCCATGTGTACTACCCAAATACTACAGATCCCAAATTAAGAAGCCTTATACTTATGACTTCTAAAGTCCTTTCCAATTCCAGTCTCATAATTCCACAAATTTCTGTCATTTGTTGTTGTTGTTAAGTGCCGTCGAGTCAGTTCCAACCCATAGTGATTTTTATAGGGTTTCCAAGGAGCAGATGGTGAGGTTGAACCACTGACCTTGTGATTGAAACCAACTTTGCAGTCCAGCACATTAGCCCACAGCACCACACCAGGACTCCAAATTTCAGGCATAAGAGTGCCTTAATAAAACATCATTTTCATAATTTCCTGTGCCACTTATTCTGACCATAACACTTGATGAATTACAATTAGTTGGACTGGTGGGACTCATTTTTATGAGGAGCATGCCAAGGTAGCGCCCTCTACAGGACAGCTTAGAATAAAGGTGTTAACATCTCCGTAGGCAAATAGACTGGAAGAGGCCCCCTGGTATAGTCTTTCCACCAGGATGAGAATACGTCAGTGATAGAGCCAGGATGTAGAGAAGGACCTGAATGCCTGTTCAGTTGCATCAGTTGATTCATTTTGCCCCACCTATAAAATTTAGCAAGGAACCCTGGTAGTGTTTTGGCTAAGTGCTCAGCTACCAACAAAAAGGTGGGTAGTTTGAACATAGCCACAGGAGAAAGACCTGACCATCCACTCCGATAAGAGGCTACACTTTTTGTAGCCTACGAAAGCCCACAAGGCAATTCTACTGTCACACAGGTCACTATGAGTTGAAATTACCTAGAAGTCACCTAACAACAATAACAAAATATAATTGCATATGTTTTCATGTGCCTCTCCAAAATACTGTGGTTACAAAGTGACATTCTTAGAAATGTTTAGGGTTTTGAGTTGTTGTTTTTTTTCCCCCTAATAAAGCTTTTCGAATGCTGGGATTTATTAAAATTGGCTTGAATGCTTGCCTCGGGAAACTACTTGCTGAGAGAACTGAAAAATTAGTTAGGCAAAGGAAATGCAGCTAATACTGTGTGATTAGAGTGGAACATTTAGCCCAGTGTCTCATTAAACGTTCTTTGATAAATTCATTCAGATTATCTTCGTTATGACTAGTGACAAGGACTAAGAAATGGCTGGAAGACCCCATGGGCCAAAGTGACAGTAAATGACCACTGAGTTGTGAGAGAATGTAAGAGGGGGGGGGGGGGAAATGCTGTGGGGATTGACGTTTGATCTGATCTTATTTAATATCTTCATTAATGATCCAGAAGAGGGGTAAATAGCCTGTTAATTAAATTTGCAAATGAGACTAAATTGGGAGATGTTGTAAACACACTCAAGGACAGAGAAGTAACATGAAGGCACCTTGAGAGGCTGGAAAGAGGAGCTAGAAGAGAGAAAGTCTAGATGTGGGGGGTGGGGGTTCTAGAAGGAAACCACCAGTAAGAAGTCATTAGAGTCCTGTGTAGGGAGTGTTTGCGCTCACTTGTTCTTCATTCATTTGCATTTCCTTTCTCTCCATGTTTACTGAAGCAGACACAGTTGATGTCTGGCAATACTGCTCGATGGCGTTGGCCTCTACATTCCTTGAATCTGCTGACTGCTTCTGCCTGGGAGACTTAATTCTGGCCCAGGAGACTTAATGCCCTAGAAAGAGCTCTCAATCAGTGGTAAATGCGAAGAGTGGAGTTTGGTGGCTAAATACTCCAGTTTCTTTGTCCCTGAATTGGGCTAATTATGAGGTAATTTCTACACTGCTCCCAGAGGTCTCCAGCAAGACCGAGCTCCAGCTACCCTCAGAAGTGGTTTGAGGTCACATCCTTTATTGGTGTTCTTCCCTTCCCCGTCACTTCGCAACTCATCTACCATGTTGCTTAGGATCACCTCCTAAACAAATGACTTCTACTCAACTCCATGTCTCAGTCTTCTTCTGGGGAAACTCAAAGGTGTTGACTACTGTCTCCATCTGCTAAGCACTGCGCTGTGTAAGATCAGGCTGTTGTCTTCCAGGACTAGGCTCAAATGGCTAATCAAATAAGGAACGCCGAGTAGATGTTACCATCTGTAATATCCTCATGTCTGCCATAGGAAACATGGAAATCACGCTTTCTAAATATCTAATACTCTCTTTGCTAGGCTCTCGGCAATATTTCTCTGTTACTGTTCTTGTTTTCCAGTCTTGATGGAAATTCTACAACCCCCTAATAGTTGATCAGCCTTGAATTTAGGATTGTTGGCTTCCAAGCTCCTCACTTCCGTCTGCCTACACAGAGCAGTACAGATCCTCCTTCCCTCAACTCTGCTCATTCAAGAGGGTTGCAAAAAGTCCATAGAAATATTGGATTAAAAGATAATGGATATTTTCCCATAAACTTTGTAAAGCCCTCTCATACTATGGCCCTTGATAGTCCTATAATGATGTCCACCTGTCTGATTAAAATCCTTAATCAGGAACTTAGAGCTACTGTTTAGCTGCTCCCCTCTTATGATGATTAATCTTACATGTCAACTTGTCTAGGCTATAGGGCTCACTTGTTTGGGCAAACTTTAGTCAAGATGTTGTGATGAAGTATTCACATGTAATTAATTCTTAGCTAAACAGATGACCCTCCATACTGAGGATAGGCTTTGTCCAATCAACTGAAGGCCTTAAGAGCAAAAACCAAGATTTCTTGAGAAAAATGATTTTCAAGACTGTAAGTAAACAAGACTACTGGCATCCCCAGGCTATTCCTTCAACTATGAAAACTGCACTTAGCAACCCCTACAACCCCTACAATCTTTTTTTTTTTTGTATTGTGACTTGAGAGAAGGTTTGCAGAGCAGATCATCTGTCTTGCATTCACCACATCCTATGCTGCATTTCATTTCAAGGACTGCAATCCCCTCAATGTAACATCCATCATTTCACTTCCTCCCTGGGATTCTTGTTTCCATTCCACCTTCTTTCCCTCCTCTTCTAAACTTTGTACTTAGGTAAATGACCACTCCATGGTGTGCTTACTTCACCAGTGTCGTTGTCTGCCCCCATCCTGCCCCCCGTATATATCTACCTACCGCTTGGTAGGTAGAAAATTCAGCCACAATTATGAGTTCACTAACAGACTTGAAGGTTGGCGGAGGGCCATAGTTGTGATCAGTAAGCCTGGTCTTGTTTATCATTTTGACTTTTGCTCCACATTTTCTCCCACTCTATCCAGGACCTTCTAATGTGATCCATTTGAGAACAGTTGGTAGAGATAGGATGCAACTCCTACAGTCTTGTGGGTCCGTTTCTGAAGACTTTTTCTCTTTTTGTTTATTTCACTCTCTTACTGAGTCTGTTTCTCTATACAACCCTGACTAGCATACTTCTTCACACATCGGTCTCCATTTTCCTGCCCATATATTTTCTCTAGTGAAGCAAACTGCTGCTCCCCAGTTGAAACTGAGATATTTGCTCTTATTCTGAAATTTCACTCATGCTGTTTCTTCTCCCCAAAAAGTCTTTAAATACTAAAGGGGAGTTGGGATTTTTTTGCTGGTTACCGGAATGTGGGGGGTGGGGTGAGGGGAGGGAGGGGAAGGTGGAGCACAAGGTAAGGATAGTTTGGGTGCTGGGGAGGGGGGGCAATACACAAGAAGGGGGAGGGGATGGAAGAACAAGGTGGATGAGAAAACAATTAGGCAGGTTTGCATGGGCTAAGTGGGACAAATGATGTATGCACAACCTTGGAACAACAGGACTCTGGGATACAGGGATTGAGGCATGGTTGGAATGGGCCAGAGGGGGAAAACAATGTTAAGATGCTTGGCTGTCTTTTGCATCTTAATTTACCTTGTATACCATTATAAAATAGACACTGGAGGGGACAAGAAAGGAATAGACAGAAATATCACCAGAGAAAGTTCATAAGTCCATCTTCTGCCTATAACTGATTGTTGTTGTTGTTAAGTGCCATAGAGTCGATTCCAACCCACAGTGACCCTGTATAGGGTTTCCAAGGAGTGACTGGTGAGCCTGAACTGCTGACCTTGCAATTCAAATGACTTTACAGCCTGATGCATTAACCCACAGAGCCATGTCAGGACTCCTCTAATTGTAATACCTAAAATGTGGCTACAACATGCCCAGTGAAAGAGACTTCCTGTGGAGCCTCTGCATATCATAAGACCATAGGTGGAATCCTGAACCCCATCCATAATCTCCTGAGGTGGGAAATTTCCTCTTGAAAGGATGGGCAGGCCTGCCTGGAGTGGCTAGAAGAACAGAAGGTACTTATTGAAAGAAAGACTGACAGGAAAAATACAAAATAATAATGGCAGTCTGACTGACTACTACAAGAACAAACAAGTTGCTAGCCCAGGAGACATCAAGGCAAGTGGTCGGGTCCCCTCAGGGCAAACCCCCTTCCAAGACCAAAATTCAATGGGAATACAAGAGCAGACATGCTCTCTGACTGGAACCACGTTTGTCATGGATAAGGGGACAAGAGGGAAAAACAGCAATGAAGCTGCAAGTGAAGCCCTACAATGTTAAGTAGACTCCTGTGTACCCGGGTGGAGACCTGGTTGGCCAGCTGTGTGGCAAGACCTGGGTACTCCTGGGCCCAGAGTCAGTGACATAGCCACAGAGGACTAGAGTGGAGAATGAAGCATGCAGCTGATACAAAGAGAGGGCAGATGCACAAGAATACCCACACTTGCAGATAATACCCACTTGACTTGGTTTCAATGGCTGGATGATCAGAACTCAACTAGAAGAAGAAAGAAGAGTGGAAAAAGATTAATCTGATACAATTTGATGAGTTTGACCTACACCTATGGATGCAGTAGCTCAAAAGAGGGAAGAAATCTTTACAGTGAAGATCATTCCCAAACCCTTGATACACAAGGTCGACAGGGATGAGCAACTTGGACATTAGCTACCCAAAATGGGGGCTACAAAGGCAAGAAGTGACTGGCTTACAGGCTTTCAAGAGGGAGCCTAGATCTAGAGGGTGTGGAGGAAGGTATAATCTCCACTGAGTAGTATCCAATCTGTCTGGGTGGGGCTGATGAAAGGAGATTGGGATAGCACTCACATGGCACAATTGTGAATAATTACTATCAGGACTGACTGTGAGGGTTGGAAATGTAAAGGAGAACGTTTTGTAGCAAAACGAGGTGAGTGGTTGACTTTGCAGTCCAGGAGTCCCTGGGACCATCAAGGGAGAAAAGCGGAGTGCGGGACCCTACCCTGAGAAACAGTGTGCTGACGACCGGGGTGCCGGCTTGTAGTGTATACCCTTTGGTTGGTTGATGGTGCATGGAGGGGATTGTAACCATGGCAATGAAATGATATACGATGGGATGAATGTAAAGCTAATGTTCTCCCATGGAAACTATCATATAATTCATAATTAAACATTAAAAAAAAAAAGTCTTTCAATATCTCTTATTCAAGTTGTTTCTTGCTCCTTTGGAATTGAGCATTCCGTGTGATAGCGAGTCATCCAAATGATTCTGATGAAGTTTGAGAATCATTGGTATGTATATTGGGTAGACTTACTACATGCTCACACATCCCGCAAGACCTCGAACCAGTTCAACACATCTCTCTGTCCTCATTTTCATTATTCATGAAAAGAAGGATATAAGAATAAAACCCTCACCAAAGGATTGTTGTGATGATTAAACAAAACAATGTTTGTACACTACCTAAGGCATCACCTCTCATACACAATTAGTATCGATTCCTTTTCCTCCTTCCCTCTCCCTTCAGACTTCTAGCTTGTGATTCAGTGAAGATGTTGATTCTCAAGACATAGCTGCAACTTAAATTGAGGATGAATTTACTTTGTCCTGGTGTGGTGCTGTAGTATCAGCCCTGGTCAGCAGTTCAAACCTACCAACGGCTGCTCAGAAACCCTACACAGGATCACTATGAGTCAGAACCTACTCAACATCACTTAAGAACAGCAACAATGAAATTTCTGAAAAGGGACTCCTGTCAGGTGCCTATCTAAACCTTCAGATCAACTGGGAGAGACAAGGTAGTAGAATGTACTGACAATGTTTAGCTTTGTTGGTAAACTCTTTGGCCATATTGGGTCTTCCTAGTTCAAGTTATTATTGTTGGGTTGACTGAGTTGACTCCAAGTCAGAAGGATCCTATAGGACAAATTTGAACTCTCCTACAGAGTTTCCTGAACTGAAATCTTTACCTATACAGACCATTAGGCCTTGTCTTCCACTAAGTGGATTCCAACCACAGACCATTGGGTTAGCAGCTGAGCACTTCACCATTGTGCCATCAGTGCTCCTTAGTTCAAGTTCATTCCCAACTTTCCACTAGCTGGTTTACCACTGGAAACAGATATATGAGAAACTAGAGCTTATGCAGCCCCCACGAATGGCAGCAGTCTTGAAGATGAGGTAACATTTCTAAGGCAGTGACCCCATTTCTCTGGCCTTAGGCAGGTACTTCTTTTGACTTTCTCATCATTATGTAACTGAACCTCATGCCCCTGGCGTCTTCTGCACTCACTGGAAGAACTAATTGGTTTGTTTGCTTGGATTTCTGATGCTCAAAAGAAAGGCATCATGTCCATGTCCTAATGTCCCAATACCCTGACCACAGAACGAGGCATTCTAACCTCACCATTTGTCATGAGGCAAGCAACCAAATGTCACCTCAGTAAATATTAATGGGAATGAATTGACTAAAGAAACCAAAAGCCCCTGGGACATATGGAATTACACTACACTCTGTGGACAATGGGCGATAATGATACTAGCCTACGTCTGAGGGGAGTTTTTCAGAGAACTGAAAACATTTTACAATTAAGTGCCATGTCAGTGCTAAATTTATTAGGGGGTAATTGAACCCAGCCTTCACAGAACTCAGACTACACAGTACCGATTCAACCCTGAGGGGCACTGTTCTTCTCCTCTCTACCAGATGAGCTTCTCCCAGCATTCTATGTCAACAGGAAAGTAAGCAGTCTCAAATATGAACTCTGATGAGCCAGGTCAAGGTTATGTCAAAAAAATATTGTCACTAAAAATACCTTTCCACACCATGGAGAGATAGCCCCTAACCCAAGATTTAATTTTATTGTTTGTTTTAGAAGTATAATGACTTCAGTGTGAGTGTTATAAGTAGAGTGGAAACATCCTTTACAAATATGAGGGGACTTCAAGAATTTCATGGGAAATTCCATTATCTTTTCATTCCAGTTTTCAATGAAGTCTTTGAAGCCCCCTTGTATATGTAAATCTCCACACCACTAAATTAAGCTCAGTGCTTGATTCTAAAGAAGTTTTGTGGGCAAGGCAGAGAAGTGGTTTAAAAGGTCTGTTGTTGATATTAAGTGCCTTCAAATCAGGTCTGACTCATAGTGACCCTGTATAGGGTTTCTGACGAGCAGCTGGTGAGTTTGAACAGCCAACTTTACTGTTCAAATTGACCTTGTGGTTGAATGCTTACTCTACAGCACCACACCGGGAGTCCTTAAAAGGTATGCTATTATTGTCGTTAAGTGCCATCGAGTCGGTTCAGACCCATAGCGACCCTGTATAGGGTTTCCAAGGAATGACTGGTGAGCTTGAACAGCCAACCTTGCAGTTCAAACGGCTTTGCAGTCTGGTGCATTAACCCACAGCACCACACAGGAGAACTCAAAGCATCTATAATTCCATTATGGTATGATGATATGAGAGAATACCAACATGATAAGGAAGCAAAGGGAGGAGTCCCAGCATCCCTGGCTTAAAGAACACAGGAAACAAGTGAAATCTGGGTAAAAAATATCATTTCTCCCAGCAGCTCTAGAGAATTTTTTTTTTAATCACTCATGCAAGCTATTTTGTTTTCATGAACAATATGGAGCACAGACTTTATCAGTTCTCCTGGAATTCAAATATAAAAATAATGGGAGAAAATATAAAAGCATATCAGAGACATCAAACTTAAGAAAATAGAACAATTACAAAAAGTACAGCATCCTAAGTCATAGTTAAGAAACTCTTCTTCCAGAGGAAACAAGAAACCTGGTCTGTAATCAAACAGTTCGCCTTATTCCAAGAACATCGATGGAGAGGAATAAAAGTACATGAACCCATACCAAAACATATAAACACATGGATAGGATTTCAAACACTGCGCATTGATAGAGTAAAAGAGACCTGGTGGTGCAATAGTTAAGCACTCCACTGCTAACAGAAAAGTGAATGGTTTATAATCTACTCCATAGCTCTGTAGGAAAAACCTGGCAATCTGCTCATCTGCTCCCATAAAGATTAATGTGTAGGAAACCCTATGGGGTCACTATAAGTTGGAACTGACTCAAGTAACACCAACATAAACATATAAAATTAAAACTTTATACACAAGGAAGAAGCCAAGAAAGCCTCATACTTCATAAAAATGCTAAAAGACAACGAAGCAGTTACTAACACATCTCAGAACTAAATTGTAAATCAAGAATATTATACCTGGGGATAAAATTCTTATGATTTAAGAGCGAGTAAATGACATATTGCATTAGGCAAATCTGCTGCACAAGACCTTTTCAAAGTGTTGAAGAGCAAAGATGTCAGCTTGAGGACTAAGGTGCACCTGACCCAAGCCATGGTATTTTCAATAACCTCATATGCATGTGAAAGCTAGACAGTGAATAAGGAAGACCATAGAAGAATTGATGCTTTTGAGTTATGGTGTTGGAGGAGAATATTGAAAGTGCAATGAGCTGCCAAAAGAACCAATAGATCTATGTTGGAAGAAGTGCAGTCAGAGTGCTCCTTGGAGGCCAAGATGGCCAAACTTCATCTCTCATACTTCGGAAATATTGTCAGGAGGGACCAGTCACTGGAGAAGGATATCATGTTTGGTAAGGTGATGGGTGAGAGAAAAAGAGGAAGACCCCAACAAGATGGATTGGTCAAGTGGCAGCATCGATGGACTCATGCATGGCAACAGTAGTGAGGTTGACCCAGGGTCGGGCAGTGTTTCATTCTGCTTTGCATAAGGTCGCTATGGGTCGGTACTGACTCAATGGCACCTAACAACAACAATTGTTATCATGTGGAGTCCCGGTGTGGCACTGTGGGCTAATGCATCAGACTGCAAAGTTGTTTGAACTGCAAGGTCAGTGGTTCAAGCTCACCAGATGCTCACCCTATACAGGGTCGCTATGGGTTGGAATCGACTTAATGGCACTTAACAAAAACAACAACAACAATTGTTATCATGGCTAATTGTCACTGTTACAACTGTAAAGGCAGAAGTTTTGTAACAAAAATGGGGGAATGGTTAATCTTACAGTCCAGAAACACAGGACTCTAGGATCATCAAGGGTGAAGAGTATAATCGGAATGGGGGACCTTATCCAGAGAAGCTGCGACACCAGAGATGAAGGCAGAGATGGGGACATGGAGAATGGGAGCAGCTGAGGACTTTAGATTCACAGAAAGAGAGGGACTGAGAGCCGGCATCCAGGAGGCAGACTTGCAGAAATGTGCCCTTTGGAGGTGCAAATTATTATATATGCCTGAGTGTTTAAAAAGAGAGAGAGAGAGCTAAAATGAATAGCTAAAAATACTGTTAACTGATGGTACATGGAGGGGATTATGATCATTGAAATGAAACAAGGTATATGATTTGTTGAATGTAAAACTGATGATCTGCCCTGTAAACTTTCACTCAATCCACAATAAAAACTTTAAAAAAAAAAAGAAAGAATATTATACCAAGGTACCAAGGCAATGGAGTAATGGAAGAAACAGAGAGTCTTAAAGAGGGTAAGAGGTCTGGTAATTTTTCACCTATTGCTTTTCTATTAAAATCAGAATTAAAATGAGGAACTCAACTCAGGGGAAATCACACTACTGAAGGACTATCTTGTGGGATATTACCTCAAAACCACAGCCAACTGAACTAATGAACCTACAAGAATTGTTGGAGGCTGGGAGAGGTAGTCTTTCTTTCAGTCTGGATAAAGCTTAGAGCACAAACAATTTTACAATGAATTGTTCACATTCATGAAATCATTCTGGGAAAGAAAATCAGAAATTCAAATAAATGTATTATTATGCAAAAAAATGACTATTGTTGTTAAGTGCCATCAAGTAGGTTCTGACTCATAGTGACCCTTCACAGAGTTTCCAAGGAGTGACTGGTGAGTTTGAACCACCAACCTTGTGGTTGGCAGTCCAGTGCTTATCTAACAGAGCCACACCAATAGCTAGGGGAAAATAATTTTGTAGTTGCCTTTGATGGGTAGAACTGTTTACTTTTTAAAAAAACCATTTTTTTATTTAATGAACTCATTTAATATTTTTTTTTTTTAAATAGGCTTTTGAAAAGAGAAAACAACACATTCAGAATTCATCCCACTTCACAGGATCAATATCTTAGGCTCCGCTCTGCTGGTGTCAAAGCTTTCCAAGTTTCTGTTTTCAAGAAGGAGGACACTGTTGCTGGCTGGTTGTGGTCTCTGCCCACTAATGATGTGTGAAGACAGGTGACTAGATGAACTCCAGGGCCTCTCTTCAAAAACACTGTGTCAAATCTGGTTTGGGAAGCTTGACCACAGCAGACAGCCTACCAATCCTTCTGGCCAAGTTTGCCCTGGAAGGCACATCTTGTTAACTCTGGGGTGTATCAGAAACTTGCTTTCCCTCATTTATTGTCATTATTGTTGATAATGGTGGTATGATGTGGAGTCAGTTCTGACTCAGAATGACCCTATATAGCATTTCTGAGGCTGTAAATCTTTACAGGAGCAGAAAGTCTCATCTTTCTCCCATGGAGTGGTTGGAAGATTCAAACTGCTGACCTTGTGGTTACAACCAAACTTGTAACCCACTATGCTACCAGGACTCCTTGTTATTGTCCTGATGTACATGTTAACCCATTTATTATAGACTAGAAATGCTCCAGAGTCCCTGGCTAGTACAGATGGCTGGAGGTTCGATTCTACCCAGAGATGTCTTACCCAAAAAGGCAGCCACTGAAAACTCTATTGAGCACCATTTTACTCTGACACACATGGGGATCACCATGAGTTGGCTCCATGGCTGCTGGTTAGAGATATTGCAAATGGTCTCTCAATGCCTTCAATCTTCTGATGGCAGATCTTACTGTGACTCCAGTAATTACAGTGTTTCCAGGTAGTAATTACAGTGCCAGCTCATCTCTTCACTTGGTTTTGCCACAGAAGGAGCAAATGTACTTGCTGATGCTGACTTATTTCAATTTCCTTCACCATTTTTCTGAAGAAGATGCTATAACTACTCTTGTATTCACCAACCACTCAGACCATCTCGCGAAGCTTTGGTGGGTTAGTGGATCGTGACCTGGGCTGCTAACTGCAAGTTCAACCATTCAAATCTACCAGCCACCCTTCAGGAATAAGATGAGGCTTCCTACTCCCATACGATTTCAGCCTTGGAAACGCACACACGGTTACTATGAGAGGGAGATGACTCTCAACCAGATGCCACCACAACCAGACCTTCTTGGTGAGTCTAGCCATGTCGCTAGGAACTAGCTCCGAGTCCAGAGAGCCCTCCGACTTTTTAAATATTTTTTTCCTCATTATAAAAAGTAGCACATACTTAACTACTGCCACCTAGTCCATTCTGACTCATGACAATTCTGACTATATAGGGTTCTGAGACTGTAAACCTTTAGGGAAGCAGACTGCCTCATCATTCTCTCATGGAATTGTTCATGGGTTTGACCTGCCACTCTTGCAGTTAGTAATCCAGTGCTTATTCTTCAGTGACACCAGGGCTCCTTACTTAGGACAAAATGTTTGGAGAACTTAAAAAGGGGGTGAGGGTGGGGGCTAGAAAATCTCCCATAATCTGACTGTTCATAGTCAGGATTTCTCATTCCCAAGAATGCCAAGAGGCAAGGCATGAAAAGGCAGGAACCATGTCACAAGGGGCTGCCACAGTTTCCATGGTGCCCCTTTGGAAAGGGGACAGAAGGATTTAAGCAAGCTGCTGCTTAAGAATTTGAGGACTCCTCATCTGAGCTGTACACACACTCCACCCTCCAGTAAAATCAATACTATAACACCCACAGAAGCCCTTTATAAACCCTCCAGGATTATACAAACGTCACTTGTAATTATTCTCAGGAGAAAAGGAGCTGGTCTCTTGGTTTTGTCATGATTGCCCAAAAGGGAATTGGTTTCCAAGGAACATTTTCTAAATATCCTCCATTGGAAATGTTACTGTTGTCTCGGCTTTCCCCTGTGGTTGCAGTCTCCTCTCTGACATTTCATCTCCCGGGAGCATCCAGTAGGGTCATGGTTGACCTCCAAAGCTGCTGCCATGCTCACAGCATGACACATTTACATATGGCGCCCATATCTTTGTTGACCCCAAAGATCATTACTTCAAGCATTTCATTTTAAAGCACACCACAGTCAACAGGACTTGGCTCCCAGAAGATTGCAACAGGAGCACAGCATTAATGTGAGTACATGTATGGACGTACACATGTGGTCCTATCAACATGTGAAAGGAGCTCTGGTGGGCTGTTAGCCTCCAGGTCAGTGGTTCAAATCCACCAGGCACTCTGCAGAAGAAAGATGAGGCTACCTATTCCTATGAAGATTTACAGTTTCAGAAACCCTATATATGACCGCTATGAGTTGGAATCAACTTGATAACAGTCATTTTGGTGTTTGAGATTTATCAAAATGTAAGTGATGTTAGTTTCTTGACTTGGGATGAATCTAAAAAGGAAAAGTTGTGGGTACCGGGGTGTGAGATGGCAGGGTAGACAGAAACGTTTGACAGTTCCCTCTCCTTGGCTTCATGTCCCCTCACATAGGGCTCTTAGCTTGGGATTCTTTCTTTGGAAACACTCTATTCTCTTAGCGTATGTAACACCATTCCTTCCTATCTTTCCAGACAACTTCCCAGCCATTTCTTCCTGATGGTCTCATTCACTCCTCTTCCTTCTCTGCTCAACCTCAAAATGTGAGAGTGAGCCAGCTACAGCTTCCGAAGAGGCCGCCTCTCATCTAAGAGTTCCCAACTGTAGCCTGGTGTTGCACTGTGTTGTTGTTGTTGTTAAGTACCATCGAGTCGGTTCCAACCCATAGCGACCCTGGATAGGGTTTCCAAGGAGCAGCTGGTGAGCTTGAACCACCAACCTTGCAATTCAAATGGCTTTGCACTATAGGAGATGCTAACTGCAATGTTGATGGCTCAAGCCCACCAGCTGCTCCTTGGAAAGCCTGTACATGGTTGCTATGAGTTGGAACCAACTCAACAGCACTTAATAACAACAAAATCCCTGGTGTGCAGTGTACCCACACCTGGCATTTCCTAGATGTTCAGTAAATATACTTCAGTGAATATGTGATTAAAAGAATGAATTGCAAGGGAACAAATCTTTACAGCGAGGATCATTCCCACCCCCTCGATACACAGGGTAGACAGGGATGGGCAACTTGTACATTGGCTACCCAAAATGGGGGAGGGGGACGGGGAACTACTACAAAGGCAAAAATAACTGCCTTAAAGCTTTCAAGAGGGAGCCTAGATCCAGAGGGTGCAGAGGAAGGTAGAATCTCCACTGAGTAGTATCCAATCTCTCTGGGCAGGGCTGATAAAAGGAGATGGGGATGGCTCTCATGTGACACAATAGTGAATAATTGCTATCAGGACTGACTGTGAGGATTGGAAATGTAAAGGTAGATGTTTTGTAGCAAAAGGAGGGGAGTGGTTGACTTTGCAGTCTAGGAGCGGAGGTCCCTGTGACCATCAAAGGAGAAGAGCAGAGTGCAGGACCCTACCCAGAGAAGCAGTGACGCCAGAGATGGAGGCAGAGATGATGACGTGGAGAGATGGAGAAGTTGGGAACTCTAGACCCAGAGAGGGAGAGGGGCTGTGTGCTGATGACCAGGGGGCAGGCTTGCAGGGTTTACCCTTTGGTTGGTTGATGATGTATGGAGGGGATTGTAACCATGGCAATGAAACGATATACGATAGGAAGAATGTAAAGCTAATGTTCTCCCATGTAAACTATCACATAATTCACAATTGTTGTTGTTAGGTGCCATCGAGTCGGTGCCGACTCATAGCGACCTTATGCACAGCAAAACAAAACACTGCCCGATCCTGGGCCAATCTCATTATTGTTGCCATGCTTGAGCCCACTGATGCTGCCACTTGGCCAATCCATCTCTCTGAGAGTCTTCCTCTTTCTTTCTGACCCTCCACCTTACCAAACATAATATCCTTCTCCAGTGACTGGTCCCTCCTGACAATATACCTGAAGTATGAGAGGCAAAGTTTGGCCATCCTGGCCTCCAAGGAGCACTCTGGCTGCACTTCCTCCAACAGATCTGTTGGTTCTTTTGGCAGCCCATGGCACTACAAAACATTAAAAAAAAAAAGAATGAATTGCTTAACCAGCATTTTATATTTTCTCAACACTTCCAAACAAACATTTTCATCCCAGGAACCTCACCGTTGATAAGACATCTCATAATATGACTAGATTTACCAGTATCTCCAAAGCCTTCCCTTTGTGGGCTGCCTAAAGCTTTGTGGACCATAAATTCTCAGCTTCAGAATCACCTCTCAAAGAAGAATCAACCCCAGGCTGTTCCTTATTCTTCCAAACCCCTGATGACAACAACAACAAAAAATCGCTTACTGCCAGGTAATGATTTTCCAACCCTGATGGTTCTGTAGGATAAGCACTGAACTGCCAACTACAAAGTTGACATAAATCCATCAGCTGCTCTGAGGCAAAAAGATGACACTTTCTGCTCCCATCAAGATTTATAGCCTTGGAAACTCTATGTTGTTGTTGTTGCTAAGTGCCATAGAGTCGGTTCCGACCCATAGCGACCCTGTACAGGGTTTCCGAGGGTGTAAATCCTTACGGGAGTAGAAAGCCTCATCTTTCTCCCGTGGAGCGGCTGGTAGTTTCGAACCGCTGACCTTAAGGTTCGCAGCCCGATTCATAACCACTACGCTACCAGAGCTCCTTTGGAAACTCTATACAAGGTCTTTATGAGTCAGAATCAACTCGATGGATGGAAGTGGGCTTGTTGGTTGTTTTGGTTTTTGGCTTGGGTTTTTTAATCAAGAGCAGCAGCACACTCTGACCTTCTAAGAACCGCCCCTACACACACACACATACATACACACACACACCACCACCACCACCACCACCACCACCACGTCCTCAGGAGTATTAACACAGGAGAATCTTCAAAAAATTGTTCTAGAGAACGGACTCAGGGAAAATCACTAGTATCAGAAACCCATGATTACCTGAGGAAAAAAAGTAGGTCATTTTATTTGACTCGGCATCCCCTTCACTGAAGTGAATGTAATTTCTGTAAGATTAGGTAAAATAATGCACAAGGGTTGAGGACAGTGCCTGAGACATAGAAAGTGATAAAAAGAAAAAAAAAAAAAAGTGTCCCCCAAACACTTGAGAAGATGCTTGGTATCATTAATCATCAGAGAGATGCAAGTCACACCTACAATGGGATGCAGTCCACTCCCACTAGTGCAAGGTCACTATGAGTTGGAACCCACTCGACGGCACTTAACAACAACAACAAAAGGATGGGTGAGATTTTACAAAAAGAAAGAAAGAAAACAACAAATGTTGGGGAGAGCGTAGAGAGTATGGGACCCTCCTACAAGGCCAGTAGAACTACCAAATGATGCAACAGCTATGGAAACCAGTCTAGCACTTTCTCAGAAGGTTAGAAATAGAAATACCACATGACCCAGCAATCTCTGTACTTGGTAAATATCCTCAAGAAATGAGAGCCAAGACACAAATAGATAAATGTTTGAACCACAAGGCTGGCAGTTCAAGTTCACCAGCCACTCCTTGGAAACCCTATACAGGGTCTCTGTGGGTTGGAACCGACCTGACAGAACTTAGCAACAATAACATGTTCACTGCAGCATTATTCACAGTAGCAAAAAGATGGAGACAGTCTAGATGCCCACCAGCAGAGGAACGGTTGAGCAAACTGGTACAAACACACAATGGAATATTATGCAATGCTGAAGAGTAACAATGAATTTTCAAAACACTGTATAACATGGAGGAAACTGGAAGACAGTATGCTGAGTGAAATTATGTCAACTGCAAAGAGATAGATACTGTATGAGACCACTGTTGTAAAGAGTTAAGAAAAGGTTTTATTCTATAATAAAATTGTTGTTGTTGTTGTTATGTGCCGTGGAGTCGGTTCCAATTCATAGCGACCCTGTACAGGGTTTCCGAGGATATACTAGGCTGATGACCAGGGGTGGGAGGGAAAGGAGAATTATTAACTAGGTAAAGTGTAGACATGTGCCAACTTGGGTGACAAAGAAAGCAGTTAAAAAGACAAGGAAGAGAAAAGAATATTGCTTTCTTAATTTTTTTTCTTATACTGGAAGGAAAACAATGTATACTTATTTTCTCACTAAGACAAATCATTGGGAATGTTCCTGCAAATAAACAAAAGGAAAGTAAAAAAGGAGGGAAAAGAAAGGAAAGAGAAAAAATAGGTTTGGAAATGGATGGTGGTTAGGGTTCTATAACCTGGGGAGTGTGATGGGTGTGGCTGAATTGTACATGGAAAATGGTTGGAATGGCAAATGTTTTGTTGCTTTTATATTTCTACAATGTAAAAAAAGTTTTCCAGAAGGTTAAAAAATTATAATAATAAACCAAAAATAACAAATGCTGGCAAGGATATGGGGAAATTGGGACCCTTATCCATTGTTAGTGGGAAGGCAAAATGGTACCGCCTCTGTGGAATACAGTGTGGTAGTCCACACAAAACTAAAACTAGAACTGCCATATGACCCAGCCATTCCACCCTTAGGTGTATACCCAAAACTTTTTAAAAGTGACTCAACAGATACTTGTACACCAATGTTCATCCCAGCAGTACCCATTACAGTCAAAGGTATAAACAATCTAAATGCCCGTCAGCAGATAAATGGATAAACAAAATGTGCTACATACATCTAATGGAAGACTATTCAGCCAGTAAAAGAAAGAAAGTCCTGATGCGTGCTTGAGTCTGAATGGAGCTTGAAGATAACATGCTGAGCAAAAGAAGTCAATCATGAAAGGGCAAATACTATATGACTTCACTTATATAAAAGGAAAAGGCAAATGTATAGCCATCAAAGCTTATCAGTGTTAGCAAGGATGGGAGGAAGGGGGAAGGGGAAGTTCATGGTGATGGGAACATTGCTTTAACTGAAGTTAGGGTTACACACTTGATTATTGCCCTTGCTGTCAATAAACTAGATACCTACCAAAACTTGGAAAAAGTCATACGATAGATACATTTACAATAATAACCAAAACAGAGTAGGTGCTGAGATTATTTATGTTCAACCAAACATCAGAAATTCTTGCTTATGAGATGTGGGCCCTTGGTCTGAAGATTTAGGATCATGGTTTCATGGGGCATCCCACTTAAAAGGTTTAATAATAGATGTAGTGCTCTGTTCTACCTCCTAGTTCATGTGCAATGTCTGGGGTCTTAAGAGCTTGCAAGAAGCCATTCATCACACAGTAATTGATCTCTAATCACCAGGAGCCATAGAAAAGAAGGGAAAGTAGGAACAGGAGGAGGATATGGAATGCAGTTCATTGCCTCCATGAACAACTCCTTTCTTTACCATGATGTCAAAAGAATTGGATGGTGTTCCCGACTGCGTTACTGAATGTTTTGAGCAAAGATTCCATAGAAAAAAATGCACAAGAGAATTTCAAATTCTCAAAGACTCTAGATGTTCTGGAGTGGTGGGTAAAAGAGAATGTTAGTTGCATCTTTACAATCCCCATTTCCAGAGTTCATTTACATCCTCATCTCTGAACAGAAAACCCAGAGCCAAACGGGATGAAACAGAAGTTGCCACACAGCAGGAAGACTCTCCTGGAGGCTGAAAATAACCATGAGACCAAGTAGTAAGGAGAGAGTATGGGAAGGAGGGGAAAAAGGATGAAGGCTCAGAGAAGTAAATTAGCCCTCCACCACCCAAAAGAGTCCTGGTGTGGCGCTGTAGAATAAGCACTCAACACAGGTCAGTTTGAACAGCAAGACCGGCAGTTCAAACTCACCAACCGTAGCTCAGGAACCTTATACAGAGTCGCTATGGGTCAGAATCAACTCGATAGCACTTAACAAAAAAAACGAGAAATTTAAGTACCCGTTAATCAATAGCTCCATTTTCCCTTCCAGCACATCCATAGTAACCACTACACTCCTATAAATATTTTGACATAACAATAATTTTCAGAATATAGGTCATTCCACTTCATGAAATTCTTTTACGTATTTGAATATTTGAATTTGTGGGTTCGTTTGCTTCTTAAATGTATCAATCGAGGGCATATCACTGAAATTATTTGTTGTTGTTAAGTATAGGGTTTTTGAGCAGCAGCTGGTGAGTTTGAACCACAGACCTTGTGGTTCAAACCGACCTTGATCTTGAGTGCTTATCCTCAAAGTCCTATTCTATACCTAAATTACAGCTTGTAGAGTTCTGTCTTAGTTAACCAGGGCTGCCGTAAAAGAAACAGTACAAGAGAGTGGCTTTAAAAACCAGAAATTGATTTTCTCACCGTTTAGGAGGCTCTAAGTTCCATATAGGATAAACAGTGACCTGGTAACTGCAAGGCTGGCAGCTCAAACCCACCAGCTGCTCTTGGAAACCCTAAACAGTGTTGTTATCTAACTCTCCGGGCACTTAACAACCACAACTAGAGGGAGGCTTTCTTTCTGTGGGCTTTGGGGGAAGAGGATCATTTCTTTCCACTTCCGCAGCCCCAGCATCCCTCTGCTCCTTGGCAATCCACACTCATCTCTCTTTCCTCTTTTGTGCCTTCTTGTCTCTGAGTCTATATGCCTCCCCTCATAACTCAGAAGTGATTAGGGTTAGGACACCTCCAACCTTAAATCAAGGCGCCTCAGTGGCACTGTGGGTTAGGCATTAAACTGCTAATCAGAAGGTCAGCAGATCAAACGCACCAGCCACTCCATGGGAGAAAGATGAGGCTGTCTGCTCCCATAAGAGGTTTACAGTCTTGAAAATCCTGTTCTGGGTCACTATAACTCAGAATTCACTAGATGACAGTGGACTTACTTTTGGATTTACCCTGTGTTACCCTCATTCGCATAACTAAGAAAATCCTATTTATAAAATAGGACTGCATTCCCAGGTACAGGGGTTAGAGTTCCAACACATATTTTGAGGGGATACAGCATAATCCATAACAAGTCCCCAGAGTTCAAAACGTCTGAGCCAAGGGTAAAGGGTAGGTGTAAGCAAGGAGTAATGCCCTTACACAGCCTCCTAACACTCTGAGGACACCTGGCCACTGGCTGGGCTCCCAACCTTTTGTCACCAGACCCAGATTCCCCTTTATAGCAACTGGACTTGGAAAACTTGTAGCATTAAATCTGAGGCTGATTACTCTAGAATGACAGGCCAAACTTTTCAGGGCATGACAGGCTTTATGAAGCATATGAACAGCTCTCTGTCCCACAGGAGTAAAGACAGATTTCCAGGCTGTGTCAGGGCCTAGCATGAGGAGCGCCCAATAGTGCTTCCAAAGGAAACAATTATGTTGATTGGAGCAGTGTTTTGCAAATGCCTGCTTAGTTTTCATAGGTTGCAGCTTTTTAAAATCCCTAACAGCAGTTTTACATTTATCCTTTTTGTTGTTGTTTGCTGTTTTTGTTTTTTTGTGTTGGTTTTTTTTTTGTTGTTTTTTTTTATCCTTTTCTTTTCTTTTTTTAAGTGGAACTAATAATGATGCTTTTTTAAGGCAAGTGTATTGTTTTCGATACAACTGTTCCCCATCAAACTCTGCAGAACTACCTTCCCACTATTAGGTGGGGAAAAAAAAGTTTTCAGCTCTTTTCATTCTTCTTCCTTTGTCATAAAACCATTGGTGTGTTTTTGATTTCCAAAGAGAAAGGAGAGCGTGTTTATAGTTTTGCCTTTATTTTTAGACTGTGCTCTTCAGTTCTTCTTCTAACAGTGTATATTGTTATAGGGCTCTCAAGTTCTAATTTATTTATTGTTAAAATGCTAATTATGCACTTGCCTTGTTTTGATTGAAACGAAATAAGTACACTGTTAGCGCAGAATATTTCTGAATATCCTATTGAGCTTTGAATACAAACTTAAATCTTGATAGACAGTGGGAACCCCTAGTGGGATTTCCGATCCAAGAGGTCATTTTGGGGTGTCATCAGGGGACATTTTAGCAATCAGGCAATATGCTCATTATCCCAGTGTCTGGTTTTAATGACAAAATGGGACCCCAGTCCAATATGGACCAAGAGGAGGGTTGTTGTTGTTAAGTGCCGTCGAGTCGATCGATCGCGACCCTGTGTAGAGTTTCCTAGGAGCAGCTGGTGAGCTTGAACCACCAACCTTGCAGTTCAAATGGCTTTGCAGTCTGGCGCATTAACCCAAGGTGCCACACCGGGACTCCAAGAGGAGGATACAGACCTCTAAACTATCTCCACCTCCATATGTATACCAGTGAAACACGCCATTGCAAGAAGATTGGAACCTGTCAGCCAAGAAGAATGGCCACTGGAGACCCTCCAGGACCCATGCCACCAGCTGACCATGACAAAAAGCATACCCTTACATCTGAATGTCAGAGCTGAACCACTCAGCCCTGTTCTTCGTTCTATACTTGAGGTAATTAAAGGTTAGAAATGAGAAATTACTTATTTATACACACTTAGCGAGTTAACAGTGAAGCAGAATGCCAGCCCTTGCCTTCTGACCCTCAGAAGAGTGTTCTTTCCAAAAATGAGCTCATCTTAATGTAGCGGCAGAGAAGGCCCCAAGCCGTAGCTACAAAATAAAAGACTGCCAATGAATGAGCCCTTATCAGACACCCAAATCTTTACTAAGTGTTTTGCCCACATTATCCCACTTAATTTCTGTATCAAGCCTCTGAGAAAGGTATTATTACAGATAACTAAATTATGAAACAGAGTTAAGTGACTTGCACAAGATTATACATATACAATTCAGTCTCAGATCTTCTGTCCCCAGTGCCCATTTCTGACCTATACAGAGTCCTGGTGTGGCACTGTAGGTTAATGTGCTGGACTACAAGGGCACTGTGAACTGCAAGGTTGGTGGTTCAAACTCACCAGCTGCACTTCAGAAACCCTATACGAGGTTGCTATGAATCCATACCAACTCAAAGGCACTTAACAACAACAACATATATATACATATATGTGTGTATGTATGTATGCATAAAATGAGGATGAAAGGGCAAAATTGTTAGCATAAAAAATAAAACCAGTCTCCTGAATAAGTTGAAAGAGCTTTGGTAGCATAGTGGTAATGAGTCAAGATCACGGTCAGCAGTTCGAGTCTACCAACTGCTCTAAGAGAGAAAGATGAGGATTTCTGCTCCCATAAAGATTTATAGCTTCGGAAACCCTGTGCAGAGTCGCTATGAGTAGGAACTGACTCCACTGCACACCGCCACCACCTGGATATTTGAAGACAATGCTAATTAATTGCTCTAGCATTCATAATTTATTTAGTTTTTTAAAGTTCAATTTCTATTGCCTAAGCCACCGTTAGGAGTCCTGGTATGGCGCTGTGGGCTAATGCGCCATATTGCAAAGTTGTTTGAACTGCAAGATCGGTGGTTTAAGCTCACCAGCTGCTCCTTGGAAACCTTATACAGGTTGCTAGGGGTTGGAATCGACTTGACAGCACTTCACAACAACAAGAAGCCACCATTAATCAGATTTTCTGTTCCTGACAATCGGAAGCATTCCCAATCTACAAGAGTTGTTAGTTCAAAGTTGTGTGGTGTCCCCATCAGGCTCCACCCCCGTGTCTTTGTGAGAAGTGGACTAGCTGGAGTCAGACTAAAGTTTTATGCCTAGGGATGTTAAACATAGATCTTGAAGTGTTAGCCACACACTAGTCTACTGTCATTTGGAGAATAGACCTACGACTTTGTCACAGAAAATCAATCCTGGTCCCCTAATGATAAAATTTAGACATAGGGACACATACTCCACATATGTGTAGTCATATCAAAAGTTAGATATTCACCACAGAGCAGTAAGTCACAAGTTTATTTAACAGTACATAAATACAGATTCAAATAGAATCCAAGTCTCTCTGCCCTTCAAATTCAGCCTTTATAGCATCACTATTACACACAGGTGGATCTAACTTTCCTTTGAAAGACTAGACATTTCTGCACATAAAAAAGAAACTCTGGTGGAGCAGTGGGTAGGCACTGAGCCAACAATCAAAGAGGAGGCAGTTCAAAGCCATCATGGGAGAAAGATGTGGCAGTAAAGATTGTTGTTGTAGTTAAGTGCTATCGAGAACATTCTGACTTATAGCAACACTGTATAGGGTTTCCAAAGAGTGACTGGTGGGTTTGATCCACCACCCTGTAGTTAACAGTTCAGTGCTTATCGGATAGTGCCACAACTTATTCTCTGTACAGCCTTGGAGAGTCTATGGGCTAGTTCTGTTCTTTCGTACAAGGTTGCTGTGAGTCTGAACCGACTGGACAGCAACAGGTTACATAAAGCAATATGGTCTCTAATTGTTGTTGTTTTGTTGTTGTTGTTAAGTGCTGTCGAGTCGGTGCCAACTCATAGCAACTCTGTCTGTATAGCTTCTGAGGAGTGATGAGTGAGCTTGAACCACCGACCTTGCAGTCCAAACCAACTTTGCAGTCCAGCGCATTAATCCACAGCACCACACCAGGTTGTTCGGTGCTATCAAGCCCATTTCAGCTCTTACTTTTCTAGGCTGTAATCTTTATGGAAGCAGATTGCCAGATGTTTTTCCCCAACAGCTGCTGGGTAGGTGTGAACCTCCAGCCTTTTAGTTATAAGCAGAGTCTTCATGGGCTCTAATAAAATATGGTATTCCAGTCTTGCCTATAAGGCCTGAGTTACAAAAACCAACAACAATATGCAGAGCTGTACTTAATTGAAATCTGACTTTAAACTGCATTTTAAAAACCCTAGAAGGAAAAATCTAAGCTAGGGATCCCAACCTTGTTAGAGAAGGGATTATTAAATTCCTTTTTAATATATTTTCGAAGTGAGAGCCTCATGGAGTTTTAGATGCTTCCACAATGTTGGGACCTCTTACAACATCCATGAAGAACAATCCCTTGGCCAGAAGCACCTGATTTCTTGATCAAGCATTGTATTTGTCAGCCTAGACAATTGTGGTAGCACTGACAGAAATTTTATCACATTTAACATTTGTTCATTTCACACCTCAGACTCTCTCTCTCTCGATCGTAGAATTTGTTTCGTTGGCATTTGTCATATCTCGGCTATCTTCTTTTACCACTCTGTAGATGGTGGCTTTTTTAGGCGACTTTTTCTGAGCTGAGGATTTTTTTTTTCCCTAGGATGCCAATCCAATCTGGTATTTCAAAATGCCAACACCATTGGCCCTGCTGGAAACCGATTAAACAATTTCTATGCCTAACAGCTCTTTTCAAGTTGCTGAGTTTTTTATTTTCATTTCTTAAGGCTAAATTTTCACACACACAAAAATTGCCCACTCTTTGCATGCAAATGAAGGCAGTTTAGAAATGGAAATTCAAGCACAGTGAGCCCTGCATTAATTTACAAATCCATGGCATATTTAAAATATTTTTTCAAATTGCTTCACACGTTTTGGGTGTGTGACACATCGCCATTTAACTTAGTCAAAGTTATTTTGCTGATAAACTTTAGATAACTCAAAAGATGGCATCTTTGGGAAAACCAACGAAGAAGCCTGCTATCAATTCCTTTATATAGCTCTTATGTTATTATTATCAAAATAAAATGGTCTCAAACTTGGGTGAACTAACACTCTCTCTAATGGAAGGATTACCTCGCCCAGTGAGCTGCTTTTTTTTTTTAATGATAAAATAATATATGCACTTCTTTTTTTAACATATTCAATAAAAAGATCTCTCAGCATGTTCAATAAAAACTCATTTTAAAATACTTATTTATACTTATCATTTTAAATATTTCAAAAAAGTATGTACTGATTACAGTATCTGAGGCTTCTATAGGTGATACAGTTATGGGATATTGCAGTTTTTTGTGGGCTCTACATTTTTGTTGTTTAACTTTTTACAGTGAATTAAGCAAAGGTTTACTGGCAGGATCATCAGTTTTACATTCAACCAATCATATACTGTGTTTCATTTCAATGATTGTAATCCCCTCCATGCAACAACAGTTATCTGGCTTCCTCAGCGTGGTTCCAATTTGCATTCCATCCACATTCCCATCCCTTGTCAATTTTGTCCTTAGGTTAATGTTGCTTTGATTTTGGCTAATTGACCATTGCATCCTTCATAGTGAGCATACCTTACTGGCTTGTTGTCCCCCCTACATACCTTTCTACTGCTTGGCTAGAAATTGGGCCACAAGGTGGTCAAGGACATAGTCTCAGGTTCCTCCAGTATCTTTCTGACCAGTAAACCTGGTCTTTTTAAAATAATTTTGAGTTTTGTTCCACATTGTCTCCCAGGTGGGACATTTAAAACATGAGTGAATAAAAGGAGAGAGTAAAATGAATTTCCCTGTTAATGAAAGTCTACAAAAGTACAAGTATATGTGGCACCATTTTTCACATTGCAACCACATGACTGCTGGTTTCAAACACAGCTTTACACCTCTTGCTAATAAACTTTAGATAACTCAAAAGATGGCATCTTTGGGAAAACCAACGGAAAAGCCTGTTATCAGTTCCATCAAGTCTACTCCAACTCACAGCGACCCTGTAGAAGGTTTCCAAGGAGTAGCTGGTGGGTTTGAACTGGTGACCTGTGGTTTGCATTCCAATGCTAATCCTACAGCGCCACACCAGGAGTCCTCCAGAAAGATCAAAATTGGTCATCGTCATCAGCCTCAGCAAAGTATATCTCTGCTCCCTGTATGATCATTGCAAAGACAGAAGGCACAGTTGACTCAAGTAGATCTAATGAAAGAAGACTTTTTTAACTTTTCATCGTTTCTGTAGTAGTGCACCAATCCCAGGTCCTGGTGAGGTGCTGGACCACCTAATGACTCCATATCTATTGTTGTTGTTGTTGTTAAGTGCCATCCAGTCAGTTCTTATGCATAGTGACCTTGTATAGGGTTTCCAAGGAGTGGCTGGTGAACTTGAACTGCTAACCTTGCAATTCAAACCAAACTTGCAGTTCAGTGCATTAACCCAAAGTGCCAAACCAGGACTTTATATATATAATATATTGTATATATTAAACCCACCACTCGTCTGTCAGTTTGTCATACTGTGGTGGATTGTGAGTTGCTGTGATTCTGAAAGCTATGCCACTGGTATTTTAAACACCAGCAGGGTCACCTATGGTGGACAGGTTTCAGATGAGCTTCCAGACAAAGACAAACTAGGAAGAAAGAGTGACAAACTACTTCTGAACATTTAGTCACTGAAAACCTTATGAATAGCAGAGAAACACTGTCAGTATATATAGTGGTGGAAAATGAGCCCCTCAGGTTGGATGGCATTCAAAATGCGAGTGGGGAAGAACTACCTCCTCAAAGTAGAGTTGACCGTGATGACGCGAATGGAGTAAAGCCTGTGGGAGAAAAGCCCTCAGGACCTTCATTTGCTGATGCGGCACAACTCAAAATGAAGAGAAACAGCTGTAAACATCCACTGAAAATCAGAACATGGAATGTACAAAGTGTGAATCTGGGAAAATTGGAAGTTGTCAAAAATGAAATGGAACCATAAACGTCAATATCTTAGGTATTAATGAGCTGAAATGGACTGGCATTGGCCATTTTGAATCTGACAACCACATGGTTTACTATGCCTGGAATGACAAATTGAAGAGGAATGGTGTTGCATTCACTGTCAAAAAAGAACATATCCAGATCAGTCATGAGGTACAACACTGTCCGTGATAGGATAATATCCATG
>NW_006408539.1:9100416-9105931 GCF_000296735.1 Chrysochloris asiatica
TTGATACATTAAACAAAAAAGACCGAAGACCAAAGAGTTGTGGGATGACAACAAGAACATCATACATGAAGAAAGCAAAAAGTCATTGATAAAACAAGAAAGAAGGAAAAGGTCAAAACGGATGTCAAAAGAGACACTGAAACTTGCTCTCCAGCGTAGAGATGCTGAAGCAAATGGAAGAAATGAGGAGGTCCAAAAGCTGAACAGAAAATGTCAAAGATCAGCTTGAGAAGATAAAGCCAAATATTACAATAAAGTGTGCAAAGATCTGGAATCAGAAAACCAAAAAGGAAGAACATGGTCACTAGGTTGGTGATTCGTTGAATGATAAATGTATTTGTCTATATGAAAACTTCCTAAATGAGTTGTTTCTTCAGACCCTTTGAAATTTTAAAAGCTATATGATGACTGTAGTAGGTTAAGTACTAATTGCTGTGTTTGTGGTTTTGAACACCAGGTTTTTGGGGGGAATAACAAAATGAGATTCTGTGTTTAGCAGAAATTGCCTAAATTTGAGGGAGTGGCATCAACAGGTTTTCATCTGCCTTTGTTGAATCCTTGTTAGACTAAGACTTACCACCAGGGCACCAAAACTCATCTGCCACCAAATAAACTCCAACCTATGACAACGCTGTGTGTGTCCGAGTAAGACGGAACACTATAGGGGTTATTGTTGTTGTTGTTTTAAATCTTTCAATCCCATTTTTTTTTTTAACTTTCTACTGTGAATTGAGTGAAAGTTTACAAAGCAGATCATCAGTTTTACATTCAACGATCTTACACTTCATTTGATCTTAGTGACCACAATTTCCTCAGTGTAATATCACTTTCCCCACTTCCTCCCTGCGTTTCTTCTTTCAATTCCTCCCTTTTCCCTTCTGAATTTTGTCTTTAGGTAAATGGTGTCCGTTTAATCTTGAATGGTTGACCTTCTGTGGTGTATGTGCCTCAGTGGTGTTGTTGGCCCCCTGCCCCATAGGATTTCTAATTGTTCACAAGTAAATCACCAGGGCTTTCTTCTGAGGTACTTGAATCTTCAACCTTTCAGTTAGCAGCCTATTGTGTTAACTACTCACACCCCTCAGGGCTGTGCATATTTGGTCTGACATGTTATCTGTAGATCCAAGCCCAATATCACATATATACGGCACTTAATAAGTACAGATTGTTCAGAATTTCAATAGGTTTAATCTGCGCAGATGGAAAAAAACAAGAAATCAATCGGCACATGTTTGGCTTTATTCTGAGAAAACAACAAAGTTTATCAGACTTAGCCTGGTCCAGATTGATGTGGTCGAACCTTCTTACATGGGCAGCTGGTCACCCCCATCCACAAGGGAAATCAAGATAACAATTTTTACAGTTTCCCTTACAGTAAAGGAAACTTGGACAGACACAGTAAGAACGTAGGTAAAACACCAACCTGGCATTCTGAGCACTATTTTACCACCTGGCTATTATAATACCCATGGAGTTCTTGCCAATGGCATGCTTTCTTTCCAGTTCATGGAGCAAAGCAGTGGAAGCAGATATCCCAGAGTCGTTTGCTTCCAGACCTCTGAGAGGTGACAGTTTCCTGCATGGGACTTTTATTCTTATTTGGCATTTGGACTTTTAAATGACTCAGTGATTAATGCTTCAGATACTGCACGTGATAATTGCCTTGGCAGAAAAGATGTCTTTGTTCTTGCCCACTCACCTTTTGTATGGAGTCCCCGCTCCTGTTCCCTTATTTATGACTTGTTGACATTCATCTATATTTAGCAAATGTTTTGCTAATATCCGAGGAGTCATCAAAGGTGCAGCTGCTTGTCTCTACAGGAAACCCCCACATTAGGGGGCTCGCTCTACTCTCTGAGAATCTGCTCTGGTGTATTCCTCAGCATAAAGATGAGAAATGCTCTTTTTAATTTTTAAATTAGCTGGCTAATGTTTCTGTCTTGCTTCCTCCTTTTGGGGCTTGATGAACTCATATGTTATTCTTGGTTGATTGTCAAGCTAGTGAGGATGTTTTTCAGATCCTCTTTACGTGGAGTTATATTTAGTTGTTTCTTCCTCCCTTTTCAGGGGTCCGTTTCTTCGTTGTGTGGACATGTGACCTTGTTTGTGTGTTTTCAGTGTCCCAAGCTAGGAAACTGGTGACCGTCCTTTCCTGTTCCTTCTGGAGTCACAGGTTTGTGTCACAAGCACTTGGCTGTCCCCCTTCATACCCTTAGGAGGAGAGGGCCTCTAGTGTAAGTCCCCACTCCGCCTCCCTAACTGTGTGAATGCTGAAGCAGAAGGCATGAGAAAGCCCATCGTTCCTGGGTGTCATCCAAATCAGGAGAGTTAACAAATGTAGCCAAAACACTCAACTTTCAAGCAGTCTCACCAGAAGACAATGCCACTAAGAGTCTTTGCTGCACTCTGGGCTGCCTCTTCTCAGAAAGAAAGGATGCTCAAAGGCATCTCGCCATAGGCCTCCTGGTTTCCCCATCAACCCATCTCCATTCATTCTTGCTGATTTTTGTTGTTGTTAAGTGCCATTAAGTTGGTTCAGACCCATAGTGACCCTCTATGGTATTTCCAAGGAATGGCCAGTGGGTTTGAACCACTAACCTTGCAGTTAGGAGTCCAGTGTTTATGCTACAGTGATATACCAGGACTGCTTATCCATTCGTGTTGTGATAGTGGTTGTTGTTAAGTGCCATCAAGCCAGTTCTGGCTCATAGCAACCCTGTATAAGGTTTCTGAGGAGAAGATAGGGATTTAAACTGCTGATCTTGTGGTTTGCAGTCAAGTGCTGATCCTACAAAGCATAGCAGAAGTCCTGCTCATTCTTAGAAGCAACACTCATGGAAGCAGCAATCAAGAAATCAAATGTTGTATTGCATTAGGCAAATCTGCTGCACCAGTCCTTTTTCAATTGTTCAAGAGCAAAGATGGAGGTTTGAGGACTGAGGAGCACCTGACCATGTCATGGTATTTTCAATAACCTCTTAGGCATGTGAAAGTTGGACAATGAATAAGGAAGACAGAAGAAGAGTTGATACATTTTAATTGTGGTATTGGAGAAGAATATTAAAAGTACCCTGGACCTCCAGAAGAATGAACACATCAGTCTTGGAAGAAATACACCCAGAATGCTCCTTAGAAGCCAGGATAGGGAGACTTCCTCTCTCATACTTCGGACATGTTATCAGGAGGGACCAGTCCCTGGAGAAGCACATCATGCTTGATAAAGTGGAGAGGTAGTGACAAGAAGAAGACCCCCAGTGAAATGGACTGATATACTGGCAGCAATAGTGGGCTCTAACATAACAGTTGTAAGGATGGTGAAGGACTGGGCAGTGTTCACTTCTGTTGTGCGTAAGGTAGCCATGGGTCAGAATCAACTCAACATTACCTAACAACTCCAACAATAGTACCTCTCCCATGCAGTTAAGAGGAGGGTATGAGTTGATAATAAATAGATCCAATATAATGAATATGATGGAAGCATTTTGTTGCTGTTATTTGCCATTGAGTCAATTCTGACTCATAACAACCTTGTATAGAAGCTTCTGGAAGCAGCTGATGGGTTTGAACTGCTAACCTGTGATTTGGTAGTCTAGTGTCTATCCTACAGAGCTACACCAGGATTAATTTATTTCCTGTTGTTGTTAGGTACCATTGAGTCAGTACCAACTCATAAAGACCCTATGTACAACAGAACAAAACATTTCCAATACTGGACCAACCTCAAAATTGTTGCCACACTTGAGCCCATCGATGCTGCCACTTTGCCAATCCATCTCGCTGGAAGTCTTCCTCTTTTTCTCTGACCTTCCACCTTACCAAACATGATATTCTTCTCCAGCAACTGCTCCATCCTGACAGTATGAGAGACAAAGTCTGACCATCCCGACCTCCAAAGGAGCACTCTGGCTGCACTTCTTCCAACATAGATCTGTTGGTTCTTTTGGAAGTCCATGGTACTTTCAAAATTCTCCTCCAACACCATAACTCAAAAGCATCAATTATTCTATGGTCTTCCTTATTAACTGTCCAACTTTTGCATGCATATGAGGTTATTGAAAATACCATGGCTTGGGTCAGGCGCAACTTAGTCCTCAAGCTGACATCTTTGCTTTCTTGACTGCTGTTTCCATGAATGTTGATAGTTGATCCAAGAAGAATGAAGTCCTTGACAACTTCAATCTGTTCTCCATTGATAAGAATGTTGTTTATTGGTCCAGTGGTGAGGATTTTTGTTTTCTTTACTTGAGATGCAATCAATACCAAAGGCTGTGGTCTTTGATCTTCATCAGTAAACATTTTAGAAAATAGACTCATGGTTACCATGGGTTGGAAGGAAAAGGCACTGGGGAACTAGTACTCAATGGGAAGAGTTTCTGGTTAAGAAATGGAAGCATTTTGGATGAGTTTGAATTACCAAGAATTATAATACCACTTATAAAAGATGTATGGAAGCTAAAGTTTCCCCTTGGCATAAATATTGACATTATATCTTTCAATACAATATTGTTATACCAAGTTGCAATCAAGTGAATATTTAAGCTAAAAAAGCAAAAGTCATCTGTCTTTTAAGCAAAAAATACACAGAAAAGTTCTGGAAAACATGAAGTAAAGACTAAAGGCTGCATTCATTTCTATTATCCATTCATCATGGTATGGTGCTATGAGATAAAGCATTAAACCAAAAGGTTGACTTGAACAACAAGGTCGGTGGTTCAAACTCACCAACCACTCCTTGGAAATCCTATACAGGGTCACTATGAGTCAGAATATAACAACTACAACAAATCTATTCATCCAACTAATATTCAATAAATAATTATTGCACAAATACCAAACATCAAATTACTTTTTTTGAGTTTATTTCAATTAAATCTCACTGCTAATCTCTTTCATGGCACCTTTGTAGTATGAAGTATAATGAAATATTCTGAGAATAATATAGTTATATTTGTTATATGTTCCTCCAACTCAATGGTAAGATAAATGAGGATGAAAACCAGGCTATCTTTTCACACCTGCATCCCTAGTAATATATGTAGCTCCAGTGTAGAATGTAATCAGTAAATCATTTTTGAATAAACGAATCAACAGAAAATAAAATGTCATTTCAAAACTTGGTCACTAATGCCACACCTGATGAAATTCTGAAAACCTCATCTACTAACTTTTTTTATGAAAAAGCATTCTAAAGCACCAAAAAGAATGTCACAAGATAAAGTTGAGTTTTCTTTTTCCCATCATCCTTTCATTGCCCAAGTCTTCCATTCACTGAATCAGTGGCATTCAGTGAATCAGCCAAAAACAAATTTAATAGGGCATGGAAAGCGATGTTTTAAACTCACCAAAGGTACAATTGAAAATTGAGATTTCCCTTTACAAGAGTAGGGCTTTTTGGTAAAATAAAATAAAAACACAAAGGCTCTTAAGGTTCTCATGAGAAGAGGCTGAAGAACTCAGGTCATAAGGTGTATGCTAAGCCAGAAGACTTAAAATACTTACTGATGAAGATCAAGGA
>NW_006408539.1:9108231-9116598 GCF_000296735.1 Chrysochloris asiatica
GTGGGAAACCAAAAAATTCGTGTGAGCTGCTTTATTGTGACATTTGCTTTATTGTGGTGGTAGGGAACCAAGCCCGCAATGTCTCTGAGGTGTGCTTATAGTTGTTTTTGCTCTCCGTCTAAGGATACAAATCCAAAAGTCTCTCAAGCATCCACTATGCCCACTCACCCAGAGTTACGATACCAAGTTGCAGAGTCAGAAGTTGCAATATAACAGGAACATCTACTATAGCCCCAAGAACCAGAGCTACGTAGAAAGCCGGGGAGAAGGTTTTCAAAGTATAAAGCCAGATGCTGGCCCACAGAAAGTTTTTCCTGTCATTAAACCCCAAATCCACTGCCATCAAGTCAATTCCAGCTCTCAGAAACCATATTAAACTTTTACAGGAGCAGACAGCCTTATCTTTCTCCCACAGATGGGGTTTGAACCTCCTACCTTGCAGTTGTGGCACTGTAGGATAAGCATTGGGCTGAAAGGTCAATTTGAACCACAAGGCTAGCAGTTCAAACTCACTAGTAGCTCCTCGGAAACCCTGTACAGAGTCGCTATGAGTTGGAATTGACTTAACGGCACTTAATAGCAACAATCACACAAGTGCGTCAGAAGCCTGGGAATGTACTTTTGAAAAGCCCATAGAGCACAGTTCTGCTCTGACACACAGCTCACACGAATTTTTTGGTTTCCCACGGCAATGAAAGTTACGTTTACACTTTACCTTAGTCTATTCAAAGAGCTCTGGTAGCGTAGTGGTTACAAATTGGCCTGCGAGCTGCAGGATTCCTATGACTCAAAACCAACTCAACAGTGGCAATCATGTAGACAAAACCAGCCCCTCAATTCCCCAGCATATGATGTCCTGGGCACTGGTCAGGTTCTCATTAAATAGTAACCCAGAGGCTAGCTCGGTTTGTAATCACAAAACCATAACTTTGAGTAAAGTGGATTGTGCTTACAAAGAATCGAAGACAATCCCTTCTGAAGTTAAAAAATAAAATAACAGTCCAGACTTCCAAATGATAATAGTTGTCTTTTAGTCTCTGTGAATTGCAAAATAGGTAATGAGCAGAAATTTATCCTGAATTTATCAATAGTTTACAGTAAGTTCTATTTTATTGTCTTAAGGGAGACCCACATATCTTTGACAACTTTAAACATGTACCTGTCCATTTCTTTCTGTTGAAGAACAACACTTAGGGTCTTGACAGCTAAATAACCTTCTAAAAGTATCTCTACAACCCTCAGAAATCCCTGGTGTCTCAGTGGTTAAGCACTCTGCTGCTAACTGAAAAGTTGGCAGTTCAAACCCACCAGATGATACTTGCCAGAAAGATGTGGCCGTCTCTTAAGTAAAGATAGCAGCCTTGGTAACCCCGTGGGAGGTTCCCCTTTGTCCTATAAGGTTGAAGTGAGTCAGAATCAATTTGATGACGCTGGGTTTGCTTGTGTTGTGTGTTTGTGTGTGTGTGTGTGTGAGAGAGAGAGAGAGAGAGAGACAACCCTCACAAGTATGAGGACCACAAGTTGGGAATAACATAGATAGTTTCAAGTATAATTAAAACTGTTAAGAAAGAAAGGCTGATTTGGCTTGGGTAGGCAGAGTATACCTGTGATACTAGCTGGGCAGCACCTGAAACACCAATATTTTAGCCTCCCCAACCCTCCTCCCTCCAGCCTCTCCTCATCTGGGTCCACAGAGAGGGACCATGAATCCTTTCTGTGATCCTCTCCCCAACACACACACATACACTTCATTTCTGGATCTATACTTAATCCTTTTTTAAGACTAACTTCTATCAGGTCAGTTCTGACTCATGGTACCCCATGTGTGTCAGAGTAAAATTGGACTCCTTAGGAATTTCAGTGACTGATGTTTCAGAAGTAGATTGCCAGATCTTTCTTCCAAGGCATTCTGGGTGGACTTAAACCACCAGTCTTTAGCAGAGAGTGTTAACTGTTTGCATCACCCAACGACTCCTCAAAACCCAAAAAAACAAAAAACAAAGCAGATATCTCTTCTTGAAGGTCAGAGGCTCCCTTCAATGAGGAAAGAGACATGAGACTAGAGGAATGCCAGGCCAGGGGAATCTCATCCACCCTCTGCTTCCTGGCCTCACCCTTCCTTTATCACCGAGGGTCCACTCCAAGCTTTGACCATGCCAACAGAAAAGAAGTATCTAAATGTTTACAAAGCAGACAAGGTTTTTCTTGGGTTTTTTTTGTTTTTTTTTTTTTATATTTCCCAATTAATTTTAAAGCATGCCTGGCACAATGTTTTACAATAGTATTGATTATATTTGTATATAATAGCAAATGCATTTATTATCCCCTGGAAACTCACATGGAAAATCTCACACATATTTTGCAGGCTTCTGTAAAAATATAATTGTTGTTTTTGTAAGGGTTCTGACTCACAGCGACCATATAGGATTTCAAAGTAGGGACTGGTGAGTTTGAACTGCCAGTCTTATGGTTGGCAGTCCAGTGCTTATCCTGCAGCACCACACCAGGACTCCAAAAACATAATTAGTACTAGCTTAACAGTTAGTCAAAATCCAGTGTCCACGCAATTTGAAATATGCAATAACCCAGTACAATGTTGATGGTACAAGTATTACAAACTGGACCTATTCATTGACATTCCATAGGGCAACATCCTCTCTTTAGGCAGGACTTCATTTTAGATCCAAAGTTGTTGCAAAAGGGAATCAAGACATTGTCTAGTTTAAAAACTAAAAACAAAAAAACAAAATACCTAGACATGTTATTATTAACTCTCAAAAATTCACTGTTTCATGGCAAAGTAACTTAGGGTTTGGACTTCAAACAATTCTGACCATTGCTTATCTAAATGTCTGAGTTTCATTTCCTCCCTTCAGATCAAAGTGTGCACTATTGTGATTTGTGTAGAAAGGACCAACTGCAGGTAGTTGCAGATAGCATAGGAGTGTGTTGGTGATTTATGGGAATGAGTTGTGACTTGAAGGAATGGGGATTATTTTTCCTTCTGTTGAATATTTTGGCCATGTCTCCTCTGCCTCCATAGCCCACTTATCTTTCTCTGCCTCCTTCACACTTTCCAGAAGCCTTCTGGTTTCACAGCAGACACAATTGTAAATCTTCTCCTTCTAAGTGTCCCACATATGTTTCATTAAAAGTGTTTGTTTCTTTGATCAGCTTGACGTTTCTAATGTGAAAAAAATTATAACTTTGTCGCTTACCGTTTGAAATGTATACGTCTGATGTTCTAGGTTGCAGCGGTAAGAGGTGGGCGCACCAAACACCAGGGATTTTCTTTGCCTCCGTCCAATCAAACTCAATTCTGGTGTGGGCTGCCCACCTCACTGCCACAGTCTGCTGTGGATATGAGGAGACAGGACACAATCTTGTCATTTGTTGCTTCCTGTTGTCAAAGAACATGAGGGAAATGGGAAGGAAAGGCAGGCACCACAATTGCTTCCCAAGACAGGGTGGGCTGTTAAGGATCCCTGAGTGGCATAAATGGCTTGTACTGGGCTGGTAAGCAAAAGGTTGGCGGTTCGAACCCATCCTGTGACATCGTAGAAAAAAGGTCTGGTAGATACGTTGCCGTAAAAATTGTTGTTATATACTTCTTTGTTGTTAGATCTTAGAGTCTATTCCAACTCAAAGCAACTCCATGTGACAAAGCCGACCTGCTCCATGGGGTCTTTGTAGGCAGTAACCTTTAAAGGAGCAGATCACCAATTCATTCTCAGGTGAGTTCAAACTACCAACCTTTCAGTTAGCAGCCAAGTGCTTACCCATTTGTGTCACCAACGCTCAAGATTTGTTGTTTTGTGCCATGGAGTCCAAGAAAGCTCTACAGAGCCGTTCCACTTCGTGAGTCATCATGAGTCAAAATCCACTCAACATCACAAGAAAACAACAACATCATAGTCCTAGAGCAGAGGGCAAATTAAACCATCCCAGCAAGGGCCAGGCAAGCTCTGAGTCATGGACGATGAAGGTCTATTTGGGTCTTTTTGCCCTCTGAGGCAGCCCATTTCCCAGTAGGGGGCAAACAGTGCAGTGTGTGAGAAGGCCATTCATTTCCCCCACCCCTGCCCTGCCTTCCTCCACCTCTGCCTCCTCCTCCAGGCCATCATTGCTGGTGGGGATCTCAGAACAATGTCATGGAAGCCACATGTACTTGTAGCCCTCTACCCCAGGGGTCCAAATGACTAAGCTTCCATTACAGATCCAGAAGCATAATTTTCACTGCATAAAAGGGCACACCATCAAAGCACACTGTCCCCTAGTAATTGATCAGAGTACCACCCAGACCTCCCCCAATGTGACATTCTTTAGAGGGTTAGAAGAGACCACACATTAGAATTCCTGGGTTACAATCTGGGTTCTGTAAGGTTTCTACAAATTAACATGTGGAAGTCCTCTTTCTCAATGTCTATTTTTCAAATAACTTCCCAAAGAACTATGACCTCACAAAAGTTGGGTTGGGTTCAGAGGATGTGATGGATTGAATTGTGTCCCCCAAAACGAAATGTTGAAGTTCTAACCCCTATACCAATGAATGAGACCTTGTTTGGGAAAAGGATCTTTCTTTTGTTCTCAGTTAATGAGATCATGCCAGAGTAGGGTCCTAATGTCCTCTAAGTGTGTCTTATAAAAGGACACAGATGAACACACAGTGGAGAAACAGGTGCCATGTGAAGATAAAGCTACAAGTCACCTCTGGGACCTTGGGTGAGCCTCTATGAGTTTGAGGTTCTTCAGTAATTGAATCTGACTCAAACCATCTACGTCATAGGCTTCTCGGGACAAATTGAGGTGAGAGGTGGATATCAACTGGATATTTACACATTTTACATAAAAAATTTTCATTGTTATTCTTTGTTTGAAATATGGTTTTACCCAAATGGAGTACGTTCAAGCTCACGTAGCAAACAAGGGTCGGGTGGGTCAGATAACTAATATTGTGGTTCTGACCTTCCCAACTGCTTTTTCCTTGTGGCTCACATAGAAAATGTGACTTGGGGTCCATAGAGGAATCTGATGTGGCCCAGGGTCCCTGGTTACCCAGATGTCCAGAAGATTGAGGGAGTCACTATCTTAGACCATCTGTAACCTATTCATGACACATCGGTAGGGTAGTACTGAGATAAAGATTCACACTTCTGTCACTTAATGAAGTCTGTTTGAGATTTAGTGAGGCCACAAGCATCTCTCAGAATGCTTTTGATTTGCTGGACAGTTCTTCCAGAATCTAGAACCAGCCTGTCATTCCAAATCAATTTCCACTTGCCAACATAAAACTGTCAACATGTCATCTTTCTGAAACTTCGCCCAAATCTTCATGAGACTCCATACAGAGCATTGGCAAAAGTTGTGCCATATTCTGCAGTTTGGCACGACGTCATTCTCAGTATTACTTATATCTGTGGATGCTTCCAGTTCAATTCCACTATCTTTGGGGAATCTTATATTGTTTCAAGAGTTTATAGTGACATGAAAAATGCTTATGTTAAATATGTGGCGAAAAGGACATAACCTTTGTTATGAATTGACATGGATCTTCTAAAAGTATGTTTTACATCCTTACTCCTACACTTGTGGATGTGACCTTGTTTAGGAAAATAAGGTATTTCTTCAATGATGTTGTTGTTGCTAAATGCCATCGAGTCGGTTCCGACTCATAGAGGCCCTGTATACAGTTTCTGAGGAGTGGCTGGTGAGCTTGAACCACTGACCTTGCAGTTCAAATTGACATTGCAGTCCAGCATATTGAATCCATTAAATCACACTGTAATGTTGTGGTTCTGAAGTGCTGTCAAGTCAGTCCCAACTCATAGCGACCCAGAGCAGAATTTGCAAGGAGCAGCGGGTGGGCTTGAATTCCCGACCTTGCGATTAGCAGTCCAGTGCTGATCCTGCCTACTTTCTTCTGCATCATATTTTACAAAAAGAAAGAACAGGCGTAGAAAGAGTCACACGAACAAGGGAAGATATCCTGTGAAGATTCATCTGTAGGCTGCAAAGGAACATTAACAATTGCCAGAGGCTAAGGGAGGCAAGGACTCCTGGTGTGGCGCTGTAGGATCAGCACTGGACTGTGAACTACAAGGTCAGTAGTTCAAACCTACCAGCTGCTCCTTGGAAACCCTATACAGTGTTGCTATGAATTGGAACCAACTCAATGGCACTTAACAAAAAGAAAGTCATGGTGTCATGGTGTCATGGTATGGTGATGCATTTTAAAGTGTGGTGATGTAGTCAAAAGGTCGATTTGAACCACAAGGTCAGCAGTTCAAACCCACCAGCTGCTCATTAGAAACCCTATACAGGGTCACTATGAATCAGAAATTAATAGATGGCACTTAACAACAAGAGAGGCATGGAGCAGTTTCTCCCTCAGAACTCCAGAAGGAATTGGCATGACCAATACCTGATTTAGAAGCTTCTAGAACGATGAGACAATAAATTATATTTTAAGCAACCTACTTTGTAGTATCTAGTTATAGTAGACCTAGGAAAGTTAAGATACCTGATTATGGACAATAATCACAACTCATAAAAAATGTACACTAGAGGGGAAAAAAAGGCTGGAAGTAAATAGACCTCCAGGTTAATAGTGGTATTCGGACTGATAGATAGCATTTTTGCTTTCCGTATGTTAAAATAATTTTATAAGGTATAACATTGGCGTGGCACTGTGGGTTAATGTGTGGACTGCAAAATTGGTTTGATCTGCCCTGTCAGCAGTTCAAGCTCACCAGACGCTCTTTGGTCGCTATGAGTTAGAATCAACTCAATGGCACTTAACAACAACAATGTAATGATACACAAATCGTAAGTATACAGCTCAATGGGTATTTATGCATGTATACATTCAGAGGGAGCACGGTGGCTCCATATGATTAGCACTGGACTATGAATCACAAGGTTAGCTGTTCAATCCCACCAGCCACTCTGCAGGAGAAAGATGAGGCTTTCTGCTCCTTCAAAGATGTACAGACTTGGAAATCCTATACAGGAAGGATCACTATGAGTCAGAACCAACTCGATGACACTTAACAACAACAGCAACACACACTCAGATGAGCACCGTGCAGATGAGGATATTTTTGTGTCTCCAGAAGCCCCCTGTTGCCCGTTTCCAGAACTAATGCCTCATAACAGTAGCCATTACCCTGTTCTCTATCACCATGGATCAGATTTTTTATGGAAATATGTAGTTCTCTTCTCATGGAAAAAATGAGCTTAATTTTTAATTGCAAAAAATATAAAAGATTTTAAACCACAGTAAATACATATTAATACAGATGCGAGCTGTCTTCATGACATTACTGGGTGGTCTTGAGTATTATTTTGTGGCACAAAAATGACCACCATGAGAAACAAGATTCAGGTGAGCCGATTACTGAAGGTGACCCTCGAGGACTCTGCAGGTTTGGTTCAGCAAGCAAGCACTGTCCAAAGTGGCACATACAAAAAGGTACTATTCATATGATCTTGCTGAATGCTTTCAATTCCTCCAGAGAGACCCGGCATGAGCAGACTCCCCTTTGAGATTTCTGATAATTATCGATTCTCAATGAGCAGAACTCATTTGCTCTGTGTATCTTGTTCTAAATATAGTTGGATAGTTTCACCTTCACAAACTAGCCAAAACCTGAAGAAGGAAAAGAAGATTTTTTGTTTTTTCCATTCCCCTAAAGGATCTTGTTTGAAGAACTGATATTAGAATGTTCTCTGTAGAAGGAGTTTCTTTAAACTTCCTTTCAGGTCTAACACCATCACCAAGCGTCTCCTTTCATGTGATCATCTCCTGGGTAACCTGGGTGTTGGCCGCTTCTCTCTGGTATCTCCTTGAAGAACAGCCAGTACGGTCAACAGTCTTTATCTTGGCCATCTTTATATACCTGAAAATATTTGTCAACATTTCTCTTCTGATGTCTCTTATTAAATTTAGATGATGTATTCTTCTAACTTGTCCATATGGAAGTGATTTTGTAAAACTTCAAACATTTGGAGCTCTCCTTCATTTCTCCCTAGATTGTCCACATGTGGTAAGGTGTGGACAAGCATGTTTGTGTGAATTTAGGCAGTGCTCAACCAGAAAAGAAACTGGTTCCCAATTGCTGTGTGTGTGCTGTTCACCGACATATTCAGAGTCCTCTTCCTCATGAGGGATTCTGTTCCTAGACCTCCACTCCACTGTGGGGCCTTTAAGGTCTACACATCTTCCCTCCAAACCCTCCAGATCCCTAGATAGCTTCTCTCTCTTTCCCTTTACTTACAGCGGCTTCCTTTTCCTAAATGTGTTTCGGTCAATGTCGGGGACTGTCCTCGACATAGTTGTGTTGTTCACGAGTGTTTGGTTCACGAGGA
>NW_006408539.1:9117398-9119712 GCF_000296735.1 Chrysochloris asiatica
GTCAACAACTCTATTTTTCAAATCTGGCTCCCTAGGAATGTTGAAAGCATCAACCCACATCCTTCTATCATCGGTAGGCCTTCCAAGCTGTGTCTTACCATACAGAATTTGTTACTGTTGAAAAGCAAATCCATATGACAGCTCAAGTAACAGGCTCATACAAGGTAATTACTGCTCAACCCAGGTTCCAGTGGTTATTTTCTGGACACATATACACTAAATGATGTTCTTCCTTTCAGGCTTGTCCCACATAACAGACCATACCCATTTGAATAGATTTTCCACAATATAGTCAAAGATACTGTGTGGAGTGCTAACTGCAAGGTCTGTGGTTCAAATCCATCAACCGCTCCTTGTCAACCATATACAGAGTTGCTATGAGTTAGAACCAACTCAACAGCACTTAACAACAACATTCTAAGATTTCACAATATTCTAACTAGGGTAGAACCTAGGCTTGGGTTCAATAGAAGTCAAGGTACAACATCACACAACCGTGGCTTTCTTACGTGCTGCCTATAGAGTTTTCAGTGACTGTGAAATTTTGGAAATAAGTCACCAGGCCTTTCTTTCAAGGCACCTCCTGGTGGAGTCAAGCCACCAAGCTTTCCAGGTTAGTAGCTGAGCATTACACTGGAACCACCCAGTGCCCCATTTCTTTATCTCAAATAAAGATAAGAAAAACGACTTCATAGGGCAGTTGATGGGCAAAATGAGGAAATATATTAGATAGTTTAGTGAAAACATTTGCAGATTTGTCATTGTTTGAATCAGTTCCAACTCATAGCAATCCTGTGTAACAAGGTTTCCGAGGAATGGCTGGTGGGTTTGAACTGCCAACGACCTTGTGGTTCACAGTCCAGTGCTAATCCTACAGCGCCACACCAGGAGTCCAACACACAGGTGGAGGATGTTATACAATTCTTTCTGGGGGCATTCCTTTCCCTGCTTTTCTGTAAAAACAAAATGTGAATTAATTCGCACACGCAAACATACACACACCTGGTATTACCCTGAAGCGCCGGAATTAACATTGAATTCCGTCATCGCCTTCTGGACCTCAAATCCTATTTTTTCTTTCTTTCTTTAAAGCAGCCTTGGGTGATTAAATCTCTGTCCTCCCCTCCACCACAGTCTGCCATGGCCTCTACACCGTTTTTTCTCAGGCAAACTCTACATTTAGACAGACTGCCTCTTGATTCTCACTGATAACATGATACCATGTGTTTTGGTCACTTCTTGACTTGACAAACGTAGCTGTTGTCCAGATGGCCATTTTCCCTGTGTGCGTCTCAGGTCTAGTAAATACTAGAGGCAGCTGCCAAGATTCTCCCTTCCTCTGGTTATTCTGAACCTGGTTCAAATCCCTGCTGCCGTTTCTGCATTCATGTCTCATAAAGTTCAGCATATCTACAATCAGAAGTGAAATCCAAGTGCCCCCTCCAACATGTTTAGCTACTTTTGTTCTAAATTTTTAACTTTTCTAGGGTGTTTCCTCTCCTTCTAAATCTTTGTCTTCCTTATTTTCTACCACGAGAATTCTCCACTTATGTTGTCTTTCTCATTCACAAGTGTGCCACAAAATTCAAAATTATTTTTTAAAAAAAGGCAAGGTTTACTGGTTAGTAAGAGATTGGAGGAAACTGAGACTATGGCCTTTGGTCTGGAATTGAACTTACACTCGTGGCTCAATATTCAGCTCACCAGTAGATATTTATATGTTATTGTTGTTGTTGATAAGTGTTGTGAAGTCAGTTCCAATTAATAGTACCTCTATCTGTATAGGGTTTCTGAGATTCTGTTCTTTTGCAAGAACAGAAAGCCTCACCTTTCTCCCACAGAGCAGCTTGTGGGCCCAAACTGCCAACCTTGTGGTTTGCAGTTCAGTACTTACCCTATGGAGCCACCATGCACTCAGATAGGTATATACTGTGGTTATTAAGTGCTTGTCGAGTCAGTTCTGACTCATAGTGGTTCTGTATAGGGTCTGAAGAGTATCTGGTGTGTTTGAACAGCTGACCTTGCAGTTCAAATCAATCTTGCAATCCAGTGCTTAACCTATAGTGCCACACCAGGACTCCAGACAGGTATATGTTGTTGTTGTTGAGTATGGTCGAGTCGGTTCCGACTCATAACAACCATATATAGCAGGGGTGAGGAACTATTATTTGTCAAAATGTATATCATTCACAGTCCATACAGAATTATCAACTTAAAAATTGGCCTGCTATCCCTTAAACAATCAATAAATAAGGAGGACTCAGATGCAGACAGTACAGACCCGGTCAGGAGGCCAAGCCCCTGTGGGCCCAAG
>NW_006408539.1:9121602-9132700 GCF_000296735.1 Chrysochloris asiatica
TGCCATTAAGTTGTTTCTGACTCATAGTGACCCTTTATAGGGTGCCAAAGGTGTGCTTGATGAGTTTGAACCACTGACCCACAGTATATTAGCCCACAGCACCACACTAGTTAACCATTCAAGATAGAAAGGGCAGCATTTATCTAAGGACAAAATTCAGAAGAGTAGGTAAAGAAAGAAATGGAAACAAGACTCTCAGGGGATAAATGGGTAAGCACTGTTTCACTGAGAGGATTGCAATCACTGAAAGGAAACCAAGGCCATAACTGGTTCAATGCAAAACTGATGATCTGCTCTGGAAACCTTCACTCAATTCAAACCAAAAAAAAAAAAATTTTAAGTGTTCCAAAAACTCCTTCTAAAAGGGAATAATGCCTAAATGTTGATATTCAAGTCCTGGTGTAATGCTGCAGGAAAAGTACTATACTGCTAACTGCAAGGTTGGCAGTTCAAACCCACCAGCCACTCCTTGAAAACCCTATACAGGTTCACTATGAGTCTGAACAGTACTTAACAACAATTCAATCAATACTGTTGTTGTTGACAGACTCATAGCCCCAACTTATGGTTCTCCCATGTACAACACCATTGGATTGCTGTGGTGCATAGGGTTTTCATTAGCTGAATTTTCAGAAGTAGTTGACCAGACTGCTCTTCCTAGTCTGTATTCATCTGAAAACCTATTCAGCATTGCTTATACTGACAGAGGAGGGAGCGGTAGCTGTGCTTGAGGTACCTTGGCTGAGAATCAAATCTAGCCACCCCACATGGAAGGCAAGAATTCCACCACTGAGCAACCACAATGAATACTGTGCAGTCTTTAAATAAACGAAGTCATTATTTAGGTGTTGAGAAATCTCCTAAATATTCCATTCATTTGGAAAAAAAATGTAAGGCGCAGAAGAATGTGCATAGCTTGATCATTTTAATGTAAAAAATATATACATCTGTGTGTACATACACGCACCAAAAGAGAGGCAGATTTGCATATTTTCTGCAAGGCAATACATGAAATAATTTTAAATGTTTGCCTGTGGGGAGAGAGCGCTTTTCTATTTGAATTTTCTAGTCCTGTGTCTTAATTACTCCTCCCGCCCCCCACAATGTCATCAGCAATTTTCTAGGCAGTAAGACTGTGGGACAATATTGTTTCATTTTTTATATATACCAGTCAACATTTTAACACCTAAGAAATATTTTATTTTAAAACAAAAGTAACAAAGTTCCCAAGCCAGAAGCTTGAGCCTAGTGAGGATTGTTTAGAAGAAACCAACACAGGCCCCTCACAGCTCCCATGCTGAGAGTATCATTCATTTTTCAAAAGCATTGTCTTTGGCACTGAGCTGAGCACTGGGAAAATAAAGATGAATAAACAACAGCGCCTTCCCTTGAGGAGTTTCTGCATAAACAATGGAATAATTGCTACAGTTGAGGTGAGATAAGATGCTGTGGAAAGCAAGAGGAAAAAAGCTCCATGGTGACCGGCAAGGTAACTGTTAGAGGAAGTGATACTCGAATAGAGTCTGATATTAGTCAGGATGGGCTGGGCTATGGTGCAGTAACAAATTAGCCCTGAAGCCCCCGTGACTTAGCACTACTAATCAGTTGATGTAGAGTCAATTCCAACTTATGGGTGACCCATGTGTAGAAGTAAAACTCTGCTTCATCGAGTTTCAGTGACTGATATACATCACCAGACCTTTCTTCTGAGGTGTTTCTGGGTAGACAGAAACATCCAACCTTTTCATAAGCAGCTGAGCATGTATACTGTTTGCATCACTCAAGGGCTCCATACACCTGTTATAATGGATAAAATCCAAACAACCAAGGATGTGGAGCAATAAGAACGCTCACTCATTCCTGATGGGGATGGAAAATGGTCCAGCCACTTTGGAAGACAGTCTAGCAATTTCTTTTAAAGTCAATCAGAAGCTCACCTGCTGCTAAGTATATAGCATTAAAAAAATCTTACAAGGGATGATGAGATTCAGAGCCGACAGTAGCTTTTTTATTCTCCCTTATTTTTCCTTTTGTCTGCCTCCTTCTCTATGTTCCAAATCACAGTGAAGAATGCCAAGGTGAAAACTGTCTTCCTTCTCAAGAAAGCTGTCCTTCCTTCATGCAGACATGTTCTCCAAGTGTTTACTCTCAACTCCAACATCCCTCCAGATAGTCTGAGTTCTAAAACAACCCCTGTTATATCACAAGTCAGTTATGTTTATATCCCTGTAAAAAGATAATAAAGCAATTTGATGGAACTGCATTTTCATGATTCCTCTTTAGGACTATTACCCTAACAATTGTTGTTGTTGTTGTTATGTGCCATGGAGTCGGTTCATCTTTCTCCAACAAAACAACTGGTAGTTTCGAACTGCTGACCCTGAGGTTAGCAGCCTGATTCATAACCACTACGCTATAACTATGCATAACTACAGGGCAGTGGTGGTGGTTGTGTGCCTTCAAGTCAGTTCTGATTCATATCCATCCTGTGAAAGGTCTCTGAGGCTGTAAATGGTTATGGGAGCAGAAAGCTTCATGGTTCTCCCTCAGAGCCCCTGATGGACTCAAACTGCTGACCTTGAGATTAGGAGTCCAACATGTAATCCCCTCTGCTACCAGAGCTCCATATATGCATGCACACATATATACGCATGCACATATATGCATAGACCCCCAAATGACCCTCATTTTAAAGGAGAAGAATCCAAAAGTCATGATATCCCAAAGGGTCAGACTTCCAAAGGGAGAAATATAAAATGCCTTGTCAACCTATTTAGGTTAAAAATGGGGACAAGAAGAGTTTTACACACCCTTCAAATTACATAGAAAAGGAAACTGTCTTCTTTTCCGTTCAATATACTAATCCTGCTTCCATTAGGCACCCTCTAGTCAATTCCGACTCAGAGTCATCCCATGCGACAAAGTGGAACAGTCTCATAGGGTTTCCTTGGCTGCAATCTGTATGGAAGCAAACAACTCCCACAAAGCCACTGGGTGTGTTTGAACTGACAATCTTTTGGCTCACAGCTGAGTGCTTAACCGTTTGTACCACCAGGGCTCTTTTTACCAAATTAAACTCTTAAATTTATACTACTCTACACAAGAGGCTATTTTGAGCATACACCGCTAATTGGAAGATTGGAAGTGTGGGTCCACTCAAAAGCACTTCATTAGAAAGGCCTGGTGATCTACAACAATTTCCAAAAAATCAGCCATTGAAAACCCTGTGTGATAGTTCTACTTTGACTCTCCAGGAGTCAGAGATGACTTGACAACCACTGGGTTTTTAATGGTGCCATCTTAGACAGAACACTTGCAAAGAGTCTTTAGCAAAGGCATTGCTGTCTATCTCAAAGAAGAGCAACTAACTTGTTAACTGATAGCCAGTGTTGTGCTTCCAGGATTGTGGAATTAATTTTGACCAAAACAAGCACTCCAAATATCTCCCCAATGATGGAATCACTGCTGGAAAGACTCCATCAGGGGCAGATAATCAGGGAAGCTCCAAGCGTCTCAATGGAGAGGCAATTGCTAAGAGACCGCCCCACCCTGCCATGTCCTGAGCTATCTTCATGGAGAAGCAGTGAAGGAGTAAAGGAGTGACATCCATCAAGCCCAAATTGTTCTGCAAAGCCCAGGACAGTGTGATCTTCATGCAGCATCTGTTCCTGCCTGCCAGAGAGTGCAGATGAAGGACAACAACATCTAATTGGTACTTTTTAATATCTGAGGTTGGTTTTGAGAATTCCTCAATTAAAAGTGGGAAAGGACAATTCTAACACCCAGCCAAGCCCTGAGTAAATTGTGAAATAAGGACGGATGTCTTGGCCTCTTTCTGACATTTTATCTCCATCAAAGACCTCTTGTTGCTATACACTGTCAATTTCAACTCAGTGACCCTATAGGACAAGGCCAGACAGCCCCAGAGGGTTTCTTAAGCTGTAATCTTTCCAAGAGCGCATCACCAGGTCTTTTTCTTGCAGAGTCGTTATGGGGGTTTGAACTGCCAATCATGAGTTAACAGTGAGGTGCTTAACTGTTGCATCACCAGGGCGCTTTCATCAGAGACCTAATGGCCTCAATTTTACTCTAATCCCAAACATTGCTGTTGTTGTTAAGTGCCATCGAGTCGATTCCAACTCATAGTGATGCTGGATAGTGTTCCCAAGGAGTAGCTGGTGGGTTTGAACAGCCAACCTTGCAGTTCAAACCAACCTTCCTGTCCAGTGTTTATCCTACAGCGCCACACCAGGACTATCCCCAGGTAGCTAAAACCTACTCAGCACAAGTAATAGATAAAATGGTAGAGAATCCTGGGAAAAGCAGCAACTACGGAGCCAGAATGCCCTCTACCCTCTAGTCATATAGCCTTGAACAATTACTAAAATTTGCTGTGCCCTATTGTCCCAAATCAAAATGGGGCTCACATAACACCTCCTAGGGTTGTTGTGACAATGGAAAGAACTATTTCTAAACACATGTAATAAGCACAATTTAAGGGCTTGTTAAATAAATAGCAATATGTATTATCAACCAAGAAATACTAAGCTAGCACCTACTATGTGCCTTCTGGGGAGGAACAGGTGCATAGAAGACCGTGCTGAGTAGAGGTGCTTAAGCATCAGGGACCGTACCAGTCATGGAGGTCTAGGTTGGGAGTATCTCATTCCTGGTGAGATGGCAACTTTCCTTCAATGCCATCAGTGTCTTGGTCACAAGCATTCATGCAAATTCAGTGTCTGGGCTTTTGTCTGAGACAGTCACCACTATTGCTTTCCCAGGACTGACCTTGGGCTCCTTTGCCCCAAGACCAATGAAAAAGACACTTACAGTTCAGCATTTGTAGGAGCAAGGAAAGGCAAACACACTCACGATGACGCTCCTTCTGAACCTGGCTACCACCACCTCATCTCCAGTGAGCTCTTTGTTGATCACAATACCACCCTTCAGTAAATAGGCATCTGGTTGAAAAACTGAGCTTTAAGACAGAACTGTCGCATGTTGAAATTCCATATGGAAGTTAGTTTTCTCAGCCGCCCAATGCGTGTGTTCCAGAGCAGACTAGGTCATGTGAAGGATACAGTCAGGGCACAAGGCACAGTGGTCACCAACCATTCTCCACAAAGCTCCCGAAGACTCAAGTCCAGCTAAGCTTTGAAGAGTGTGGGAGTTCTGAAGAGAAGAGACTAAGTAAATAAGTAAGTGTTGGTACAATTGGCACAACCTTTCTGAGGGAAATGAGACTTGAAATTTATCTTAGAGAAGAGCAAGAAAGAGGTATCTTAGGAATGAGGGTCTGAATTTAAGATATGAGATCTGTCACACACAGCATGCTTGTGCAAAGGCAAGATCAGCCTACCCATAGGGCAGAAGTGGGAAGTTGTGGAGAAGAGAAGGCACGTAGGGAAAATGGCATCAGTTTACAAAGAGCCCTTGAAAACTCAGCTAGGGAATCTAGATTTGATTAATGCTAAATGAACAAGAATTCCTTTCTATTAAGAAGCCCTGGTGACACAATGATTAAGCGCTTCACTGCTAACTGAAAGGTCAGCAGTTCAAACTCACCAGCTGCTCCTTGAGAGAAATATGTGACAATGTGATGACATAAATATTACAGCTTTGGAGACCCCATGGGGCAGTTTTACTCTGTCTTACAGGGAGTCCTGCTATGGTGCAGCAGAATAAGCACTTGACCGTTTGAAGCAAGGTCCATTTAAACCACAAGTTTCTTTATTCTTGACCACGAAGCTATCCACTTACAGCCTCCACTTAGGTTTCCCATCTTTGGTCCTATTCTGCATCAGAACAGATTAGACAGAGGCACTTTCCCATCTCCACTTCCTTGCCCGTTGTGCCTGGGACGGGCCCCCAGCTTTGAACTGCCCCCTTGGGATGGTGACTCAGACAAACAACCAAACACGGTACAAACATCTTGAGAACATGGAGGCAGACCAGAAAGGCAATGGAAGTCCAGGGCTGTGTATGGCTGGGAAGAGGCACGGCACCCTCGTGATTGTGAGTGTGGACTTGGTGATCAAACAGACTGGATTCACACTCTGGAGCCAGCATGTCTGAGCCCTTAGAAGTCACTCCAGCCTCCATTCTAGGCTTCTGTGTCCCCTTTTGAAAAATTAGGTTAATAATCACACCTTCTTCATAGGATGATGATGACCCCCACGTGCCCCTTCCCAGTCAATACTAGCCCCCTTGAGATAACCAGAATTCTGATTTCTATTATTATTGATTCCTTTGCCTATTCATCATCCTCTAAATTGAACCATCATGTAGGTCTAGCTTTAGAATCTCAAAATAATGAGATTCATCTATTTTGTTGACATCGATACCAGTAGTTTATTCTTTTTGTTACTATGTAGTATTTCGTTTTATGAATATCACAATTTATTCATTCATTTGTCTACTGATAGACATTTGAGTTGTTTTTAGTGTTGCGCTTTTGTAAGCTACTAAGAATGTTCTTATATATGTCTTTTATTTTTATGTACTTGTTTATCTCGGGTATATATCTAGGCGTGGAATTGCTGGGTCATAAAGTGGGCATGGACTCTTGGTCTGGTGATGTAGGAGCAGCACTGGGCTAAGAATACCAAGATCAGCAGTTCAAACCCACCAGCTGCTCCTTGGAAACCCTACACAAGATCACTGTGAGTCAGAAGCGACTCAACAGCATGTTAACAACTACAAGAAGGCAGGCCTATGTTTAAAATCATTTGATTTTACCAAATACCACCAAATAGTATTCCAAAGCAATCATACCATTTGACACTCCCACCAACAATTTTTGAAAAGTTCTATTTGTTCCTCATCCCCATCATGGCCTAGTCTTAATCTAATTATAAATCCATTGACATTAATAGAATTTATGATGTTCTTGTTCTAAGAATTCCAAAATCAGGTTTTCTCTTACACACTGTGACTTTTCCAGAAAAAAAACAAAAAACAACCCACTTATGCCAAGTCAATTCCAACTCTTAGTGACCCTGTAGGAAGGACAAGTGTCCCATTGCCCCATAGGGCTTCCAAAACTGTAAATCTTTACGGAAACAGGCCACTACAATTTTCTCACATAGAACATTGGTAAGTTCAAACATCAGAGCTTTAGGTCAGCAGCTGAGTGCTTTAACCACTTCACCACCTGGATGCCTTACTATGTAAAAGTCAGATTTCATCAACCAAAAAAGGACAATAATCTTTTTCTTTTTTTTTAACTTCTTCATTCGGCAAAGGAATTGAGGTCGTTTATTGAGAGATTTAAGGAGCTCTGGTAGTGTAGTAGTTAAGAATCGGGCTGCTAAACTCAGGGTCAGCAGTTCAAAACTACCAGCTGTCCAAGGGAGAAAGTTGAAGCTTTCTGCTCCTGTAAAGATTTACAGCCTTGGAAACCCTGTACAGGGTCGCTATGAGTCAGAATCAACTCCACAGCACATAACAACAACAACAATTAAGAGGTTTGGCGTGCTGGTGTGGTGCTGTGGACTAATGTGCTGGACTGCAAAGTCACTTTGGACCTCAAGGTCGGCGGTTCAAGCTCACTAGTCGCTCCTCAGAAACCCTTACAGGGTCGCTATGAGTGGGAACTGACTTAACGGCACTTAACAACAACAACATTACAAGGTATATTACCAGTTACCTCTGAGTCTGTTCCAGCTTACGGTGACCCCACATGTGTCAAAGTAAAACTGTGCTTTATAGGGTTTTCATGGCTGTGACAACATATCACTGGTTCCTAAAATCACCAGGCCTTTCTTCTGAGGTACCTCTGGATGGTTTGAACCAACAACCTCTCAGTAAGTAATCCAGCAGTGTATTATTTGCAGCACGAAGGCGCTCCTTCAAGTGGTATATTGTTACATAGAAAAACAAAGAAGAGAAATTTTATAGATTTTATAGGGTAGAATTTTTTTTTTTTTAAGAAAAACTTAGTAATATTCCTGACAAGATAGTGTTTTAATTTTATTTAATCTGAGTCCCCAGTATAGCTTTGTTAGTTAAATGACACCATTTGGTAGATAAAAATCAATTGTCTCAGAAACTAACATCACTAATGTAAGAGCAAATATCTAACCAATGGGCTGGAGGAATGACTGGTCATAAGACACTCCCACATGGTTTTTGCCATAAGTGGACTTTTTGTTGTCATTAAGACCCTTCCTCTCCCTGGCTGTTCAAAAGTTTCAGATGAAATTTTTCTGATGTTTTTAATGAAAGATGATATTTGCTTACCCATCCTAGAAGATATTTCCTCGGCAGGAACGCTGTCGAACATGTTGCCTTCACAACATGACGCAAAGTCTAAAAATCACAGAGAGACTAATTACTGGAGGAAAATTATACCAAAAGACCGATTTCCTCATGATGGAAATGACAGCCTAGTGCCCCGTTACCTGGCCAGATTGGGCAAATAGCCTTTAACGCATTGTTCTGATGTTTTCTGGTACTCCGTGCGGTAGAGCGGAGAGGCCCTTTGGTCCAGTAGCAACTTAGTGTGAAATCAAGGTGAGCTGTCAGTTAACTAAGATCTAATTATAAGTCTCATTTCCCATATTTATTAATGTGACCGGCAGTATCCAGGGCTTACCTGTGTCCATCCATGGGACCACTTGAACAAGTCCTCTCATTACATCATCATCTCAACTGTCACCTTGAAGCATGGGTATTTATTTAGTACTGACAGCCGAGGTCTGCCCCAGCCAAAACCGTACAGTGAGGGTTACCCCTCTTAGCCTTCTCTGCTTCTTCCAATCAACAACCACGTAGCAAGAGTCCGTTCCTCCTCCTCTCAAAACCTATTTAAAGAGTCGGAAAATAGTCTTTGCCTCCTTAACATAAATTTAAATATTTTCTCTGTTAGTCACAAGGAACATACATTGTATTATTTCATTTACATTAATTGTCCAAATACACACACACACACACAAAACAAAAAATCTACTGCCTTCAAGTCCATTCTGATTCAACAAATCTGTAGGATGAACTAGAACTGAGCCAGGGCATTTCTATGGCTCTATGGCGTTGTGTGCTAACACGCTGGACTGTAAAGTTGGTTTAAACCCCCAGGTTGGTGGCTCAAGCTCACCAGCCACTTCATGGAAGCCCTATACAAGGTCGCTATGAGTCAGAACTGACTCAACATTGCTTAACAACAACAGGAATCTTTATGAAAGAAGATAGCCACATCTTTCTCCCTACTTTACTTTTATCTGCAACATGTGTTTAGTTTGCATTACAGGAAGATATTTTAACCTTCTACTTGATTCCTTTATTTTAAATTTTAAAAACAATATGAATTAAAAATTATAAAATTCAAGCCATACCTCTATGCTATTTTTAACCGTGCTTCTGATTTTCTTTGTTCTATTTCTAAGTAAAATAGTAAACAACATCCTATTTATTCAAATATTAGTCTTGACCAGTTCTTGAATTCAAGAAATACAATAGTAGACAAAAAATTCTAATAATATGCATACTTATAAGAATGTTAACTTTCATGCTTGAAAGAATGTAGAGATTGTCTCCTCTTTATTAACTTGGCGGTGAAGTTATTTCTTCCATTTATTTTGTAAAAAACAGTTTCTTACAAGCAACCTCTATCTCTTCCCAAGTCCATTCTTTTTTTTTGGAAACAGAAAGTCAAACTTTTTGTCTAAATATTTCAACTTTCTTTCTTTGTGGATTAAGCAGTGTTATTCTTGCTCATAAATATTTAGATAATCTGTTTTGCCGTTTTGTTCTTAGTGTCTTTTTGATTATTAAATCATTTTTAAATGTACTTATTTTTAAGACTATAAACTTCATTGGACCAGGGATGGTACAGAGTGGAATTCTATGTATGTTGGTGAAGTTAATAAAACACGGGGTACACTGATGGATGGATGAGTCTGTTGTGTTCAGCCCATGGAAATCTCACTGTCTTTCCTGGGGCCTCTTTTGGATTTCCGGTCTTTGGAGTTATACTTGAAGTGGTCTCTAGCCATCTGCTCTCCCTCATTCTGTCCACCATATCTTTTTGTTTATTTGATGATATTATCCACGTTTGACTAACCATTTACAAATAGACCCAGATGATTTTGAAGAGGGGAAAGGGGAAGTACAATACAATCTCTCACATTTGCCAACTAGCTCATGTACAGATTGTTGTTGTTGTTGTTATGTGCCGTGAAGTTGATTCCGACTCATAGCGACCCTGTACAGGGTTTCCAAGGCTGTAAATCTTTACGGGAGCAGAAAGCCTCATCTTTCTCCCTTGGAACAGCTGGTAGTTTCGAACTGCTGACCTTGCGGTTCACAGCCCGATTCGTAACCACTACGCTACCAGAGATCCTTAGGCTTCCATATTACCTCAGGCTCTTGAGACTGTCTTGTTTCAGTGCCATCATTGATTCTGAACTCGTGTTTTCTTTCTTGGTTCTGTTTTTCATATATTCTTAGAAGAGTTAACCTTCTTGTTGTTGTTGTTGTTATGTGCCATCAAGTTGATGCCAACCCATAGCAACAAAATTTAACACTGCCCAGTCCTGCACCATCCTAACAACTGTTGTGATGTTTGAGCACTTGTGGTAACCACTGTGTCAATCCATCTCACTTGGGATCTGCCTCTTTTTCCCTGACTCTTTACTTTACCAAACATGAAGTGATTTCCCAAGGACTGGTCCCTCCTGAAAACACGACCATAATACATGAGACAGAGTCTCAACATCCTTGATTCTAAGAAGCATTCTGTACTTCTTAGAACACAGATTTTTTTGTTCTTCTGGAAACCCATGATATATTCCATATTCTTTGCCAACGCAATCATTCAGATGCATCAATTCTTCTCTGGTCTTCCTAATTCATTGTCCAACGTTCACATGCATACGAGGCTACTGCAAATACCATGGCCTGGTTCAGGTACACTTTAGTCCTCTAAGTGACATCTTTGCTCTACTTTTACAGATTTGCCCAATGCAATATATCATTTGACTTCTTAACTGCAGTTTCCATGAGCACTGGTTGAGGATCCAAGCAAAATGAACATTTGTTTTGACAACTTCAGTCTTTTCTGCCTTTATCAAGATGTTGCTTATTGGTCTTGTTGTGAGGA
>NW_006408539.1:9134435-9135744 GCF_000296735.1 Chrysochloris asiatica
CCTTCCTTCCACATCTTCTTCTGAATCTAGCTGATGTTTCTGGAAGCTCCCAGTCAATGTGCTGCTACAGTCATTTTTAAATTACTTTCAGCAAAATTCTGCTGGTGTGTGATCTTAATGATACTGGTCAATAAATTCCACTTTCTATTGGGATATCTCTCTTTGACTTGGGCCATCTTGCACATTTCTTGGTATAGACTACTAAATGCTTCCAGTACTGCCTCAGTTTGTTGAAACATTTCAATTGGTATTCCATAAATCCCTGGAGCCTTCAGTGCAGCATGGGCTTCCTCCTTCAATACCATTGATTCTTAGCCATATGAACCCTCTTGAAATGATTGGCCATCAACCAATTCATTTTGGGAAGTGACTTTGTGTATGCCTTCTATCTTCTATTGATGTTTGTTTTATCATTCGATATTTGCCCATAAAATCCTTCAATATTTCAAGTTAAGGCTAGAATTTTTTCTTTATTCCTTTCAGTTTTAAAAATGCTAAATGTATTCTTCCCTTTAGGTTTTCATTGCCCTTTTCCAGACTTTGAACATTTATTATAATATTTTCTTTTCTAGAGTTGTCCTTTGAAATTACCTGTTCTTTTGCTTCATCATTTCCTCTATTCACTTTAGCCACTCTGCATTCAAGAGCAAGTTTCAGAATCTCTTCTGATATCCAGTTTGGTCATTTCTTTTTTTCATGTCTTTTTAATAGTGGTTGGTTTTCTTCATGTATTATGTGCTTGACATCATCCCACAATTACTCTGGTCTTTGGTGGTTAGTGTTATTAGTGTCTTGCATCACATCAGTTTTTGAGATAGTCTCTAAATTCAGGTGAGATATACTCAAGGTAACATTTTGGCTTTCATGGGCTTATTTTTTTTTCAGCTTCACCCTGAACTTGCATTTGAGCAATTGATGATCTTGTCCCTAGTCTGGTTTTTGGCTGATGCTATGGAGCTTTTCCACCATCTCTTCCAACAGATGTAGTTAATTTTATTCCTGTGTATTCCATCTGGTGAAGTCCATGTGAATAGTCACCATTTATGTTGTTCAAAAAGATATTTGCAATGAGTAAGTCATTGGTCTTGCAAATTCTGTCATGAGATCTCCAGTGTGGTTTCTATCAGCAAGACCATATTTTCCAATTACAGATCCTTCCTCTTTGTTTCCAACTTTAGCATGCCAATCACCAGTAATTATAAATGCATATTGATTGCATATTTGATGAATTTCAAAATGTAAAAGTTAGTTACATTCAATTTCTTCATCACTGGCTTTGGATTGGTGTGTAAATTTGAATAATAATTGT
>NW_006408539.1:9139854-9151358 GCF_000296735.1 Chrysochloris asiatica
AGAGCAAGTTTCAGTGTCTCTTCTGACATCCATTTTGAACTTTTCCTTCTTTCTTGCCTTCTCATGGACTCCCACTTCCCCCACATCAACCCCCTGTGCCTGGATAATACTTAATTGACCTCAAAATGCACAAATTCCATTTGGGCTATCCACTGTCCTCACAATTTTGCTGATGCAAAATTTACCCAGACTCCAAGCCACAATGTGGCTTCTCAGAGACATGTGAGAATCAACCACAGGATGTCCCCACAAGCTGGCTTGCATCCCAAACATCCAGAAACCCTAAGTATAGGTAGTGTGTGCTGATAGCCTACTGATGCAAAAATTTTAAAGATTCAAATGGGTATGAGTGACTCTTTCACCTGTATTACAATAAAAAGCTTAAGAAACTAAAAGGTAATTGTTGTTGCTATAATTCCGTGCCCTTGAGTCGGTTCTGACTCATAGCGACCCTGTACAGGGTTTCCAAGGAATGGCTGATGAGTTTAAACCAACAACCTTTCTGTCCAAACCAACCTTGTGATTGAATACTTACCCTATAGCACCACACCAGGACTCAAAGAAGTAAATATTGCTGTTGTTGTTGTTGTTGTTGTTGTTAAGTACCTTCAAGTTGGTTCCAACTCATACGATCCTGTATAGGGTTTCCAGGAATAGCTGGTGAGTTTGAACCACCAACCTTGCTGTTCAAACCAAACTCGTAGTCAAATGTTTATCTTACAGCACCACACCAGGACTCCAAAAGGTAAATATTGCTGCTGTTAAGTACCTTCAAGTTGGTTCCAACTCATATTAACCCTGTATAGGGTTTTCAGGACTAGCTAGTAAATTTGAACCGATCTTGTGGTTCAACCCAACACTGTGGCCTGGTACTTTATCACACAGCACCACACCAGGACTCTAAAAGGTATATTTGTTGTTGTTAAGTGCCATCAAGTCAGTTCCGACCCATAAGGACCCTGAACAGGGTTTCCGAGGCTGTAAATCTTTATGGGAACAGAAAGCCTCATCTTTCTCCCATGGAGCAGCTGATAGTTTCAGACTGCTGACCTTGTGGCTTGCAGCCTGATTCGTAACCACTATGCTACCAGAGCTCCTTAAAAGGTACATAGAGCATCTCAAAAAAAAAAAAAAAAAGCAACACACAAAACCACAGGTATGAGTAACTCAGCACGATTTTAATTGTGTTTAACACAGAATACCATCATTGTTTGGGACATTTTTCAAAGCTGCCGATGCAACATTTTCTGTTAGTCATTACTAATGATATTAATTTACTAAATACCATTTCAAACACTGTGCCAACTCATTTTTTTAAGCACCATCATGCAACTCAAAAGAACATTTATTGCAGCAAGGATGTTTGGTTAAGAAAGATTTTTAACATTTATGATAAAAGATCCCTTTTTTGCTCTGGTTGCTGAAAATCACCCATTTTCATTAGAAAAGTTTTCCAAGTTATAAATGAAATAAACTTTGTAATAGAACGCTATGGTGCCTGTACTTTTTTTTTCTCGTTTTTACTATTTATTGTGAATTTAGTGACTGTTTACAGAGCAAATCATCAGTTTTACATTCGTTTTACATTCGTTACAATCATGCACTTCGTTTCATCTTGATGGTTGCCCTCCCCTCCATGGACTACCACTTCCTCCATTTCCTCCCTGTGTTGGTTTCATTCCTCCTTCTTTCCCTACCCTTCTGAGTTCTGTCCTTGGGGAAATGCTGTCCTTGATCTCAACTGGTTGACCATTCTATGGTGTGCATATCTCACTAATATTGTTATCCCTCTGTCTATTGTTGTTGTGAAGTGCCGTCGAGTTGATTCCAACCTTAGCGACCCTGTGTAGGGTATCCGAGGAGCAGCTGGTGAGCTTGAATTGCAGACCTTGCAGTTCAAATGGCTTTGCAGTCTGGCGCATTCACCCACAGCGCCACACCAGGACTCCCTGTGTAGGGTATCCGAGGAGCAGCTGGTGAGCTTGAATTGCAGACCTTGCAGTTCAAATGGCTTTGCAGTCTGGCGCATTCACCCACAATGCCACAGCAGGACTGAAAAATGAGCCACAGGAGACAGTTCATTTCCAGATCTGAAGGGTGACCAAGAGTCTTAGTCTCGAGATTCTACCAGTCTATCTGACCAATAAGCCTGTCATTTTTTAAATAATTTTGACTTTTTTTGCACATTTTCTCCCACTCTTCTAATGTCCTTCTGATGTGATTCCTTCTAGGCCCGTGAGTTATGGTAGCTGGGCACCATCTGCTTCTTCTGGTTTCACAGTGATGCTCACACGATCCATTAGTCCATTGGACTAATTGTTTTCAAGTGTCTTCAATTTTCATCATTCTTCTTTCTTCCAGACAGGGAGAGACCAATAGTTACACCTTAGATGGTCATTCACATCATTGTTGTTATGAGCCGTTGAGTCCATTCCAACTCATAGCGACACTGTACAGGATTTTCCAAGAGTGGCTGCTTAGTTTGAACTGCCAACCTTACCGTTCAAACCAACCTTGCGGTCCAGTGTTTAGCCTACAACACCACACCAGGCTGCTCATACGTACCTGTATTTTAAAAGAACTTCCCACATCCTTTCAGTGGATGGCTTGTAGGAAACCTGAACATGGATGCTTTGTTGTCTTGAGAGCATTGGCCATAATCCCTCTGGAATTTTAAGGGGAAAGGGCTCTTCTTATTACTCGTATCTAAGCATAATTGAGAGGCATAATTAAAAGAGCCCTTTTCCCCATAAAATTACCTTTCTTCAAGCACTTTTTTGTTTTGTTTGTGTGTTTGTTTGTTTTTGGCGTCTGGTGTGGTGCTGCAGGATAACATGCTAGACCATAAATTCAGTTTGAATCACAAGGTCGGCAGTTCAAACTCACTAGTCGTCACTCCTCAGAAACTCTATACCAGGTCACTGTGAGTCGGAACCAACTCGACAACAATTAACAACAACAACAACAAGCAGTTTTTATCATTTTTCTATAGCAATTGAAGAATGTTATATCTTTTGAGCTTCCTTTGACAAACAAGTTTCGTGGGATGCGTTGTTCTTGTTGTTGTTAGATACCCTAGAGTCGGTTCTGACTCATAGTGACCTTGCACAGGGTTTCCAAGGCTGCAAATCTTTACAAGAGCAGAAAGCCTCATCTTTCTCCTGTGGAACAGCTAGTAGTTTCTAACTGCCGACCTCGAGGTTAGCAGCCCAATTCGTAAGCACTACAGTACCAGAGCTCCTTAGTGGGATGAATGGTAACCTCCAAAAAGATACAGCCAAGCCTTAATCACCTGGTACCTGTCTGTGAATGTAACCTTATTTGGAGAAAGCATTGTTAAAAATACAATTTTCACAATATTAAATTTGTGTATGAACTCCTAAGTTTTATTTTCAGTTCGTGAATTGGGTACCATCTGGTCTAGAAGTCAGGCAAGAGTCTCAAAGTGTAGAAGTCAAAGGATTTTTGTAATGGAGGGCACACAAACTCAAAAACAAAGCCCACTGCAATCACCTTGGCTGCAAGTCACAGTGACACAGTAGACGTGTCCCTAGGGTTTCTGAAACGATCAATGTGTATGGAAGCAGACAGCTTCATCTTCCTCCCTCAGAGCAGATGGTGAGTTTAAATCACAGACCTTCTCCTCAGCAGCCCAGTGTTCAGCCCACTAGCCACCAAGAACACATAGACTGGACAAACTTCTAGTTGACTGTCAGGCATTTCCTGATTTGGGATTAAGGTGAATTTTTGAGCTAGGTTAAATGGAGAAGGTTAATCCTGATTGACTAACTTAGGTTTCCATTTCCAAAGGAATCAACTGCCTAACTTGGGTTTTGACTCCTGAGGTAATAGGTATTTATAAGAAATAGAAACTTAAGCATGGGTTTGCCAAATTACCAAAGACTCCTAATTTGGTCAGGCTAACTGGGTCTTTGCAGATGTAATTAAGTCAATGATTTTAAGATGATGTTGGTCTAGATAACCAAAGACAAGTGTTCATATAAAAGACAGAAGAGAAGACACAGACAGAAGAGGGGAGGGCATGTGAAGGTGGAGGAGAACAGGGTTGTGCACGCTCACGTCAAGGACCTCATGGAGCCAGAAGAGACCAGGAAGGATCTCCCCAGAATCTTCAAAGGAAGCACAGCCCTGCCTAGATCTTCGTTTTGGGCTTCTACCTTCCAGAACTTTGAGGGAATAAATTCCTGCTCTTTTAAGCAAACAAATTTGGGGTAATCTGTTACCACAGCCCTAGGAAACTAATACAACAAGAAACTCAACATGTTACGTATTTATATATTATATATTTCACATTATGTATTTCTTACATTTTTATAACATATTTCAACTAAATAGATATAAAAAGAAAAACACAGAAAGTTATCAAAAAGATCACTTGTATTGTACTCTAGAATTTACTTGCCTAAATTGCTTTAGAAATAAGCTTTCTGACAAACAGTGAATAATATAAGTGTCTAAATCCACTTTCCAGACTTGCTTCCCCTGTAATATCTGTATTAGAACAATCCTGAATTAGCTGCTACTTTCCATAATTCTTGTCAGCAAAATCTATCAGTAGTTCTAACTCTGATTATACACGCTGGTAATGTAATTAAACATGTTTTAAGCCTATCTCTGATGTCACCATTTCAAATATAGTCACATAAATTTTAGCTATGAGTATTTCATACATAATTTATATATACAAATGTGTTTGCATGTGTACCTGGATTAAGTATAATAAATGTAAATTATATAATTTATATCTATATATGTTTAACTGTGTTTAGTTTCAATCAGACAATGGTTTGCTATATATTTTTAATGAGGGAATATCCTGCTGCAGTATTAAGATTTTGTGTTTTACAGACTTCATTTCTTGATATTTTTTTATTAAAAAGACAAATCCATTTCAATATTCTTTTTAGTAAATGTTATGCTTCCTGTTCCAAAACAAACTTAAGTTTATAAATAAGAGTTAATGAATCCAAGAACCATGTTATCCCATGAGCTTGTGAACAAACAGTTTCAAGTCAAAACCAGAGTTCTTTCCAAGTTGGATTTTTCACATGATGCAGTTTATAAATAAGTCTGAGGGATAGAGAGATTAATTTGGTCTTCTTTTGTTTGTCTATATTTTTAATAAACACAATAAAAAATCTGCCTTTGAAATCCCTTGAAATGGTTTAAAGGCTAACTGGATTTCGATCCCATCCCACAAGTGAACTTGTGCTAAAGTTGGCAATTGCTCATACCATCAAATTCTACAGCTGCATGTTTTTTTTCTTTTGGGGAGCATTCTAGATGGTATGAGGATGTCTTGGAACAATTGACAGCATCATATGATGCTCCCTTCATTGAAGAACCAGGGAGAATGTGTGGCATCCATTCCTAGGACCTTGATCAAAAATAGATCCTGTGATAAGTAACATTAACCTTAGACTCTACCATGCTGTAAATTGTCTCTTTTATAATTGTTGACAGACACTCTCCGGGACCCTCTCTTCCATATGACTCCCATGATCACTTTATCCTTTCTCTCTCTGCTGCCAAATAGAGTGGAGTTCCCGGAGTTTTGACACCTTGTAAAGACATTCCAGTGGATTCTAGCACACCCAAACAGATGGTGTGAAAGGAATACAGGGGAAGAAAATGCACCCCTCTGCCAGACTTTCATGTATTCTAGGTAACATGGTGTTCCAGGAGAAGAAAAAAAAATAAAAAGGAACTGATATCATTGTTACTGCCTGCTTCCTGAGCCAAGCCACCATGCTTCTGCCAAAGATAACAACATCTTTAAGATGACTATAAAAACTCCTAACATTCTGTGAGGTAAAAGAACTAGACCTCCAAGGGGGTATAAAACAATAATCCTTATTATTGTTATACTGTGTTACATGGACATATATAAAACAAGGGTTTTTTTAAAGCAAGAAGTGACATCCAGGTCAGAATAATATCTCTATTTATTTTACTCTGCTAGTGTGCTGGACATCCATACCAAGCTTCCTCCCTAAGGTCAACATGGACTTTCTCCACTGGTAAAGGATAAACTCACATATACAAAGCCTATGAAGTCTATAAAAGCACAATAAAATATTTTTGGTTTTTTCCCCAGAATATAACTCAATATTTAAATACACACACACACAGACACGAAAAGATGTTTAGCAACATTCACCATTATTGTTGATATGTGTCATTGATTCTCAACAATGACAAATTGAAACCACAATGAGATATCACTACACACTTATTGTTATCACTACACACCTATTGTTGTTGTTGCTATTAAGTGCTGTTGAGTCAGTTCAGACTCATAGTGACCTGTATTGGGTTTCCATGGAGCAGCTGGAGGGTTTAAACTGCCAACCTTGTGGCTCAAACTGACCTGGTGGTTTGGTGCATTACCCTTCAGCACCACACGAGGACTCCAAACGACATGGATAGCGGCATCTTAATAATATCTTTAAAGGTCTACAGACCCAGTGCATTCTCCTGCAGCACCACAATAAGTCTCCAAATTACATAGAAAAAGACATTTCATCTAGTATCTGGAGCCCTGGGATTCTTCTACTGAAGATTCACGTCTTCAAAATTCTAAGAGTGATGTTTTACTGGACATTGCATGAGTTATAAGGCTTATTAGGGAAGTTGTCAGGTTACAATTCAGAGTCAGAAATACTCAGGGCACAGTTCTTCCAGGTAGACCTTTCTGTGCCCAGACAATGTTACAAAGCTGATAAATGCCCCAAGGACACTCAACTTCACTATAAGCAAAGAAGCCTTTTGTCCAAAGACACTCAGCTTTACTTGCTCTGTGGGCTAACAAGTCCACAGCTCTGTCTTGTGCTCTGGCTCTTGGTTCTGCTGCTGGTGCTCTCCTGATAGTATACTGGTGTCACAGCTTTCTGTCCCTATTAGAATGTGTAAAATAAAAAATAACAACAACACCAAGTGTTGGCAAGGATGCAGAGAAACTGGAACATCATACATTGCCAATGGGAATTTATGATACAGGCACTTTAAAAAGCAATTTGGCAATTTCTTAAAAACTAAACATGAAACCATTATACAACCCATAATTACACTCCTAAGTATTTATCCCAGAGAAATAAAAATTTATGTTCACATGAAAATATGCACACAATGTTTACAGCAGCATTGTTCATAAAAGCCAAAACCTTGAAATACCCCACATGTTATTCAATGGGTCAAGCTGTGTTTAAATATACAGTGGTACATCCCACCATGGAAAAGAAGTAGGTGCAACTATAAAAGGGCAACAGGAAGGACCCTTTTGGCGATGGGATTGTTCTGTATCATGACAGTATCAATGTCAAATCCTGGCTGTAATATACTATACTATATAGTTTGCAAGATGTTACCAATGGGGAAAACTTGGTAAAGGGTACATCCCTCTGCATTATTTCTTACAACAACATATGAATCTAAAACACAAAGTTTAAAATATTATTCCTGCTAAATTTATAATAATTCATTATTATATATACATATAATACATATATGTTATATTATGTATTATAATAAACCAGTTAGCTTTAATAAAGAAAGGAACAACAAACCTCTCCATTATTTACAAATCTACTAAAAAGTTCTAGGTCAGAGAAAGAAAAGCATAAGTACTCTAGCACTGGCTACTAACCAAAAATTCTCAGTTTGATTCCACTCAGAAGAAAGAAAGTCCTTCTATCTGTCTCTGAAAGATTACAACCATTAAAAACACTGTGGGGCGGGGGAGAAAAATGGCTGATTAGGGAGAATGGCTGTGCAGACTCTTTGTAGCAAGGAAACAGAAAACTGGGTGAGACAGATACAGAAGACATTCCTGGAATTCTGAGCTCCATAGGAATGAATAGAACAGTACACCACACTGACCAGATGGCAATTGGCGAATGCCTAAGAATACACTAACGTACATCCATCAACTCACTATAATTCCTAGAAAACAGCAGAAACTTTCTGTTCACATGAAGAGACAAGACAAAGTACTCAAATAAATGACCAAGAGGCAGAGCTAGAAAATAAATACTTTTGAGGAAGAAGAGGCACTGGAACTACCTGAAAAAGAATTCAGGAGAAGAATATTGAGGTACATCCAAACATTTCACAGAAATGTCAAGAAAAACAAGGACAAATTCAGAAAAGTGCTGCAAGAGCAATTAAACAAAATAGATACAATATTAGAGGCAATACAAAACCTACAAACAGAAATCCAAAAGATCAATACCAAGATATCAAAAATGTACAGTACAATGAAAGGGCAAAAAAGTAGAAGTGAATCAATGGAAGCCAGAATTAGTAAGCTTGAAGATAAATCTCTCAATACTAGTAAATTAGAAGAACAATCAGAAAAAATAATGAAAAAATCTGAAGAAAGCCTAAGATTCATGTGAGACAACATGAAAGGGAATGATCTATGGGTGATCAGAATTCTAGAACAGAAAGAGACAAAACCACAGAAAAAATAGTCAAAGAGTTGTTGAAAGAAAATTCCCCTAACATGAAAGAAGAGATAATAGGTATTCAAGAAACTGAAAGAACCCCAAAAGAAAATCGCCAAGATATATTATAATCAAACTCTCCAAAGTCAAATACAAGAAAAAGAATCCTGAAAGCAACTCAAGAAAAAAAATGAAATGTCACCTACAAAGGAAAACCAATAAAATTAGTTATGACTTCTCAGCAGAAACTATGCAGGAGAGAAGGCAATGTGGAGACATACACAAAGCTATGAAAGAAAATAACTGTCAACCAAGAATCATATACTCAGCAAAACTGTCCCTCAAATAAAATGGCAATATTAGAACATTTCCAGATAAACAGAAAAGAGAAGGAATTTGTAAAAACCAAGCCAACTTTACAAAAACTACTAAAGGGAATCCTTTGGACTGAAATACAACAACAGATAACAACCGTAGATTGACAAACACAACAGCACCTTGCAGAACTTAATCCAGATATAGAAGTATCCAAAGTAAAACAAAACTACATGACTGAAGATAGGGAGTCAGAGATATCAATCTATAATGAAGACAATTACAGAGCAACAAGAGGGGAAGGTACAGTTACAGAATACAAAATGGCAAGGAAGCCAAGTAGATTTCAAGATTAAACAAACAAACAAATACTATGGAACACAGTTGTACTCTGACACACACAAAGGATTGCCATTTGTGTTAATTGACTTGGTTTTTTTGTTGGGTTTTCTTTTGTTTATCAAGGATATAATGAATAGATGTTACAAGCATCATTAAAGCAGCAATGTGCTTTCTGGGTGTGCAAAGATAAAATCATTGATGCACCATCCTCTAGTCTTAAATCTGACATTTCTAGGATCTCTCACCCAATGTTCCTTGGGTCCAATAATGTAAATTGTTGAACTGTTGTTGTTAAAAGCCTCCAAGTCAGTGCCTTCTCATAATTACCTTATGCCCAACAGACCAAAACACTATCCGGACCTATGCCATCCTCACAATTGTTACATTTGAGGCTATTGTTGCTACAGTCACTGAATGACAACCCAAAATCAAGGTACTGACTATAGTTTAGGGCTGTCATGTGACCTACCCTGATATAAAACTCACAACCTTGGTCCCACTGCTTTACCTGCTTGTGAGACATATGCTTGCATTTCATTTTGAGAAACTAAAAGGTCACTGCATGTAAATACAGTAAGCTAAACCACATTCTTTCATGTTCTTTGCTTAAGGATTCTTGGGCCCATATCTAATTTGCCACCTCACCTTTCTCCCAACTGTGGCTCTTCCTGGTCTGTTCCCCTTCCTTCTTTCCACCGTGTTTTTCCTCAGCTTCTCACTTAATCTAAAGCTTCTCATTCCCACTCCTTTTCTTCTATACAATGGTCCTCCCTGCTCAGCTCTTGTTCTAACTTTTGTGCTTTTGTGGTTTCTTACTCCACAGAACTCCAGAATTGGGATATGGAAAGTCTTAACTGGAAAAGAAACTATTTCTCTGTCTTAAATAGATGTTCTTCACTATGTAAAATTCCAAAAATAGACCTGTTTTTCCCTTTTAAATTACACATCACAGTTGCCTCCACTACCTAAGACACACGCCTATCTGAGACTTTGGCCTAGAAAGGGTTGATGAGGATGCATATTTTTCTAACCAACTGTCCTACATCTGTCTCCCTTATCCTTTCTACAAGCCCTCCTTCCTCTTTCTGTCTTGCCTGACCCTGTCATGTGTCAAACTCCATGAGTTTATATTTCTTACACAGGATTGTACCACACACACACACAAAGCACATCTCATCACATCATCCTACACCCGCAGCAAAATTCTTTTCACAGAAAATCAATAAATCATTTTTACTGCTCCAAACCTCACCTCTCTGTCCTAGCACATAACCCTTATATTCTGAAAACCTGACATAACTCGAAGGGTCAAATAAGAGCTTCAGTCACATTAAAAGTTCTTGGTGCTCACCACCAGAAAGCTTGTAGTACTGCCCTCCATTCCCTCTTGGAGAGGTCTCTCCTTGCTGTCCTGACTGCAAGCTTCAGGCCTCAGACAAAAGGAGGAACTAATAAAAGAACTGTCTCTGGTTTGTAGCACAAGCTCTTAGACATTAAAGCCCACCAAATCACTGCTTTCATTGTTTACCTTTGTTTTTCACTCACAAGCCATTTTATGGCTACTGTGACAACACAGTCCAAACAGTATCTTTTTTAGGACACAAAATCACCCAATGAATACACAAAAAGCTAGGCCAACCCTTACAATGAAACTTTTTGCCTTTTTTACTTTGCGGGGGAACAGTGGAATTATTTGCATTACTTATCTGAGTAAGAGAAAGACAATGGATTGATGATTTGCCTGATGTATCATAAAATTGAAAATCATGTGACTATTTCTAGCTATGAACTCTGCTAAAAAAAAAAAAATCATCCTATAGTCTGCTGCACAAGAACTCTTTAAGTGCTCAAGAGCAAAGATTGAGGACGAAGATGCACCCGATCCAAGCAGAAGTATTTTCAACAGCCACAGTCATGGTGTGATGCTGTAGGATAAGCACTGGACTGCTAACCACAGGTTAATGGTTCAAACTGACTAGCTGCTCCTCTGAAACCCTATATAGGGTTGCTATGAGTTAGAACCAACTCCATGATTTTAACAACAACAACATATGCAAGTGAGGAGTCCCGCTGTAGGATAAGCACTAGACGGCTAAACTAAAGTTTACATACCACTCCTCAGAAACTCTATGCAAGGTCACTGAGTCAGAACTGACATGAAGGCACTTAATGACAACAACATGTGAAAATAAAAGTTGGACAATAAGTAAGAAAGCCTGTAGAAAATTGATGAATTTGTAGAAGAACTGATGTATTAGAGAAGAATATTTAAAGTACCATGGACTGCCAGAAGAAGAAGAGTTTTAGGAGAAGTACAGCCAGGATGCTCCTTAGAAGCCAGAAGCTCCTTAGAAGCCAGAATGCTCCTTAGAAGCCAGAATG
>NW_006408539.1:9151783-9160029 GCF_000296735.1 Chrysochloris asiatica
TAGAAGCCAGGATGCCCCTTAGAAGCCAGGATGCCCCTTAGAAGCCAGGATGCCCCTTAGAAGCCAGGATGCCCCTTAGAAGCCAGGATGCTCCTTAGAAGCCAGGATGCTCCTTAGAAGCCAGGATGGTGAGACTTCATCTCTCATTGTTGTTGTTGTTGAGTACCATCCAGTCAGTTCCTACGCATAGTGACCCTGCATGAGGTCAGGAAGGCCCAGGCCCTGTAGAAGGACATTATGCTTGATAAAATGGAGGGTCAGTGAAAAAGAGGAAGACCACCAGTGAGATGGAATGGCACAGTGGCAGCAGTGAAGGGCTCACATATAACAATTGTAAGGATGGTGCAGGACAGGGCAGTGTTTTGTTCTGTTGTGCGTAGAGTGGCCATGAATTGGGACCAGCTCAGCGGTGCCTGACAGCAAAGTGAGTGCTTGGACCACAGGCAGCCACATTGGTTAACTGGCGATACTCATGCACATCTTTTTGTGTGTGGGACTGAGAGCCAGTATAGATGCAAAAAGTCACGGTAAACAACAGCTTCACCTAAAGAAATGGAAGAGGGGGAGTGATGCAGTATCTAAAGATTTCAGGAAAAATTTAGGATTATGAGTGCATGTGGTAAATCTAAGAAATTTGTTTTGCCTATAAATGCCTGCGGTAGTGAGGTTGGCCCAGGATCGGACATTGATTCGTTCTGCTGTGCATGGGGTCTCTATGAATCGGTTCCGACTCAATGGCACCTGACAACAACAATAAATGCCTGAGAGATGTGTTCCAGTAATTTATTGTTGTATAACAAACCTCCCCAAAAATTAATAGCTAAAAAAAATGGAGTCTTGGTGTGGCTCTGTAGGATAAGCATTCAACCACAAGTTCATTTTGAACCACAAGGTCAGTGGTTCAAACTCATCAGCCACTCCTCGGAAACCCTATACAACTTGGAACCAACCCAACAGCACTTAACAACAACAATTATTCCTTGCAGTGTTATGATATAAAGGAAAAAATTTTGAATTAAAAGAATGTTAGGTGAGCTCAGGTGGGCAGCTGTACTCCATGATGTGTAGTTTGAGGTCATTCACATGACAGCATTCAGTGGTAGCTCAGCAGGGATTGGAATGTCCAAGATGGTCTCTCATCTTTCAGAACATCTCTCCTTGTGGCCAATCATCATTCAGTAGTCTACTCCAAGTGTCTTTACCTGGTGCCTGGAGTCTAAGAGAGTGAAAAGAGAAACTGACATGAATGGAGCTCAGATCTGACCCATTCAACTCTACCTTTGACTCTTGATCTCATTACACTGAAGCATATGCTTCCCTTTGAAAAGCAAGTCCTGAAAGTAAAAGAAAAGTTTGAGCATTACTAATGAGTCCAAAACCAGTGTCCCCCCACCCCGTTGTTTTCCAGGTGATAAAATTAATGCTAGGTAGGCTTAAATATTTTGCTCCAAGTCTGGAGCCAGATTTGCATTTCCTGACACTTCTTTCTACCTCCCACTCACCAGATCTTCTTCTTGAGGCTTTCATCTGCCCCTCTCCAAACCTGTGGTTCCCTGTAGTGCAGTGAATTATTTAATATGGCTCATGAAGTCCTGATGTGGCTCTGTGGGCTAATGCATCAGACTGCAAAGTCATTTGAACTGCAAGATCGGTGGTTCAAGCTCACCAGCTGCTCCTTGGAAACCCTATACAGGGTCTCTATGGATCAGAATCAACTCGACAGTAATTAACAACAACAACAGCATGTAGCTATCATCTTTGTAACTCCCACCAAATGACTAGGTGGTAGTGTGCCACCGAGTCGGTTCCAACTCAAAACAACCCCGTATAGGATTTCTGAGGTTGTAAATCTTTACAGGAGAAGAAAGCCTCATCTTTCTCCTGAGGAGCAACTAGTACATTCAAACTACTGACCTTGCAGTTACCAGCCCAGTTCATAGTCCACTATTCTACCAGGACTCCTTAAATGATTAAGTTGTTGTTATTAAGTGCTGTTGAGTCCATTCCAACCAATAATGACCCTGTATAGGATTTCCAAGGATTGACTGGTTAGCTTGAACCTCCAACCTTGTGGTTTAAGCCAACATCGCAGCTCAGCAGATTAACTCAGAGTGCCACTCCAGGACTCCAATGATTAGATTGTTGTTGTTAGGTGCCATCATGTTGGTACCGACTTATAGCAACCTTATGCACAGCAGAACGAAATACTGCCTGATTCTGTGCCAACCTCACTTCTGCTGCCACGCTTGAGTCCATTGATGGTGCCACTTGGCCAGTCCATCTCATTGGGGGGTCTTCCTCTTTTTCTCTGATCCTCCACCTTCCAAACATGATATCCTTCTCCAGCGACTGATTCCTCCTGACAATATGTCCAAAGTATGAGAGATGAAGTTTGGCCATCCTGGCCTCCAAGGAGCACTCTGCCTGCACTTCTTCCAACACAGATCTGTTAGTTCTTTTGATTCTTTTGGCAGCCCACGCCACTTTCAATAGTTTCCTCCAACACTATAACTCAAATGCGTGAATTCATAGCCACATTAGGTAGTACTATGTAATTGTGAGGTGTTTGAAGCACACCAAGGGGATTGGACAGGTTGCTAATAGTGTAAATAAAGTACATGGCATCCTTGTGGGGTGATATCATGCAAGTATATGAACTTCTAAAATGGGGATTGTTCAGTTTTTCTTTCACGCTAAATTTGAAATGAGCCATCTCAGAAGCAGAAAAGGAGACGCTCATTACCATCAAGAAAGAAGATCCAGGAGCCAGGAGTGGAGAGTGGTCTTTGGAACTCAAGGTCCCTGAGCTGAACCTCCTCAATCTAGGAGACAGAGGAGTGTGACATCGTAGCTGAAGAGAAATGGTGGCAGAGAAATAGCAGCCAAGACAGCGGAACCTAGAGCTTCCTGGTCCATGGAGCAAGAAAGTTGAGTGCTTCAGGAAGGAAGCTCACTGTCAGAGAGGGCTGCCTCCCTGGCACATCTGGTGGACTAGGTTTACGGACCCACAGAGCTAGAGCTGACTGCCTTCAGGCAAAAGCTTACCTAAGGTGGAGTGGAGTACCATTTGGGCATTTATCACTAGCACTAAAAGAGCCTTAGGATATTGCTCAAGCCAGCAGTACAGAGATCAAACAGCCACAGGGTTGAGAGGCTGAGGACCAGAAAGGGGTGTGCCTAATACAGCTGAGAAGAGGCTATGCAGACCAAAGAACAGTATCCTGAGCATTTCTGATCCAGAATTGTAACCTGTTAAGTTCCCTAATAAATCCCATAATCATATTCTTTGTGAATTCTGAGTGGCCATTGAAATGGACTATCAAAGTCATCTGAGAAGTAGAATGGAATGAGAGGGATGGTTGGTATCAGAATTGGTAAAAGAAGGTTGGAGGGTCAAAGCATGTCTGACTTTTGTCTCATGGGAATCTTCCTTAGACCAATGTGGAATTTGATTACTCTTCCCCTTTATAAAGATATCACTCGCACACCATTGTAACAAAATTCCAATACGTGTTTTGTTCTCAAGCCAAAGTTGTCTATAATCACAAATCAGCCGGTTAACAAGTCAGGAATTTAGGGAATGATAGTAGAAAAGCATTTTCCTGAACTGAAATCAGAGTGGGACTTGAGCTAGAAAATACGGACTCCAAGACATGCACAGAAGACAGTGAGGTTCCAAAATGATTTCATCAGTATGCCGTACACAGGCCCTGACTCTTCCAACAGCTTGCTCTTCTCACCAAAGGATGGATTTGAGGTAACAACAAACTGTGTTCTCTGTTTCTTACATTAAGCATTCTCTTTTGCTTATATAATGTAAAAGCTCACTTCCTTCCTGACAGACAGAACCTAGGCTTCAAAGTCTAAACCCTGTCCCATGCCTTCCAAAATGCCTAGAGGAGAGAAACAGGAGCCAATCCCCAATAAAGATATGTGTAATGCATTTCTGTACTTACATTGTTAATGGGGCTTGACTAAGACCACTGGGATTTTAATACATTGTATTGTCTTATTCTTACTGTATTTTTAAAGAGAACATCTCAAAACAATTAGATTAATTGAATATCCACAGGGATGCAGGAAATGTTTTCTTATCACACTTGGGGACTTGACCAGTTCAGTTCCTTAGGTTGTTCAGAATCTCTTAATGACTGATTCTCACTCCAGCAGAGCCCTGACAGCTATTTCAATCTATCTTTAAAAAGTACATTTACTTCTGTACCTTAGACTTCTTGAGACTTAAAGTTGGCACATGTAGCTGTTTCATTTCTGGGGGAAACCATCCTTCGCATGAGAGGCACACTTGCAAGCTCCCTGGCTTATTGTCTGGGAATGCAAAGTGGATCGTGGTCTTGGGGAGTAAAATACAGGTTAGAAAGGTTAGAAAAAGTCACTGAGCAATTTTTATTGTCTATGTTTCATCAAGATACTGAAAGTTGGAAATTTCACCCCATGCTAATAATACAGTATTAGTTACACTTGACTGCTTTGTTGGAGCCAAACCAACCTCCTTTCTGTTCTCTCAAGCCTACATTCCAAGAGCGGCCAGCTTTTTAAGAAAACAAAAGCTGCCATAATCTCTAGTATAGGCTGGTGTCAAACCACAGGAGTTCCAGCAAAGACCACATATTATCATGAGCGCCAAACATTAAAGAATTCTGCAACATGACAAACTCTCGGAAAGAAATTATTAAAAGAGACTCATTTTTTCCCACAATGTCAGCTGCCATAATAAACAAGTGCTGAACAAGCGGTTGGGAGCTGGAAATGAAGAGCCCATGCCTTCCTTGGCTTCGTTGCTGAGTCATTGTGTGACCTTGGGTATGGTATTGAATTCACTGATATATCTCTGAACCAAGAGACCTGCTGTTTACACCCTTTGTGAGTGTTGAATTTGCATAGCCACCTGGAAGATCCTTTTCATTTATGTAGAATTGCATGGCCCTGGTGGTGTCCCTGAAAGGTTAGCTCTAATCGGCAGAGGCACTATAGTATGGTCACTAAGAGTATGGACTCTAGTATCAGGAAAACATCCCCCAAAACAAAGGCCATTTCCATCTCATCAATTTCAACTCATAGTGATCCAAAGTGACAGGGGAGAACAACTCCATAGGGTCTTCTTGCTGTAACCTTTATGGAAGTCAGTTGTCATCATTCTTCCATGGGCCAGCTAGTGGGTTAGAACCACAGACCATTTGGTTAGAAGCCAAGCACTTAACTACTATAACACCAGGGATCCTTTTAGTACCAGACTGTTGTTGCTGTTAGGTACCCTCAACTAGTCTACATGGGACCAACCCCTAGTTTCCTCCTTCAAATTCTGTGACCTTAGGTCAGTTATTCTAATGCCCTGTGTAAGCAATAAAATGGTAATTAATGATAACAACAGATCTTACCACTGGGGTATGTTAAGATGAGATATGTTCATGATTTAAACCACTTGGAACAGAGCCTTCCCCCATCAAGTATTATACAAGGGTAAGTAAAAAATTATTGCTACCAGGGTTCCAGTTCATAATTGTGCAAGTTTATTCCAAACAAAATATGTTTAAACCTGTCTCGGTGATCAGTGGATGGCTGCAGACAAGTTCTCTCAGTAATGCATTTGTCTTAGTCTTATTGAGATGTTTCAAAAAATACTTCAATCCAAACAGTGCCTTCTAAAGGGACCTACGGGGCCACAAAGTAGAGAGGTCAGTTCAGAAAGTTATGGCAACTAGTTGGGAGAATTCAAAAAGGTAATCTTAAATTTTCTTGAAGGATATAGGACAATCATGAGGGCTTATTAGGAAGTTTTAAGAAAACTGAAAATGGCATTGGTGAGGAAAAAAGCCTAGGAAAATTGCATCAAAACATTTTGACTTTCCATCATGATAATATGCCTCCGCATTCTTCAAGAATAGTAAGGGCTGTCCTATGAAAATTTCATTGGAAAACCTTACTGCATCCACCCTCCATCCCTGATCTTATCCCCTCAAACTTCATTTTAGTCTCCAAATTTGAAGAACATTTATAAAGAACACAACTTGAGTCCCTTGAGATGCCAAAACTGCTGTTTTAACATGGTGCCAATCAAAGAACACAAAATCTTGGAAGGAAGGGTTAAAGAGATGGAAACACTTCTTTCAGAAGACCTAGATAGAGAACATGTGAAAAAAGGTTGATAATTTTGTTTAATGTTGTTGTTGTTGTTATTGTTAAATGCTGTCCAGTCAGTTTGGACCCATAGCGACTCTGTATGGGTTTCCGAGAAGAGTCTGGTGAACTTGAACCACTTACCTTGCAGTTCAAACCAACTTTGTAGTCCAGCACATTAGCCCACAGTGCCACACCAGGATTCCATTTGTATAATAAAAGGGTTTATGATTTTGTAGCAATACTTTTTTTTTTTCACACCTCAGACATCTTTTTTTTACTTCTGTTATGCCATGAATTCATAGGAAATAAGGTCTAGCAGCTCGAGCTCCTTTCCATTGGTTTTCACAAAGTGCGCCTCACTGAGGGGAGCAGACTGGTGCTTGAGTTGAACCCAGGTCCCTTTCTCTTTGGCTTCCTTCTTTTTCTGATCATTTTCCTTCACTCACTTCAGGAAGCTATCTTGGCTCTTAGAGTGCTTAATATGGCATTGCACACATTAATTCTGTTGGCAAGAATCTTGCTCTTGACTTGCTTATTCACAACAATGCTGACAGCATGCTGGGTCACATCTTCTGGTTTTGCCATGGTAACATGTGTGGGGAATGCCTTTTTGAACTGTGCCCATTCCCGTGATATTGTCCACAATATCACCTTTCATCTCATGTATGTGGTCAAAGGAACGATCCCATGTTTTCTGAAAGGCCTAGAGAACATATAGCATGTGTCCTGTCTCTTTCCCTTTGTGTTCTTCATCTTGGTGGATTACTGCAACATGACAGCTCTGACCAAAAAAGGTGTAGCAATACTTTTTGACTTGTTGTTAATGTTGTTGATAAGTGCATTCAAGTCAGATCTGACTCTCAGTGACCTTGTATGGGGTTTCCAAAGAGTGGCTGCTCAGTTCAAACTGCAGACCTTGCAGTCCAAATACTCTACAAGTTAAATTGTTGTTGTTAAGTCCATCAAGTTGGTTCTGACCAATAGCGACCCAATAGGGTTTCTGAGGATACATTGGTGAGCTTGAACCACTGACCTTGCAGTTCAAACCGACTTGGCAATCTAGTGCATTAACTCACAGCACCACACCAGGACAAAAGCTTTCCCCGGGAATGGCCAAATAGCTCACAGTATTAGAAAGGTAAAAAAAGTTAATAGTCATCTAGTCCAATCCTTAATTTTATAGATGAGGAAACTGAGACACACAGAGGTAATTCTAGTATGCCAGAAATCATATTTAAGAATTAATGGTACAACAGGGCTCTGTGATACAGGCATTGAGGCATAGTCTGAAGAGGGGAAGTAATGCTAAGATGCTTGACTGTCTTATGAATATTGGTTTCCCTTGCCTACTATTGTAAAATAGACATTTGAGTGGGATAGAAAGGAATGTCAGAAAGCTTGTAAGACCATTTTCAGCCTGTAACTGATTGGAATATCTCAAAGCTGTTCTAGAACTTGCCTAGTGAAATAGGCCTCTTGCAGAGCCTTTGCAGCACATATGACCTTTGGTGGAATCCTGAGCACCATCCAGAACCTTCTAAATTGGGACATTCCCACTAGCAAGGACAAGCAGACCAGCCTGGAACAGCTAGAGCAACTGAAGATACATCTTCAAAGAAAGATCAGCAGGAAAAACACAAATCAAAAATGGCAGTAGGAGTGGCTACTACAAGAACATGCAAGTTGTTCTCTGGGAAGCTATCAAGGCAAGCAATCGGGTCCCTTCAGGACAAACCCCCTTCAAAGACTGAAACTCAAAGGAAACACATGAGCAGGCTTGTAAGCTTGCTAGAAACCACATTGGTCTACTGGTGAATGGACGAGGGAGAAAGGCAGCAATGAAGAAATGGGCTGAGTTTAACCACATTCCATAGACTCCCATTAACCTGGAGATGAGAGAGAGAAGAGGAAGGGCTGGTTGGTCCAAAGTCTGGTAAGACCTAGGGACTCCCGAGCCCATTGACAAGGACATAGCCATGGAGGGCTAGAGCTGAGAGTGAAGCATCCAGCTGATATGAAGTGAGGGGAGACACACAAGAAACACTGAAACTTGCAGATAGTACCCATTTGACATAGCCTCAATGGCTTGATAATCAGAACTCTACTAA
>NW_006408539.1:9161164-9161866 GCF_000296735.1 Chrysochloris asiatica
TCTCTTTATCATATTTGTCTCTTTATGTTTTTTTAAATCATTTCTAGTGATCAAATTTACCTCTAGGGCAAGGGTGAACATGACCAAAAATATAATGCCAACTTATAAAAGGCAAAATGCACCAAATAATTAGGGAGATGATTTTATTTGAGCCATTGCAAGAGGGAGAAGGTCCAGTAACAAGGAACGTCTCAAAAGAATAGGAAGGGAGAACGTGGGGTTTCATAATGACAGGTAAATGTGGGTGTCATGCTAAGTCCTTTGAGGACAACAAGGAAGATTTGGAGTGAGTCTTGTCTTTGAAGATTCAGGGTAGGGTCATCTTTTTGTAGTTTGTTATTTCATGAAACACAAAAACGTGGGAGAATTTCTTCACCAACATGCTGTTTTACAAGAACACAAGGACCATGTTCATGGTTGTCACAGCTTTAAGGGTAATCAAAAGATTACATCTGAGACCTTAAGGTTGCTAATTGCTCAGTCTCCTCAGTGACCACCTTGAAAAGGCTTTTGGATATTGTAGAGTTCAGATGGGTCTTTCTATAACTACAGCCGGTGCCTCTCCAGAATAAGCACTGGATTGCTAACCACAAGATCCACAATTCAAATCTGCCAGCCACTCTGTGGGAGAAAAATGAAACTGTCTGGTCATTTACAACTCCGGAAACCCTATGCAGGGTTGCTATGAGTTGGAACTGACTT
>NW_006408539.1:9162966-9194798 GCF_000296735.1 Chrysochloris asiatica
ATGCATGGAGGGAATTGTAACCATGGCAATGAAACAATGTATGATAGAATGAATGTAAAACTAATGTTCTCCCATGTAAACTATCATATAATTCAAAATAAAACACTTAAAAAAAAAAAGAACATCTAAGGGCAAAGAGTATGGGTGGGTCACCCTAACTTCATGGACCCCATAAATCTCGTTTCCAGGAGAATTCAAAGAATTTCTCACTTTCTTGGTCCTGCCTGTCTATGCCCATAAACTCTTCCACTATGCACTCTTTTGAGCTCTTGTCTAGCTTCCAAACTAAATGTCTCCCAATGAACAAATAACAAATAAAGCTTGTAAGTTAGTACACATTTAATGTATGGAACTTTAATTTTTAACACTAATTTTGTTATCTTCTAGCTGTCAATTAAATCGTTTTTCTGGTAACCGAAATATTAAAAGATCATTTTTTTTTAATTGTGCCCTATCACTGCTAAATAAATGCTTTTCAGCCATTAGATGGAATACAACCACTTGAGACCATTGGCCAGGATCCCTGCCCTCCGTGCCCTCAATGAACTCATCTTGTAAATAAATATTGTACTCTTTCATATAACATAGATTGAGGATTGAAAATAGAAAGTGAGCTGAAATCCACTTGAGATTTGGACATAAAAGTTGTTAGTTCATTCTCCATATCTAGAAATACTATTCTGTTATTGCTCTTAGATGTCATTAAGTTGTCCCAACTCAGTGATCTTACGTTTAACAAAACAAACTGTTACCCTTTTCTGTGCCCTCCTCACTATCATTGTTTTGTCAAAGTCACTGTGTCAGTCTGTCTCGTTAAGAGTCTTCCTCTTTTTTGCTGATCCTCTAGTTTATCAAACATCATGTCCTTCTCCATCGATTGGTCCCTCCTGATAGCATGTGCAAAGTAAATGAGACAAAGTTTCGCCATCCCTTTTTCTAAGGACTAGTCTAGCTGTGAAGGAGCTCTGTTAGCGTAGTGGTTACTCATCAGGCTGCTAACCTCACGGTCAGCAGTTCGAAACTACCAGCTGTTCCGCGGGAGAAAGATGAGGCTTTCTGCTCCCGTAAAGATTTACAGCCTTGGAAACCCTGTACAGGGTCGCTATGAGTCGGAACCGACTCCACGGCACATAACAGCAACAGCAGCAGTCTAGCTGTGCTTCTTACAAGATAGAATGGTTCATTCTTTTGCCAGTCCATTGTATTCTCAACACCATAATTCAAATGCAATAATTCTTCTTCAGTCTTCTTTTTTCGTTGTCCAGCTTCCCCATGCATATGAGGCTATTGGAAATACCATGGCTTGGATCCGGTGCCCCTGAGTTTTCAAAGTGACTTTGAAAAATCTTTAATTTTACAAGGATTTTGTTTTGTTTGCAAGAGCAGCAGCAGCAGTAGATTTACCCAATGCAATATATTGTTTGACAACTGTTTCCAAGGACATTAATTATGGATCCAAGTAAAATGAAATCCTTGACAACTTCATTATTTTCTCCATGTATCAAAATTAGCATCCCTCCAATTTCCCAGTGGTATGACTTGTCTATGTGTCCGTGTGGGTAAGAGAAAATTGGGAAGACTTTCGAATGTAAAAGTTTTCTGAACTAGTTCATCCCTTTGGAGTCTCTCTGCTTTACATCATCATCTAGTAGATTCTGACTCACTGTTGTTGGAAGGTACCGAAGAGTTCATTCTAACTCACAGTGCACCTGTGCACAACAGAACACAACACTGTCAGGTCCTGTGCCATCCTCACAAACCCCCTAGTCTGTGTCCTTTGCACTCTACTCTTTCAATAAAGACCTCAGTAGCTTTTGTTTATAAGGATTGTATCTATTGCCATTTACCATATTACAAATGAAAACCATGAAATCTTATATTTTCTGAAAAAAAAAAAACATTCTCCAGATCAAAAAGAAATTCACAGCTGGAGTGATTTTGTCTTACATTTTTGCAAATTTCTTTAAAGTTCAGCTCATATTCAATCTGTTGAAATATTGTATTTTGATTAATGTATACAAAGAAAGAAGTCTGGGTGTGGCACTGTAAGAATTCTGGTATCATACTGGTTAGAAACTACCAGTTGTTCTGCTGGTGAAAGATAAGGCTTTCTGCTCCTATAAAGACTTACAGCCTCAGAAACCCTACATAGGGTCACTATAAATGAATCAGAACTGACTACATAACACCTAACCACCACCACCACCACTAACCACAGGGTCAGTGGTTCAAACTCACTGACCCAGCCTCAGAAAACCTATATAAGGGTAGCTGCGAGTCAGAATTGACTCAACTGTACTTAACAACAACAATTATTATTATGTAAACACTGCTCCCCAATCTTTCTCCATAGCACTGTTGATAAGATGGAGTATACGAAAATAATACAATAATGCTTGACTGTCTTATGAATATTAGTTTCCCTTGCCTACTATTATAAAATAGACACTTGAGTGGGATAGAAAGGAATGTTGGGAAACATGATTAGCGAAAACTTGTAAGCCTGTCTTCAGCCTATAACTGATTGAAATACCTAAAAGGGGTTCTAGAACTTGCCCAGTGAAATAGGCCTCATGCAAAGCCTTTACAGAATATAGGACCTTAGGAGGAATCCTGAGTCCCATCTAGAACCCTCTGAGGTGGGACATTCCCACTAGAAAGGACAAGCAGACCAGCCAGGAACAGCTAGAGGGACAGAAGATACATCTTCAAAGAAAGATGATCAGGAAAAAAGCAAAACAAAAATGTCATCATGACTGGCTACTACAAGAATAAGCAAGCTGTTCGCCAAGAAGACATCAAGGCAAGCAATCAAGTTCCTTCAGGATAAACCCCTCTCTAAGACTGAAACTGTAAGGGAACACACATCAAGCATGTAAGCTTGCTGGTGATCACACTGATCTACTGGTGAGTGGAAGAGGGGGAAAGGCAGCAATGAAGAAATGGGCAGAGTTCAAGCCCAGTCCATTGAATCCCGTTGACCTGGAGATGAGAGAGAGAAGAGGAAGGGCTGGTTGGTCCAAAGTGTGGTGAGACCTGAGGACACTTGAGCTCATAGACAAGGACATAGCCACAGAGGGCTACAGCTAAGAGTGAAGCATCCAGCTGATATGAAGTGAGGGGAGATGCACAAGAACACCCAGACTTGCAGACAGTATGCTTTTGATCTAGCCTCGATGGCTCAATAATCAGAACTCGACTAGAGGAAGATTGCAAAAAAAAAAATTTTTTTTTTTTTGATAAAGGAAACAAGGGTAAATTGCTACAATTTGATAAGCCTGACCTCTGGTAGCGTAGTGGTTACAAATCGGGCTGCGAACCTTAAGGTCAGCGGCTCGAAACTACCAGCCGCTCCGCGGGAGAAAGATGAGGCTTTCTACTCCCGTAAAGATTTACACCCTTGGAAACCCTGTACAGGGTCGGAACCGACTCAACAGCACTTAACAACAACAACAACAAATACTCAGAGAGGTAGTCACTTTAAATACCAACGAAGCGGGAAGGAATCTTCACATCAAGTATCAATGCTATCCCCTCTGTACACAGGGCAGATAGGGCAACTTAGACATTGGCTACCTAAAATGAGGGGGTGATAAAGGCACAAAGTAACTGGCTTACAAGGTTTCAAGAGGGAGTTTATTTTAAGTGTATGGAGGGAAAGATGAATAGATATCATCTTGTCTGGATGGGTCTGGTGAAAAGAGATAGGGATAAGATTTGTATGATTCAATAGTGAATAATTGTTGTCATGACTAATTGCGGCTGTCACAATTGTAAAGGTAGAAATTTTGTAACAAAGACAGGGGAGTGGTTGATCTTACAGCCCAGAAACAGAGGACCCTAGGACCATCAAGGGAGAAGCGCAGAAGCAGAATGCAGGACCTTATCCAGAGAAGCAGTGACACCAGAGATGGAGGCAGAAATAGGACCATGGAGAGGGGGAGCAGCTGAGGACTCTAGATACTGAGAAGAGAGGGACTAAGAACTGGTGGCCAGGAGGCAGACTTGCAGAATGTGCCCTTTGAGATGTAAATTATTATATATGCCTGAGTGTTTTGGGGGTTTTTTTGCTTTGTTTTTTTAAAAGCTAAAGTGAATAGAGAGAAATACTGTTAACTGATGGTACATGGAGGAGATTATAATCATTGTAATGAAACAGGGTGTATGATATGTTGAATGTAAAACTGATGATCTGTCCTGTAAACTTTCACTCAATCCACAATAAAAACCTTAAAAAAAAAAAATAAGATGGAGTATAAGAATCCATAAAGGATCTCTCAGCTTTGGAACATTATTAACTCCCTAGTCAAGATATCAGGAGTCCTGGTGTGGCTTTGGACTGTAAAGTCTGTTTAAACAGCAGATCGGCAGTTCACGCTTACCAGCTACTTCTCGGAAACCCTACACAGAGTCACGATGGGTCAGAACCAACTCAATGGCACTTAAGAACAACAACAGTGAAAATATTACCCTAATTTGTAAACTATATATTAAATAAACCTGAATTGATTTCTATTATTGATTTAATATGATTTTTAGTTTAATACTCATTAACTCAGACTTATTTTTAAAGGAAAAAACCCCCAAAACTTTATGAATTAGAGTATGTCCAAAGAAAATTTTATTACTTTCAAGTTTATATAAGAGATGCTCTCTAAAAGTAATCAATATTTCAAAAAATTATATATAATTAAGATCATATTTCTGACTAAACTGATTCTTCTAGAGTGTTTAAATGGAAGGAGCTCTGGTAGCGTAGTGGTTATGAGTCAGGCTGCTAATCTCAAGGTCAGCAATTTAAAACTACCAGTCGTTCCAAGAGAGAAAGATGAGACTTTCTGTTTCCGTAAAGATTTACAGCCAAGGAAATCCTACATAGAGTTGCTAAGAGTTGGAACCGTCTCCAACACGACACAAAACCACCAACCAAACCACCAGAGAATTTAAATACAGCAGCATATTTTACATGCTTTTAAAATTTCCCTTTAATGTTATGTAGATGTCTTTTAAAAAGAAAGAAAAATGTGCTATGTATTGAAAGACTTCATTATAAATCAATTCAATGAAATGGTACTTCAATAAAATTTTGTATATGTAAATTGACAGAACAGTAATTCTCAGAATGCTTGGAGACCTAAAACATCAGTTAATACAATGCCAAAACCCCTTCCAAATCTGTCTTGATGGATAATCAGTCAGCCCCTGCCTGAAAACATCTATTAACAAGGAGCTTCCAATATTCCACAGAAGGCCATTCCATTGCTAAAAAGCTTCTATCATTTGAAAGTCGTCCTTGTAACTAGTTAAAATACCCTTCTTTGAAACACCAACCTATTAGTCCTAGTTGTAATTTCTATATAGACACATATGACCTGTCATTTATCTTCTTTCTTATCTAAGGTCAAGAAGAATTAACTTAAGCCAGCTCTGAAGGCAACTGTCAGCAGTCATAAACACAGACACCTTGATTGTTGCCTCAAACTGTCCAAGTCAATCCCTCATAAACATAGAGGCTAAGCCACAAAGAGGCTGTGATGTTATCTGTGTGTTTTCAATGATGTTTTTATACATGTTCCTTTGATTAGCAAACAAACAAGAAGTTCCTCATAACTGAAACACTGATTATTCTGAAACCAAGAAAATTAACATTACAATCAGGGATTGTCACATTCAGGTCTATTATCCTATAATCCTGAGAATGTCCTTTTCTGCAAGTCCTGGAACGTTGTCACAGCTTGTCAGAGAAGTAGTTAAGCTACTGCTTCATGTTTCACTGTGCCACAAAATGACCCACAGAATTCTTTTGTTGTAGGATCCTTCGTTTGTTATCAAGGCATTGAAAAGATAACAGTTTAAACATTAAAAAATCTGAACATTTCCTTCATCCCTTCCTCCTTTCATCTGTTCTTTGCTTAAGAGGAAAGACTCGATATATTGACAATGTGACCAGAAATAGATTCTCAAGCAGAAGGGACAGGCTGTAGAATAGAAGATCTCCATCTACAGTTGTAGGAGAAAAAACAAGAGAAGTTCCTAAGGGTGTTACATATTAGTTTGCTAAGAAATAAAGAAAATCTTGCCATTTTCCCTATGTCAGATGTAAAAATAAAAAGCATAGAGGAGAAGAATGGGGCCATAAACTTGATACAACGCACTGCAGTAGAGTTTCATCAGATAAACTATGGAGACAGTTTTGATGATGCTCTTGTCAGAAAACACATGGTACGATACACTGTATACGTGCCAGATAGCTTCTGCACTTTCAGAAATGTCATTTCTAAAAATGTCTATCCATTTGGAAAATAAGTATGCAATAAATCTGTAAATATTTATTATAAAAGCAATAAGAAAACAGTAAAGAATGAATGCAGCTTGCTGACAACACTGTGTAAACTGTTAACAACAGACCTTTGGAGACGGCAGTTCTGCTTCTAGATCAGAGGCCAAGGCCCCAACATTGCAGTCACTGGGTCCATACCGATGTATCCTGTACCCACCCACCTGCCATAGGAGGGCCATCTTAATAGAGACGCCACATGATAAGAGGTGAGGCAGCATAAAACATACAAACCTCGTATTGCAGAATCCATATGTCTAGTTTGATCAATGAACCAAAATAACTGCTTTTTGGAATTGAAAACTGCGAGAACTTACTGCTGTTCTTTTTTGTTCTCAGTCCTATAGGAAGAGCTGGGTGATGAGGAATACGAAGAGAATGCATCGTAGTAGAGAGAATATTCACTTCTACAGGGTTTGGGTCACCCTAAGGCTATTCTTGCAAAGCCTGTATTTTGCATTGACTAAGCCTCTCTGGTTAATTTGGCAGACCAGTTCTCCTCAGTTGGCTGAGAAAAGGTGGCACTAGGCAAGACGGTGGAGGCATGGATTATCAATGATTACCTTTTTTAAGTTAAGAAAATAAATTGTTGTGTTGGCTCACCTTTTCTAAATAACTGTCTTCTGGATCACTTAACTCAACACTTCTTGACTTAATCCACAGAATTAGAACATCTGCTCTAAATCGAAGATTTACAGAGGGAATTATACCTACTTCATCGAGAGATAGTTTGCCTCTGATGTCATTCTTGATTAGATGATTTTGGAATTTTGATTGCTTCACATTAGATCATTATGATTTCAAAATACAGCTTGTAAATGTATGCAGTTCATCAAGGACTATAAATATAAGTCTTCAACCACAAACTTTTCCTTTGCTTAGGTCCTCTTAGATGTTCTTAGGTTAAAGAGACATCCACATAAAAAGGTGACACAGGGAGGAAAGCAAAGGTTAAAGGGGATACACTGTTACACACTCAACCCTGCAACATCAGTGTTCTATGAGTAGATATATGGACAGATACACAGGCTGAACAGGTTTGGGAGGGAAGTTGGGGATATACCCACAAATATAAAAGGGTTTGATGGAGGATGTTTGTACCTGGCTATTTACCTTTGCTGAAAACACACTCATGAATGTGGCAGAGAATACAGGAGACAAAATGATGAAGACTTCTTAGACATTACCAAACACCTTGGTGGCAACTAGCTGCTGGGTCTGGGGGCTCAGGACCTTAGTATCAGAGGACCCTGTGGTCAATTGGCATAACATAGTCCACAAAGACAATGTTCTACATCCTACTTTGGTGACTGGTGACTAGGACCTTTAAAAAGCTCATGAGCAGCCATCTAAGGTGCAACTACTAGTCTTTCCATGTGTGGAAGAAAGAAGAGTGATGGAATTTGAAGATGCTTGGAAACAATCCCTCCAAATGAACTAATGGGACATGTGACCATCAGTCTCCATTACTCTGAGATCAGAAGTACTAGATGGTACCCAACTACCACAACCAACTGTAGGACTCACAGTAGAAGATCCTAGATAGAATGGGGAGAATGTGGAACAACACTCAAAATTATACATATATATAAAGACGGGCTTACCAGAAAGAAAGAAACTTGAAGAACCTAAGACTATGGTCCTCCTCAGCCACCCTTCAAGTCTTGAACTGAACTCACTCTTGTGGCACCATTTTCAACCAAGCAGTAGCTAGGCATATAGTGGGGACAACAACACGAGTGAGCTGTGCTTACCATGGAATGATCAACTATTGAAGAACAAAAGGGTAACATTTACCTAAGGCAAAGTTCAGAAGGGTTGGGAAGGAGTCTGGAACCATAGGGAACAAGTGGGATAACTGTTGTTACATGGAGGGGATTGCAATCACTGAGAAGAAACAAAGTGTATGATATGTTAAATGCAAAACTGAGGATTGGCTCTGTGAATCGTCACTCAATTCAAAAATTGTTTAAAGTTTCAAATAAATAAATGAAAAGAAAAATCAATTAAAAACAAAAGATGGCAAACTCCTACATCAGACTTACTTTCTAAACATCTGGTCTTATATCCAAAAATTTGATGATCATGAGCTTTTTTTGGTGATAATTTAAAATAATAGCACAAGATAATGAACTTTGAATCTTTGGAAAAACAGATGTAAGCATGCTTAATAACTACTCTATTCAGTAAAACAATTACTAGGTTGGTTAATAAAATCCTTACAGATATTTTTACATGACTTCTGGATTCTGTCTTTGACTTTTTATGTCAAAGGAAACTATCCATTTCTATACCACAGCAGGATTCTGATCTAACATGGTGATCTAGAGGGGAAAAAAAACCAGTGTGTCTTTATCAGAAAATTCAAAGTTCCAAAACTAAAATTACATTTAATATATTTTTAAACCAAAGTTCCCTGTAATGAAGCTGATTTCTTTTAGACAACTTTGGGGAATTTTTACAGCAGACATTAGATATCAAATTAGGTCAACCCCCAATATACATTACATATTTAAGAGTTTATGATTCTACAAGTGTTAATGTGAATTCTACATAAAATCATGTCACTCTTTCTGTTGAAGAACTGGAATAAGAAAAATAAATAACAAGATGTGTATCACAAAGCCGGTAGGGCAGTGTGTAGTAGAAGGAGAAAGAAGCAACATTTATTTCCAAAAGGTTGCAGTTCAGCATGAAAACTCGCCTATCTGACACATAATTATGTGTCATGAGTTACAGTGGTAATTAAGTCTCTAGAACAGCAAGCTACCTGGAGAACCCCCCAGGATTTCAGGTGGCTGGCTCCCAACTCTGAATCATGTAGTGTTGCGTGCAGATAATTCATCTCCATCATTCCTTTATTTATCACCGTTCTAAGCCCGGGGACAACGCTTGGCTCTAAATCACATTCTTTTCCTTGCACACCTACTAGCTTATCTTCCCGTTTCCTAAATTCTTTCACGGAAGCCATTATGCCAGATGGGTAAAACCAAGTATATTACTTTCCTCTGGCTGCCATAACAAAGCACCACAAGGTAGGTGGTTTTAAACAACAGAAATTTATTGTGTCACAGTTTTCGAGAATAAGAGACTAAATTCATGGTGTCAGTTAAGTTCTTCCCAAAGACTCTAGAGGAAGATTCTTCCTGTCTCTCCTGGCTTCTGGTGGCCCCAGGAGTTTCTTGCAAGTACAGCAGAACTCGGTCTTCACAGAGCTCTGTTTTCTCTCTGTATCTATATGTACTCAACTTTTTCACAAGGACACCCCCTTACTGCTATCAGTGGATTTCTACTCACAGTCACCTGATAAAACAGAGTAGTACTGCTCCAGAGGATTCCTGAGGCTGTAAATCTGTATAAGAGCAAACCACTTCCTCTTTCTCCTGCAGAGCTGCTGGTGGGTTCAAACTGCTATCCCTGGGGTTAGCAGCCCAATGCTTAACCCACTACTGCTACCTCACTTCAGTAAAATCTCATTGTTGACTGATAACATCTTCAAAGACTATTTCCAGACAAGGTCATATTCACAGGTACAGAGATTAGAACTTCAACATATCTTTGAGGGGATGCAGTTCAATCCATAACACCAAGGTTCTTCATCTTTTCTTTTCTTCCCCTTCCAAGGTTCCTGTTAGCTTCAGCATGGGAGGGAGCCAGGTCCATCCATCTCGTGTCAGCATATCAGTCAAGCCCAGGCACACCCACTTCATCTCTATCACCCTGGAACAGCCTGAGGTCTGAGATACACTACAAAAGATACCTTTCTATGTTCTTTTAGAGGTATGTATCAATGTACCAACAACTGAGGCCTGTGGACTAATTGTCTGACAAGGGAGAGAAGAAAGGAAGCAAATGAATAAAATGAGAGTCATCAACCCAAAGGGAGATGCGTTTTCACAGGAACACCCAGAAAGGCAGGCTGTTTGCTCGCTTCTCAGCCTCTGTGTGGCCCTTTTTGAATTTGGCAGCATGACCCACACCCCTCCATGGAATCGTATGTAAACATCAAAGAGGTGTCATGTTAGAGAATTATAAACTTTTTATGTACTTGCCCAGTGGGAATATAAAAGAAAAATGAAAGAAGGAATTCTCACGCCATAATCCCTAGAGTCATGTCTCTGTGCACAATGGGAAGGAGCCAATCAGTCCAGGTTGTGGGTGATGCGCCAGTTATTTGTACTCTAGGCCCCATTAACTTATACTAGCAATTGTGGAGAAGTAATTTCTGCTGCCAGATGGCAGCACAGAAGTAACTTTCTTGATGAGCGAGGGGAGTTGCTCCCCACTTCCTTGACATCCACAGTGCAGCCCCCTCAACCTCAGTTCCTCAGACAGGGATGTGGTGAGGGAACCCATGTAGATTTTGATTAAATGACTTGTTATTAAAGGTTACAACAGCAGCAGCAGCATGGCCCCAATTCCAGAGTGGGTATATGTCAAAAATGAGTCAAGATAATAAACCGCCACTGAAGGCACACCTCCAGTTGAGTAGAGGGCAACTGAATGTGCGACCTGAAGGTGATATTCAATTGAACACTTCCAAATGCCCTTTGGAAAAATTTGACCCCACAACAGAATCAATTCTTGATTTACTGCTAGTTACTCAGTGGAGACCAGAGACTCATATCTATCCATGTCTTTGCCAGCCATAATGATGCCCACAACTTCTGCCAAATCAATAGTGAGCCCCAGCTCAGGTTCTCTGGGTCCCCTTGGTGATGCCAATTATGGCAGGCAGTGAGACAGAAACAACCCAAAACCCGAAACCCAGGTTCATTCTAATTCATTCAGAACTTCAAAATCAGCAATAAGAAATAAATGAAATTCTAAATATCCACAGTGATCTTGATTGAAGGAAGGTATACCGTAAAATGACACAAAAGTAGACTGTCACAATAATTTTGTTACAAAAAGGCTTGAAGTCACTGAAATTGATGTAGGGAAGAGTAGTAGGGAACTATTATTAAAGATAGTCTTTAAAATTGCTCTGAACAGATAAATAGGAGACACCAAAGGATGATGGGGAATAATTTTCCCAGCAAATAATTCAGAAAATGATAGTAAGAGGGAGACCACACATTTACTAAGTTCTAAGTGGATGCCTTTGAACGTATTGTCAGGAGGGAGCAGTCGCTGGAGAAGAATATCATGTTTGGTAAGGTGGAGGGTCAGAGATAAAGAGGGAGACCCCCAACGAGATGGATTGGCCAAGTGGCAGCATCGATAGACTCAAGCATGGCAACAGTAGTGAGGCTGGCCCAGGATCAGGCAGTGTTTCGTTCTGCTGTGCATAAGGTTGCTATTGGTCGGTACCAACTCAGTGGCATCTAACAAGTGTATGACAGGCTGTATGTAGCCACACATATTTATTTAATCCTTAAAACAGTCTTTTGGCAAATATTGTTATTCTCAGCTCATAGATAAGAAAAATTGCAACTCAAAAAATATAAATATCAGATAGAAGTATGGTGAGCATTTGCTGTTTTGGGTTCCCCACAACTAAATGCCCTTAGTGTTAGGGAGAGCTCTCCCCAGATGATTTCTGATGCACCTATTAAAGTGGTCTCACCCCATTTTTAAAGTCAAAGGGGTAGACACTCATCTCTTGAGGCCTCCATTTCCTTACCTATAAAATGAGGATGATAAATTATTATGGAAGCCTCAGCCAGCTCTGAGAACCTACAATGGTAGAAGCTCTGAGTTGTTGTTAAGTGCCATCAAGTTGGTTCCAATCCATAGTGACCCTGTATAGGGGTTCTGGGGAGCAACTGGTGATCTTGAACCACCAACCTTATGGTTCAAAGTGACTTTGCAGTCCAATGCATTTACTCACAGCCCCACACCAGGACTCTCTGTACATATGTTGTTGTTAAGTGCCATCAAGCAAGTTCTGGCCCATAGCAACTCTGTATAGGGTTTCCCGGAGCAGCTGGTGAGCTTGAACCACTGGACTTGTGGTTCAAACCAGCCCATAGCACCACACATAGATGTTGCCTAATATCCCTACTCATTTCATTAGAGGCTTATTCTGAATGGCATAACTCCAATTCAATAAACGACACTGACGGTATTTCTTTGTTGCTTTGTGAATCAGCTAGTAATCACCCTAGAGTGTATTCCTCAACCTGAAGTCCAAATCCTCCCTCTTTCATATTCCAACTCAGAACACTCCTACAATTTTCTTCCTGCTCATCAAAGCCACAGTTCTTCACCTGGACCTCTCTTTGGCTATGGTCAGTCCATGCCACTGAGGTCATCTTCACATGGGCTTTTCTCCTAGGGTCAAACCACAACATCCTTATAGAAAAGTTATCTTTATTCATGAAGATATATCCAACTATGGCAATATTGTTGTTGTTGTTGAGTGCCGTCGAGTCGATTCTGACCCACAGCGACCCTGTACAGGGTTTCCGAGGCTGTAAATCTTTATGGGAGCAGAACGCCTCATCTTTCTCCAGCAGAACAGCTGGTAGTTTCGAACTGCTGACCTTGTGGTTCACAGCCCGATTCGTAACCACTACGCTACCAGAGCTCCATGGTGTGTTGTGTGTATGGCAACATTAGATGCCCACAAGATGTAAGCTGAATGAAGAAATGAGTGAATGAATGATGTCTAAAGGGTTGTTCCTATAACTTCTCTGAAATATTGTATTCTTATGCAGAAAATAAGCAGCTTTATCAGAGGAAGACAAATTTCTGGGTAAGTAATCACTCAGAGATGTGCATTATAATCTCCATGAATCATTTTGAAAAATGCAAGTTGTATAAAATCAACAATGATGGTCAACCTGAACCTCTGGACTATGAGATGAAAGCAAAGCCATATCTGCCGATTCTGACAAATGAGTCCACTCAGGTCAAGCATGGAAGTTAATTCTACATCTGAGGTTCAGCTGATCCATTTAGTGACAACTGCAATGTAATAAAGTCTCAGTTTTCTACGTGATGGATATTAACAGATCACAAGAACCAGCTTATATTTCTACTTAGCACTCTCTGGTACACATATGTGCTCGTATAAGTTAAATAAAACCAGAAAGAATTTTTTTTTTTTTAAATAGCTATGACTGTTACAAAGCTTATTTTAAAATCCAAAGTTATCTATACTGTCACTCTTTTTCACTTGGGTGGATAATTGAAAATTGTCTGGATTGTAAAAAGAAAATAAAACATTGAGTATGGTCTGTAGTTGCTCCCTGTCAAGCTGATGCTTGCAAAATCTAAAAGAAGTTTCCTTCCTTCTATCCTCTCTCTAAGGAGCTCTGGTAGCTTAGTGGTTATGAATCGGGCTGCAAACCTTAAGGTCAGCAGTTCGAGACTACCAGCCACTCCACAGGAGAAAGATGAGGTTTTCTGCTCCTGTAAAGATTTACAGCCTTGGAAACCCTGTACAGGGTCGCTATGGGTCGGAACTGACTCTACGGCACTTAACAATAACAATCCTCCCTCTATCCCTCCCTTTTCTTCTCTTCCTTAGTAAAGAAACATACTAACTAAATGCAATGCATGGTTCTGAACTGGGTCCTGTGGCTACAAAGGACATTGGTGAGACAGCTGGTAGATCATGGATTAGGTGAGGATCAGATGCTAGTACTGAACCTGTGTTAATTTCCTGATGTTGATGGTTGTGCTGTGTTATGTCAAAGAATGTCTTGGTTTGTAGGAATTACACACGGTGTTTCACAAACTGACTTAACAGAAATGAATCGTCTCACAGTTCTGGAAGCTAGAAGTCTGAAATCAAACTACCAGTAGGGCCAGGATCCCTGGTGTGGCTCTGTACAATGAACACTGGACTGCTCATCACAAGGTCAGCTGTTCAAACCTGCTAACCACTCTCAGAAACCCTACACAGGGCCACTAGGCTTCAGAACTGACTCGACAGCACATAACAACAACAACAAAACAGGGTCATGCTCTCTCTGAAGGCCTTAGGAGATGAATCTTCCTTGCCCCTTCCAGTTTCTGGTGGTTCTTGGCAATTCTTAGTGTTTCTTGGATTATAGACACATCACTCCAATCTCTGCCCCATCTTCACTGTGTATATGTTTCTTCTCTTTTTACAAGGATATCACTTATGTTGGATTAGACACACCCTACTCGCTATAACATGTTGACTTAACTGATTGCATATGCAAACGTCTTACTTCCAGGTACGATCACATCCACAGGTGCCAAAAATGAGGATTTCAACACATCTTTGAGGAGGACACAATTCAACCCTTGACAGGGATGGAGCATCAAGTGAGCAGCCTACTTGCAAATGATTCTGAATTTTTAAAGTTCTTTGTACTATTTACATAACTTTTCAAATCTAAAAATAATAATGTTAAATTTAAAAAAGAAGAAGCAACTATTACCCAGTGAAATAGGCTTCCTGTCAAAACTTTGTCGTCTAGAGGACCGTAGGTGGAATCCTGAGCTATATCCAGAACTTTCTGAGGTGGGACATTCCCACTGGAAAGGACAAGCAGACCAGCCTGGAGCAGCTAGAGGAACAGAAGATACTTCTTGAAAGAAAGACCAGCAGGAAAAATAAACAAAACAAAAATGGCAGTCTGATTGGCTACTGCAAGAACAAGCAAGATGTTCACTAGGTAGACATCAAGGCAAGCAATCAAGTCCCTTCAGTACAAAGCCCTCTCAAAAACTGAAACTCAAAGGGAACACACGAGCAGACACGTAAGCTTGCTGGCAACCATGTTGGTCTCCTGATGAGTGGAAGAGGGGGAAAGGCAGCAATGAAGATATGGACGAAATTCGACCATGTTCCATAGACTCTAATCGACCTGGAGATGAGAGAGAAAAGAGGAAGGGCTGGTTGGTCCGAAGTCTGGTGAGAACTAGGGAAGCCTGAGTCCATGGACAAGGACCTAGCCATGGAGGGTTAGAGCTGAGAGTGAAGCATCCAGCTGATATGAAGTGAGGGAGATGCACAAGAACACCGAAACTTGAAGATAGTACCCGTTCAACCTGGGTTCAATGGCTTGATGATGATAAAATTTTTTATCATCTAGACTAGAGGATGATAATTTTTTTAATAAAGGAAACAAGTGTAAATTGATACAATTTGATGAACTTCACCTATACTTATGGATGTAGTAGCTCAAAATACCACCTGAGAGCAAAGGGGTCTTCACATCAAGAATCAATCCTGTCCCCTCTGTACACAAGGCTGATAGAGATGGGCAGCTTAGACTTGGCTACCTAAAATGTGGGGGCTATAAAGGCATGAAGTAACTGGCTTACAAGTTTTCAAGAGGGAATTTAGTTTCAGAGTGTGCGGGGTAAGGTGGAATCCCAATTGACTAGTATTCATTTTGTCTAGAGGGGTCTGATGAAAAGATACAGGGATACGATTCTTATGATTTAATAGGGAGTAATGATAAGGAGCTCTGGTAGCGTAGTGGTTACGAATCGGGCTGCGAACCTTAAGGTCAGCGGTTCGAAGCTACCAGTCGCTCCGCAGGAGAAAGATGAGGCTTTCTACTCCCGTAAGGATTTACACCCTCAGAAACCCTGTACAGGGTCGCTATGGGTCGGAACCGACTCGAAGGCACTTAAGAACAACAACAACAATCGTTATGATAAATTGTGATAGTCACAACTCTGAAGGTAGAAGTTTTATAACAAAAAGAGGGTAGTAGTTAATCTTACAGTCCAGAAACAGAGGACCCTAGGATGATCAAGGAAGAAGAGCACAAGCAGAACGTGGGACCCTATCCAGAGAGGCAGTGACACCAGAGTTGGAGACAGAGATGAGGGCATGGAGAAATAGAGTAACTGAGGAGTCTAGACTCATGGAAAGAGAAAGGTTGTGTGCTGGCAGCCAGGTGCTGGTGGCTAGGAAGCAGGCTTGCAGAATGTGTTCTTTGGCTGTTAAATGATTATATATTCCTGACTGTTTTTGTATACATCACAAAACAAAACAAAAAACAGAGGGAATAGAAGCAAATACTGTTGAAGGATGACACATGGAGGAGATTCACTATAAAAACTTAAAAAAAGAAAAAGAAGTAACTGGCCTATAAGATTCTACAAATCCACCTACACTTCTAGGCCCAAGCACCTCTGGTTGTATCACTGCTGACCTACCTGAAAAGTCAGTGGAACATGAAGTCCATAACTTCTCAACTCTATGAACTGCCATAGGAAAGTCCTTTCTGCCACTGAGCATGCATCTCTCTGCCCTTCCTACTCAACTCAATTCCTTCCCCATCTCTTGGAATTACAGTTAAACTCAGGGTCTTCTCTGACACCCAATGCACCTGGGAAGCCAAGCCATCTTCTGCAGTGGATCCTGTTTCCTCGTGGCCATTTTCATACTTGCACTTTTTTTTTTTGAAGTTTTTATTGTGAGTCAAGTGATAGTTTACATGGGACAGCATCCATTTTACACTCATCCTACGGTATTCTGTTTCATTGCAATGATTACACTCTCATCTGTGCATCATCATTCAACAGTATTTGCTTCTATTCTCTCTGTTTTATGGTGTGTTGTGTGTGTGTGGTTTTTTTTTTGGGGGGGGGTACACAGAAACACTCAGGAATATATAATAATTTAAACCACAAAATGGCACATTCTGTAAGCCTGCCTTCTGGCCACCAGCACTCAGTTCCTCTCTTTCCATGAGTCTAGAGTCCTCAGCTGCTCCCTGGCTTGATGTCCTCATCTCTGCCTTGATTGTTGCCTTGATGTCTTGCTTGTTTTTGTAGTAGCCAATCAGACTGCCATTTTTCTTTTGGATTTTTCCTGCGGGTCTTTCTTTCAAGAAGTATCTTCTGTTCCTCTAGCTGCTCGAGGCTGGTCTGCTTGTCGTTTCCAATGGGACTGTCCCACCTAAGAAGGTTCTGGATATAGCTCAGGATTCCACCTAATGTCATATATGCTACAAAGGCTCCACAAGAAGTCTATTTCACTGGGCAAGTTCTAGAACCCCATTTAGTTATTCCTATCAGTTACAAGCTGAAAACGGGTTTACAAGCTTTCTGTAATCATGTTTCTCAACATTCCTTTCTATTCCACTCAAGTGTCTATTTTACAATAGTAGGCAAGGGAAATCAATATTAATAAGACAGTCAAGCATCTTAACATTATTTCCCCTCTTTTACCCATTCAGACTATGCCTCAATCCCTGTATCACAGAGCCCTGTTGTTCCAAGCTTGAGCATACATCACTATTTACCTCTGTCCCATTTAGCCCATGCAAACCTGCCTAAGTGTTTGCCTATCTACCTTGTTCTTACATCCCCCTCCCTCTTCTTGACTATTGCCCTCCACAACACCCAAACTACAATGTGTTTATGATGTGTTTATCCCCTGCCCTGTGCTCTATCATCCCCTCCATCCCATTACTGGAAATGAACAAGGAATTTTTTTTTTTTTTTCCTTTTAGTATGGGTATCTTTTCCTAAGCTTTTACAATAATGGTCTTATGCAGCATTTTCCTTTTGTAACTGACTAATTTCACCCAGCATAATGTCCTCAAGGTTCATCCATGTTATGCAGTGGCTTGCAGCTTCCTTGTTATTCTTCAAGGCAGCATAATGTTCCATTGTGTGTATGTACCATAGTTCGTCTATCCATCTTTTTTGCTGTTGTGAATAGTACTGCGATAAAAATTGGTGTGCATGTATCTATCTACTCGTGTTCTGGCTCGTATTCTTGTGGATATATACTAAGTAGAGGAATTGTTGGATCATAAGTTGTTTCTATTTCCAACTTTCTGAGAAAGCGTCATACTGTTTTCCAGAGTGGTTGAACCATTTTGCATTCCCACCAACAATGTAGGAGGGTCCCCATCTCTGCACATCCTTGCCAGCATTTATTTTCCTCTGCTTTTTTGAATGTTGCTGCTATTGCTGGTTTGAGATGCTATCTCATTGTAATCTTCCCTTGCAGCTCTCTAATGGCTAACGATTGTGAACATTTCTTCATGTTTATTGGCTTCCCAAATGTCTTCCTTTGTGAAGTGTCTGTTCATGTCCTGTGCCCATTTTTTAATTGGGTTATTTTTTCTTTTTCTTGTAGAGGTGTTGTAGTTTTCTATAGATTTCAGAAATTAGTCCCTTGTCTGATATGTCATTGCAAAAGATTTTTCTCATTGTGTGGGCTCCCTTTTTACTCTTTTGGTGAAATATTTTGATGCACTTAAGTTTCTAATTGTTAGCATTTCCCAATCATCTATTTTGTATTCTTTTGTTTGTGCAATTCTTGCAATGTTTGGTAGTCTATGTGTGCCTTATATGAAGGTTCATACTTGCACATTTTAGGGTCTCTACCTTTCATCCACCAAACACTTCCCACAATACTGTCCCCACAATATTCTTATATTTCTCCTGGCTGCTTCTCTATTAATATGCTCAACAAAGCCAGGGCACCAGCCAAATTGTTCTCTCCCTGTTTTTCTGAAAACTCTGGAGTCTGGCCACTTCTGCCACCTCCATTTGAGATGTTTTCCCCCTAAATTCTACCACTCAGAACTCTCCCCATCCTTCAAGACTCATTTCAAGGGCCATGTCCTCTGTTCCTCTGTGAAGCTTCCCCTAACCTGCCCACCCTCCTCTGAATTCCATAGTTCTGATTGTATCTCATTTGGCTCTAAACACACAATTATTGCAACGTTCTCTAAGCATCTTTCTCTCTTAACATCTGTGTCCCTCATTAGATAAAAGGTTTTTAGAGAGTAAGGATCATTTCTCACATCGCTTTATTACTTTCACCATGCCTAGCACCAGCTCACTGAGAATGGGCTGATTCAGAGAATCTCTCATCCCTTCTCAACATCACCTCCTTCAGATCAATTGCCATCTCTTATTTTGGGACATACACACAAACAATTCAACCACGTTAGAAATCAATGAATAAACTCTTTTTCCCCATTTATTCTCACACTGGGCCAATTTGATTCAAGCAAATCCTTTTCTTTACTATACTTATAAAATAGAGCAAAACATTCCATTAACCCTTTTCTGTAGCTCACTGTGAACCCTAAGAGGGAAGGAAGGGGGAGATGAGGAGAGATAGTCACAACAATATTTCTCCATACCATTTTTTCCTCTTACAGTGCAAGTTTGACACTCTTCCCTTTGAGATGTGTGTGTGGTCTGCATTCCCTTCCAAATGATCTTGGTGGGCCTTGACTACAGATGGGTCTGACCTCAGGTAATGACATAGAAGGCAATTCAACTTCTACCTGATTCCATAGGACAATTGTTCTTGGTGCTATTATGTGGTCATCTGGTCATCCTGAGGTCATTATCCCACACAGAGGAAGCACATGGAGAGGCTCTGAGACTAAATGAATAGCCAGTGCCTCAGCTCCAGCCAGGTCTAACTGCAACAACATATAAGACCCAGAGCCCAACCACTCAGCCAAGCACATCCTGAATTCTTCACTCATAGGATCGAGGAGCACAATAAATATATTGTTGCTTGAAATCACAAAGTCTAGGGATTGTTACACAGAAATAAATTGCCAGAACAAAAATATGCTGATTATATCTTTATAATGGCAATTAACTTTGCTTCCTCCAAAAATCAGTCCAATTTAGGTTAAATGATCATTTCCTTTGGTATGTCTAATGATTTTCTTCTGTGCATCTTCCACAACTGAAAATGACAATGTGTCCTTTGTTCGTGTTCCACGGATGCTGGATGTGTGAAGAGGTCAAAATCAACTAGTATGAATTCTACAAACGAGCAGCCCAATGCACTATACCCCTCTATGAGCATCCTAGGACAGCCTATGTCTAACTCATCCATGGTTTTCATTTGTTTGTTATTTTTAATGTTTTATTGTGAATTGAGTGAAGGTTTAGAGAAAAGATCATCAGTTTCATATTCAACACTTCATTTCATCTCAACTGCAATCTCTCCAATTGCTTGTCCTAATTCCTCTCTGTGTTTCTTATTTCCATTCCTCCTTCTTTCCCCAACCCTTCTGAATTTTGTCCTTGGTAAATGCCACCCTTTTGTTCTCAAATGGTTGACCATTCCATGATGAGTGTGCCTAACTAGTGTTGTTGACCTCCTTAGGTACCTATCTATTGCTTGGCTGAAAATTGGGCCACGGGGATGAGTTCAATTCTAGACTTGAAGAGTGACCAAAGGTCACAGTCTCGGGATTCCACCAGTCTCTTTTCTCCTACAGTTTCATTTATGTTGAAGACAAAGAAAAGTTAAAAGGATTAGAACCAGAATTTAACCTAAAGCTGTCTTCAGTGCCTAAATCTTTTTTTAAAAGCAACTTTATAGAGATATAATATGCTGTTGTTATTAGTGCCATGGAGTCAAATCCAACTAAATCTCAAAAACATAATGTTGACACGGAAGAAGGTAGAATCTCCACGGAGTAGTATCCAATCTGTCTGGGTGGGGCTGATGAAAGAAGATGGGGATAGCACTCATGTGACACAATAGTGAATAATTGCTATCAGGACTGACTGTGAGGGTTGGAAACATAAAGGTAGACATTTTGTAGCAAAACAAGTGGAGTGGTTGATTTTGCAGTCGGAGCGGAGGTCCCTGGGATCATCAAGGCAGAAGAGCGGAGTGCAGGACTCTACCCAGAGAAGCAGTGATGCCAGAGATGGAGGCAGAGATGATGACGTGGAGAGAGGGAACGTCTGGGGACTCTAGACCCAAAGAGGGAGAGGGGCTCTGTACTGATGACTGGGGGGGGGCAGACTTGCAGGGTATACTCTTTAATTAGTTGATGATGCATGGAGGGGATTGTAACCATGGCAATGAAATGATATACGATAGGATGAATGTAAAGCTAATGTTCTCCCATGTAAACTATCACATAATTCACAATAAAACATTTTTTTGAAGAAACATAATGTTGAGTTAAAAAAGGAAGTTGCCAAATAATGTGTAGTCAAACACTACTTGTATCAATTTTTAAAACCAGGAAGAGCATAGTGCAAAAACATAATATTTTGTAAATCAGGTCTGTATTGAAGTTTTACTAATTAAAAAAAAAATGTGAAGCAAATATGGCCTAATACTGAAATTTAATAAAGCAAAAAGTGAATGTGTTACTGTAAAAGTAGAAGTTTTATAACATAAAGGGGAGAGTAGGTAATCTTACATTCCAGGAATAGAGGACCCTAGGACCATCAAGGGAGAAGAGCATCACTAGAATGTGAGACCCTAACCAGAGAAGCAGCAGCACCAGAGATGGAGGCAGAGATGTGGACATGGAGAGAGACAGCAGCTGAGGTCTCTAGACTCATAGAAAGAGAAAGGCTGAGTGCTGGCAGCCAAGAGGCAGACTTCAGAACGTGCCCTTTGGTTGTTTAAATGATTATATATTCCTGAGTGTGTTCGTGTACATCAAAAACAAACAAAACAGAGGGAGTAGAAGCAAATACTGTTGAATGATGATGCGTGGAGGGAATTGTAATCATTGCAATGAAATGAAATATGATAGGATGAATGCAAAACCGATGTTTTCCCATGTAAACTATCACTCAATTCACCATAAAAGCTTAAAAAATAAATAACAGGTAGGATTTGAGGGTTTGTTTTCTTTAAGTGTTTTCCAATTTATCTACAAAAAGACTACTCGTGTAATAAAAATAAGTAAAAATTTTTTTAAGTTAATATGTTGTCTGCTAAGGGGCCCTGGTGGTACAATGGGTTAAGCATCGGGCTTCTAGCGAACAGGCTGATGGCTTGAATCAGTTGTTCCAGGAAAGAAGGCAGTCGGCTTCTGGGAGGAGTGCCAGTTTCTGAAACCCTATACAACACTTCTACTCTGTCCTATAGCATCTCTATGAGTCAGAGTCAACTCGATGGCAGTGGAGGGAGGTCTGTGTATTTGAAATACTGAAATACTGCATGATACTATTTTAAGTCCTGGCGTGGCACTGGAGTCCTGGTGTGGCTTTGTGGGTTAATGCGCTAGACTGCAAAGTCGGTTTGAACCACAAGGTCAGCGGTTCAAGTTCACCAGTGGTTTCTCAGGAACCCTATACAGGGTCGCTATGGGTTGGAACTGACTCAGATGCACTTAACACAGGGTTGCTATGAGTCGGAACTGACTTGATGGCACTTAACAACAACAACATTATACTATCTAGGAAGCACTGGTGGCTCTGTATGATAAGCACTGGACTGTAACCCACAGGGTTGGTGTTCAAACCCACCAGCTGCTCTGTGGGAGAAAGATGAGGCTCTCTGCTCCTGTAAAAATTTGCAGCTTCGGAAATCCTATACAGTGTCGCTGAGTCAGAACCAACTCGGCTGTACCTAATAATATCAACATTATCTATACAATGGAGACCAACTCTTACTTTTTTTTTTTAAGCTTTTTTATTGTAAATTGAGTGAAGGTTTACAGGGCAGATAATCAGTTTACGTTCAACATATCAGACACTTTGTTTCATTACAATGGTTGCAATCCTTCCCTGTACCAACAGTTAACAATAATTAACCTCTATTCACTTTAACTATTACATTCTTCCCATGTCTCCTGCTACCTTCTTCTATCCTCTGCTAACCTTCCTCATGCTGTATATTTTTTAAACAGTCATAGTACCTGAAACATTCTGGTGTTGCCCTGTGGGTTAATGCGCCAGACTGCAAAGCTGTTTGAACTACAATGTCGGTGGTTCAAGCTCACCAGTTGCTCCTCAGAAACCCTATACAGGATCATTATGGGTCGGAACTGACTTGACAGCACTTAACAACAACAACAACAACAAGCATATAATAGGTACTTAATCAATGTACCTGACGGCACTTAACAACAACAACAACAATCAATGTTGAATGAATAAATATTTCCATCTTGGTTCATCTGCATTCCAGTCTATTTCATTTGCAAGTTGGCATATGTTGACAAATTTGCTACATAGGAATCACAATCAGCCTTGTATTTGACCTGATTATACAAATCAGTAGACTTCTGGTATGGTGCTGTAGAATCAGCACTGGACTGTGAACCACAAGGTTGGCTGTTCAAACCCACCAGCTGCTCCTCAGAAACCCTATTCAGGGTCGCGATGGGTCGGAACTGACTTGACAGCACTTAGTAACAACAACAACATACAAATCAGAAGACACAAATGGTTTGAGGCTGGGTTAAGATAGTCTGTTGACCAGTTGTTCTCAGTTCTACTATACATTACAATCACTTGGGAACTTTGAAAAAATTATCAGGGCCCAGACCCGCTTCTCCTCTGAGACATTCTGACACAGTTGGTCTGAACAGGGCCTGGGTACCTGAAATTCTGAAAGCTCCCCAAGAATTCTAATGTGCAGCTAGGACTGAAGTCCGGCCCCTGATTCTGGCTCCTGCACAGGCATTTGAACACACCAGGTTTGAAAAGAAGTATGAACAATGTAAGCAAACGAAATGCCAACCCTATTTGCATCAAAGACCACAAACTGCTTAAGCACCACCTTCCCAGCAGTTCTTATTCAAACGATGGATGAGTTCATTCCAAGCACATTTTATCTGTTTGTTAAAGCACTTAAAGGATTCTCTTAAATGCATAGGCAACTTCCACTTTTCCACTTCCCCTTGTCCTGTCAGCAGTTACTACAGGAATTTGAAAGTCATAATACTCCTTCCCTTAAAAATAAAAAGTTCTATAAAGTATGTATCTACTAAAAGAATATGAGTGCTGGGCCATGTAGCTTGAAGCAAATGTGGACATAAAATCATGCCCAGTGAAAAGAATCAAATATAAAATATTTTACTGACTACAAATATATACAAAGTGATGCAAATATTGGGTACTTTAATTTTGATTATTTTTTCCATTAATAAGGTACAACAAACAATGAAGATTCAAAATTATTTTTAAAGTGCTATTCAGGTAGTTAGCATAGTGGATTAGAGCTGGACTGCTAACCAAAAAGCCAGCAGTTCAAATCTACCAGTCTCTCCGTGGGTGAAAGATGAGACTTTCTGCTCCTATAAAGATTCACAACCTCTGAAACTCGATACAGGGTCACTGTGAGATAGAGCCAATTCAACAGCATACAACCACCACCATCACCACCATAGTATTCAGACTTTTTCCATCATATTAATTTGCCACTTAATTGGTAGCCGTGGTGGTATGCCAAGAGTTGGTTCAGACTCACAGGGTTTCCAGGCTGTAAATCTTTATGGGAGCAGAAAGCCTCATCTTTCTCACGCGAAGTAATTGGTACATCCAAACTACTGACCTTGTGATTAGCATTCAACTCGTAACCACTGTGCTAGCAGTGTGTTGTTGTTAGGTGCCATCGAGTTGGTACCATCTCATAGCGACCTTATACACAGCAGAACAAAACACTGCCTGACCCAGGGCCAATCTCACTATTGTTGTCACGCTTGAACTCATTGATGCTGCCACTCTGCCAATCCATCTCGCTGGGGGTCTTCCTCTTTTTCTCTGACCCTCCACCTTACCAAACACTATATCCTTCTCCAGCAACTTGTCCTTCCTAACAATATGTGCAAAGTATGAGAGATGAAGTTTGGCCATCCTTGCCACCAAGGAGCATTCTGGCTGCACTTTTTCCAACACAGATCTGTTTGGTTTTGGGCAGCCCATGGCACTTTCAATATTCTCCTCCAACACCATAACTCAAAAGCATCAATTTTTCTATGGTCTTCCTCATTCACTGTCCAGCTTTTGCATGCATATGAGGTTATTGAAAATACCATGGCTTGGGTCAGGTGTACCTTATTCTTCAAGCTGACATCTTTGCTCTTCAACACTTTAAAAAGGTCTTGTACAGCACATTTGCTTAATGCAATACGCCGTTTGATTTCTTGACTGCTGCGTCCATGAGTGGTGATAACTGATCCAAGAAGAATGAAGTCCTTGACAACATCAATCTTTTCTCCGTTGATAAGAATGTTGTTTATTGGTCCAGTGGTGAGGATTTTGTTTTCTTTACATTGAGATGCAATCCATACTGAAGGCTGTGCTCTTTGATCTTCATCAGTAAATATTTTAAGCCCTCTTCACTTTTAGCAAACAAGGTTGTATCATCTGCATATCACAGGTTGTTAATGAGTCTTCCTCCAATCCCACGTTTTTCTTCATATATTCCAGCTTCTCGGATTATTTGCTCAGCATACAGGTTGAATAAGTATGGTGAAAGAATACAACCCTGTCGCACACCTTTCTTAATTTGAAACTATTCAATGTTCCCATTGTGTTTGAACAACTGCCTCTTGGTCCATGTACAGATTCCTCATGAGTACAATTAAGTGTTCCAGAATACTCATACTTTGCAATGTTGTCCATAGCTTGTCATGATCCACAAAATCAAAAGCCTTTGGTGTCAATAAAGCACAGATAAACATCTTTATGATATTCTCTGCTTTAAGCCAAGATCCATCAGACATCATCAATGACATCCCTCTTTCCACAGCCTCTTCTGAATCCAGCTTGAACCTCTGGAAGTTCTCTGTTAATGCTTGCAGCCGTTTCTGTATTACCTTTAGTAAAACTTTACTCACATGGGATATCAAAGATATTGCCCAATTATTTCCACATTCTGTTGTGTCACCTCTCTTTAGAATGGGCACATATACGTATCTCTTCCAATCAGTTGGCCAGATAGTTGCCTTTCAAATTTCTTGGCATAGATGAGTGAGTGCCTCCTGTGCCACCTCACTTTCTTGAAAGATTTCAATTTTTATTCCAACAATTCCTGGTACCTTTTTCTTTGCCAATTCCTTCAATGCACCTTGGACTTCTTCCTTCAGTATCATTGGCTCTTGATCATATGCTACCTCTTGAAATGGTTGAACTTTAACCATTTCCTTTTGGTAAAGTGACTCTGTGTATTCCTTCCATCTTCTTTTGATGCTTTCTGCATCATTCAATAATTTGCACAGAGAATCCTTCAATAATTAAAGTCAAGGCTTGAATTTTTTATTCAGTTCTCCCAACTTGAGAAATGCTGACTGTGTTCTTCCTTTTTGGTTTTCTGATTCCAGATCTTTGCACATTTTGTTGTAATATTTGGCTTTATCTTCTCGAGCTGATCTTTGAAATTTTCTGTTCAGCTCTTGTACCTCCTCATTTCTCCCATTTGCTTTAGCATCTCTATGCTGGAGAGCAAGTTTCAGTGTCTCTTCTGACACCCATTTTGATCTTTTCCTTGTTTCTTCTCTTCTTAATGACTTTTTGCTTTCTTCTTGTTTGATGTTCTTGATGTCATCCCACAACTCGTCTGGTCTTCGGTCTTTAGTGTTTAATGTATCAAATCTGTTCTTCTGATGATCTCTAAATTCAGGTGGGATATATTCATCATATTTTGACTCTTGTGGACTTGTTTTCATTTTCTTCAGCTTCAGTTTGAATTTTCATACGAGTAATTGATGGTCTGTTCCACAGACTGCACCTGGCCTTGTTTTGACTGATGATAATGGAGCTTTTCCATCATCTCTTTCCGCAGATATAGTCAATTTGATTCCTATGTATTCCATCTGGCGAGGTCCATGTGTATGCCACCTAATCAGAGCTGTTAAAATACAAAGTAAATTCTATTAAGACAATAATAGAAATTACTGGTTTATTTAATACACAATTGGCAAACTGGGACAACACTTTGAATGGTGGAGTGTGCCGTGGAATCGTTTGCAACTCACAGAGACCCTATTAAGGTTTCCAAGGTGATTGACAGTACACAACTACTACCACCACCATTATCATCAACACTTTCACAGAGTTGTCCAATCACAGCTACTCTGTATGTGTGTATTAATTATTCACTTGGTCTATTTTGGTGGTCTCCCAACTATAGGATCTTTAGAAAGTTTTCATTTTGTGATTGTTTGCTTGATTTTTATCTTCCCCTTCACAGCACAGCATCATCTTTTAATGGAATCATATCACTGGACAACTCTGGAATTACATTCTTACTGATCTAGCAATTCTAGGAGTTAATTCCTTGAAACTGAACATTTTTGTCAACTAACCATGGTGAGCAATATGCACTTTGCTGTAAAAATATGTTCAAGTGGAAGAACAATTTTGTTTTCACTGTGTGGCACTGTAGGATAAGCACTGGACTGCTAACTGAAAGGTCAGCAGTTCAAACCCATTAATTGCTCCTAAGAAATGCTATACAGGGTTGCTATAAGTCAGAACGACTCTATGGCACATAAAAATAACAAGAGTATGTATCTTTTGTGCCACGTTAATTTTTTATCATTTACAGGAAATTGCCATCTTCCATAGTCGTTTCCTTCTGGTGACTCCATTTTAAGTCAGTTCCCACAAAATCAAATTTTCATCACTTTTTTAAAATGTTCATTATTATTGCTGTTGTCATCTGGATGTTGGCTGAAAACATAGACTACCAGAAAGATATTTACTTGTGTTTTATTGACTATGCAAAGGCATTTGACTCTGTAGAGCATAACAACCTATGCATCAAAACATAACATTGTATATACTGGGAATTTCAGATCATTTCATTGTAATCATGCAGAACCTATACGTAGGCCAAGAGGCAATCATTTGAACAAACAAGGAATACTTGTATGGCTTAAAATCAGGAAAGATGTACATCAGAGTTGTCTCCTATCAGCAGATCTATTCAATCTGTATACTAAGCAAATAATCTGACAAACTGGTGTATATGAAGAACAGGCATCAGGACTGGAGGAAGACTCATTAACAACCTGTGATATACAATGACACAACCTTGCTTGCTGAAAGTGAAGACAACTTGAAGCACTTTGATGAAGATATAAGACTACAACCTTAATGTGGATTACACTTCACTATGAAGAAAACAGAAATATCGCAACTGTACCAATAAACAACATCATGATAAATGCAGAAACTATTGAAGTTGCTAAGTATTTCATCTTCCTTGGCTCCACAATCAATGCCCATGGAAGCAGAAGAAAATAAATCAAATGATATATTGCATTGGGCAAATCGGGTGTAAAAGGCCTCTTTAAAGTATCAAAAACAAAGATGTCTCTTTAAGGACTGCTGTGTGCCTGAACCAACCCATAGCATTTTCAATTGTCTCATATTCGTGGTAAAACTAGATTATAAATAAGGAAGACCAAAGAATTGATGCCTTTGAATTTTAGTGTTGGACAAAGAATACTGAGTATGCATACCATGGACTGCCAGAAGAACCCATAAATCTGTCTTGGAATAAATGCAGCCAAAATGATTCTTAGAAGCAAGGATGGTGACCCTTAACCTAATGTATTTGTGATCTGTTATTAGGAGGGATCAGCCCCTGAAAAGGAAATCACATTTGGTATGGTATAAGATTAGAAAATACCTAATGTATTTTGGATATATTATTAAGAAGGATCAGCCCCTGGAGAAGGACATCATGTTTGGTAAAGTAGAGGATGACAGTAACCCTCAACAAAATGGATTAACTCAGTGGTTGTAACAATGGATTCAACTATCAATGATTGTGAGGATGGTGAAGGACAGAGTAGCCTTTCTTTCTCTTGTAGATGGGGTCATTAAGAGTCAGAACTGACCTGCCAGCACCTAACAATAAATATAAATAAATGTGAATGCACGCACACACATATATACAGGGCATCCAAAGTTTAAGAACATCTGATTTATGTACAATTCCCACTTATCCTTTAATATTATGTAAATTTATTCTCACTTTAAAACAATTTAACCACTCCCTCTCACAACAAATTTTTCATCACAATTGCCTTTGCTTGATGCAAGTGCAGCTTTTACATCATTGAGAAAGTTTCAAGCCTTGTTTTGCACTAAAGTAAGAATCCTCTGCACCTGTTACAATCCGCCTATAAGTTCCACTTAAAGACCTAAAGAATATTAGAAACTGATTTCATTTGTAATCTGGAGATGACTGCCTGTAGATATACATATTCAATATATGACCACATATGACATACCCAGGGGTAGTAGTAGTCAAGAAGGTCTTTGCTGAAGAGCCAACCTCAGAATGCTCTGGACAGAAATGGAGAGCTAAAGGGGGTTATTATCAAAAGCAGGCAGGAGTTGTAAAGCAAATGTGAAAAATAGAACTTACATGTCAGTGAGGAGACAAACCTGACCAGAACTAAGGATGGCTGTTGTTGGGTACCATTGAGCCAGCATGAATTCATGGTGATAAAGGAGGAGATACTGATAACATGAATAAGAAGTGATATGGTGATGAAACAACAGAACCAATGGACACACACAGTGTGCTAACAGAATACTATGAAGAATTGTACTAAAAATTTTTTGAAAATCTGAAAGAAATGGATAAATCTCTAGAAACACACAACCTACTGAAACTAACACAGACCAAAATAGAAAACTTGAATAGACCTAGAATAAGAAATTGATCTTGTAATTTTAAAACTCCCAACTGAAAAAAGTCCAGGCCCAGATGAGTTTACTAGTGAATTTTATCAAACATTCAGAGAGGAGCTGACACCAATTCTGCACAAACTATTCCAGCATATAGAAAAGTATGGAACATGCCCTAATTCATTTTATGAAGCAAGCATAACTCTGATATCAAATTCAGGCAAAGGCATCACTAAAAAAGAAAATTATACACCAGCATCCCTCATGAGGAGTCCTGGTGTGGCACTGTGAGTTAATGCATCAGACTGCAAAGCCATTTGAACTGCAAAGTTGGCAGTTCAAGCTCACCAGCTGTTCCTCGGAAACCCTATAGAGGGTCACTATGGGTTGGAATTGACTCAACAGCACTTGACAACAACAACAACAACATCCCTCATGAACATAGATGCAAAACTCTCTGCAAAATCCTAACAAATAGAATCCAACAAAATGTCATGAAATAGTACATCATGACCAGGTAGAATTCATATCAAGTATGCAGGGATGGTTCAATATAATAACAATCAATGTAATCCACTACATAAATAAAACAAAGGGGGGAAAATCACTTGATCATATCAATTGATGCAGAAAAGGCATTTGACAAAATCCAACACTCATTCAAACAAAACACTCAGCAAAATAGGAATAGAATGGAAATTCCTCAACATAATTAAGGACACATAAAAAACAACAACATGCAACATCACTTTCAGTGGTGAGAAACTGAATTGATTTCCCTTGCTAACAGGAACCAAATAAGGATGTCCTTTATCACCACTCATAATCAATATTATGCTGGAAGTGTTAGCAAGCAGTATAATGCAAGAAAGGAACATTAAAGGCATCCAAATTGGTAAAGAAGAAGCAAAACTCTCTCTATTTGCAGATGATATGATTTTATACATAAAAAAATCCCAAACATTCAGCAAGAAAATTACTGGAACTCATTGACAGATTCAGCTAAGTGGCAAGGTACAAGATCAACATACAGTAGTAGTTGACAAAATCAACAGCCTACATCACTCTCAATGGAGAGAAACTGAAAACCTTCCCTCTGCGAATGGGAACCAGACAAGGATGTCCTTTGTCACCACTCCTTTTCAATATTGTTTTGGAAGTATTAACCAGAGCTATACAGCTCTGGTAGCATAGTGGTTACAAATCGGGCTGCGAACCACAAGGTCATCAGTTCAAAACTACCAACTGTTCTGTGGGAGAAAGATGAGCCATTTTGCTCCCGTAAAGATTTACAGCATCGGAAACCCTGTACAGGGTCACTGTCAGTCAGAACTGACTCCATGGCACAGAGCAGCAGCAGCATATGGCACAAAAGGGAAATTAAAGGCATCAAAATTGGCAAAGAGGAAATAAAACGTTCTCTATTTGAAGACGATATGATCCTATATATAGAACACCCCAAAAACTCAGTAAAAAAGCTACTAGACATCATTGGAAGATTCAGCAAAGTGGCAGAGTATAAGATCAACACACAAAAATCAGTTGAATTCCTCTATAGTAACAATTACAGCGCTGAAAAAGACATTAAGAAAGAAATACCATTTACAATAGCCACCCAAAGGATGAAATATTTAGGAATAAATGTAACCAGAGAAACAAAGGATCTATACAAAGAGAATTACAAAAAACCACTACAAGAAACCAAAAGAGACTTACAAAAGTGGAAGAACATACCATGTTCCTGGACAGGAAGACCCAACATCATGAAAATGTCAATACTACCCAAAGCTATTTACACATATAATGCAATCCCAATCCAGATTCCAGTGACATTCTTCAAAGAGATGGAAAAGACAATTACAAACTTTACATGGAAAGGAAAAAGGCCCAGGATAAGCAAAGCACTGCTCAAGAAGAAGAACAAGGTTGGAAGCCTCTCACTCCCCGATTTCAAAATCTACTACATGGCTACAGTGGTCAAAACAGCCTGGTACAATGAGAAATACATTGATCAATGGAACAGATTCGAGAATTCAGAAATTGACCCATCCACATACAGCCAACTGATTTTTGACAAAGTGCCTAGGTATGTTACATGGGGAGAAGATAGTTTCTTTAACAGATGGTGCTGGCAGAACTGGAAAGCAATATGCAAAAGATTGAAACAAGACCTTTACCTCATGCCCTATACAAAAACCAACTCAGCATGGAT
>NW_006408539.1:9214277-9233192 GCF_000296735.1 Chrysochloris asiatica
AACAACAACAACAAATATTTTATCTCAAATATTGAAAAAGATCTTCAATCTTCTTCTTTTAGAGATGAGGGGCTTGGGTGACAGAAGGGTTATGATTCTATTGGGATCAAGGTAATTAGGTGTAGGGGAATACATCTTGATTGTTCGACACCGGAGAGAACTTCCAAAAGTTTGTGAAAAGAAATAAAATATAATGAAAATTTCCCACATACTTTTGAAGCCCCCTTGTAGAACTTTGTTTGTTTTTTTTTAACTTTTTGTTGTGATTTGGGTGAAGGTTGCAGAGCAGAGCAGCTTTCCATTCAATAGGTCAGACCATGTTATTTCCTCTCATTGACTGCAATTACCGCCATGAAACATCCCTTATCCCACTGCCTCCTTGTGTTTCCATTCCTCCTTAGTCCCTAACCCTTCTGAACTTTGCCCTTGGGTTCCCTCATAGAGCTTATCTGTTTTTTGATGCCTGGGAAATAAGTGTTTCAGATAAAAATTCTCTTTACTTTTATAGAATAGACACCATAGAGTAAAGTGGTATTCCTTATCATTTAGTTCCCTTTTGGTTTTGTTGAATAGATGTAAGAGTCTAGCAGATACTCTAAAATTATGTTAACTGGAAGGTGCAGTATTTTTCTATTGTTGTTGCTGTTAAATGCCATCAAGTCAGTTCTGACTCTAGGAACCCTGTGTAGGGTTTCCAAGGAGCAGCTGGTGAGTTTGAATCACCAATCTTGCAGTTCAAACCAACCTTGCGGCTGAGTGCTTATCCTACAGCATCATACCAGGACTCCATTTTTCTATTATTGCTCTATTTTTTATACTCAAAATGGTAACTCATACATTTAGTTTGCTTTATGAACATCTATCACACATTTAAGGAGCTCTGGTAGCATAGTAGTTACAAATCAGGCTGCTAATCTCATGGTATGCAGTTTGAAACTACCTGCTTTTCCATGGGAGAAAGATGAGGCTTTCTGCTCCTGTAAAGATTTATAGCCTCGCAAACCCTATGCAGGGTCGCTATGAGTCGGAACCGACTCCACGGCACATAACAACAACAACATCACACATTTAAATATTTTAAAAGAAGTTGCAAATATTTCTAACATAGAAAAATATTCAGTCTGTTGCTGAGTGAAAAGGATTTACAAAATAGTCTGTATAGTTGACGATGTGCATTCATTTCCATATTATAAATTCTGGAAGATCAGTCATCAAAATGTTAACAGTGATAAAAATCATGGGTTCTTTTTTCCTTTTTTTAAATCAACTTATACATACTACTGAATTACTTTATATCCTGGTACGGCACTGTGGAATAAGCACTGGACTGCCAGCTACAAGGTCTGAGATTCAAACCCACCAGCCACTCCTCAGAAACCCTATAAAAGCTCTGAATGAGTATGAACCAACTCAATGGCACTTAACAACAACAACTCAATTACTTAGAATATTGGTGTGGCACTGTATGATAAGCACTGGACTGCCAACTACAAAGTCGGTGGTTCAAACCCACCAACCACTCCTTGGAAACCCTTCACAGGGCTGCTATGGGTCAGAACCGACTTGATGGCACTCAACACAACTCAATTACTTATATAACTTCTGCATTTATAGTTATATAACTATATACATTTTTATATGTTTATATATTTATATATTATTTATATAACTTCTGCATACATTTTCAGTTTTAAACAAACATCAAAAGGACATTCTAAAACCATGTTTTATACTATTTCACTTTTTAAAGTTGACTTCTTGTTGTTGCTAAGTGCTGAAGAGTATGTTCCAACTCAGAGTGACCCTGTATAGGGTTTCTGAGGAGCAGCTAGCGAGCTTGAACTGCCGACCTTGCGGTTCAAGCCAACTTTGTAGTCCTGCACGTTAACTCACAGCGCCACACCAGGACTCCAAAAGAGTCCATTTGGAAGTATACATTTTGTTCACCAAACAGAAGACCTGTGGAGTCCCAGTGAAGTGGGAAGTGAAAACAACGCTTTCTTTCCAAGTCTATTAAAATGAGGCTTGGAAATGTTTTTGTCTGACTTCATTACTTTGTGCCTTCTGCCTGGACGCTCTATCTGCAATGTCTTTCTCTTAAGAAGGAGATGATCCTCTGACTGTAGTTGGTGGTGACTACTGACTCACGTCCCTCCACTCCACTCTTACCTTGCCCAGCAGAACTCACCACTCTCCTACAGCTCTTTTCACAAAACTTCTAGCAACATCTCAAGCATGGCTTGCCTGTCTCCCGTCCTCTATCTAAATGTAAGCCCTTAAGGACAAGGCCTGGGTGCACGGGTTGAGTAACTTTGCATCCTCCGCCAGCACAATGTGTAGCCACACTGCTAACTCAAAACTTGCTTGCTAAATGAGTGAACAGATGATTGAAACATCCCAGCAGACTTTTTCAACTCCCCAAAGCAAACCTAGTTACAAGAGATTGGTGTCTAGGTGGGTAGGTTTCTACAGACTTAGACCATCTTTCAAAATCTCCCCTAAAGTTTATTTTAAATGACTTTGTGTATAAAACCCAATTTTATAATAGGATATAACTGTATAATAAATTTATAAATAATTTATTTACATTTATAAGTCAATAGTTATATTTTATTTAATAAAAATAAAACTACAATTTACATTTATATTGTAGTTGTTGTTAAGTGCCATCTAGTGAGATCTGACTCATAGTGACCCTATATAGGGTTTCCAAGGCTTTAAATCTTCACTGAAGCAGAAAACCTAATCTTTTCTCCCCCAGAACAGATGGGGAGCTTGAACCACACAGACTTTGTGGTTCACTGTGTGATGCTTATTGCATGGCACCACCATTCTCCCATATTATTATTAATCATTTACCATTAGAATTTATCATTTAAAATGTAATTGTACAATATATTGAAGAGAGAGATAGGCTACACGTGGTTTGGCTTGAAAAACTAAGTATGATTCCACTGTACTTTTGAAGCACTTTTTTAAACTATGATAAAATGTATATAACGAAACATTTGTCATGTTAACAATTTTTTTTTAACTGTGGTAAAATATATAAAACTAAATATTTGCCATGTTAGCCATTTTTTTAAAGTTTTTATTGTGAATTATGTGGGTTTACATGAGAGAACATCAATTTTACATTCATCCTATCGTATATCATTTCATTGCAATGATTACAATCCCCTCCATGCATCATCAAATAACCAAAGGGTACACCCCACAGACCCATCCCCCAGCTGTCAGCACACAGCCCCTCTCCCTCCCTGAGTACAGTGTCTCCAGATGCTCCATCTGTCCACGTCATTGTATCTGTCTCTATCCCTGTCATCACTGCCTCTCTGTGTAGGGTCACACTCTCTGTTCTTCTCACTTGATGGTCCCACAGACCTCCACTCCTGGTCTGCAAAATCAATCACTCCCCTCCTTTTATCAAAAAACATCTACCTCTACATTTCTGACCCTCACAGTCAGTCCTGATGGCTATTATTCACTATTGTACCACAAGAATCTTATCCCCATTTTCTTTCGCGAGCCTGGTCCCAAACGATTGGAAATCATTCAGTGGAGATTCTACCTACTGCTGCTCCGTCTGGAACTAGCATGTTAGCCATTTTTAAGCATACAGTTCAGTGACGTTCAGTACATTTACCATGTTCTGTGACCATCACCACTACCTTGTAACATCTTGAACTTACTTGGATAGCACTTATCACCATGTTTTGTAATTATTTGTCTATATGTCTGTCAGCCCCAGATGACTTAGGAAGGACCATATTTTCCTTGTTGACCTCAAGAGCTTAGCACAATGTCTATCTAAGTTCAAAAGTGTTATCTAGGACTTCCAGCAAGATGGTAGACTAGGCAGATGCACTACACAAACCCTCAATAACAAAGATACAAGAGATAAAATAAAACACACAGATGAAAATTCTGGTACCCTGAAATTCAGAAGCAAGGTTAGAGAGGTGAATGGAGTGCTTGTTGGAAGGAAAGGCAGATTAAGAATGGTAAGAGAGAAAGACTGACTGGTGAACAGCTGGTCAGATGTGGTTCAACCATCTTGTGAGCAGCTTTGGCAGTGGAAAGAGGTGTGTGCAGGGCAGATTCATGCAGTTGATGGAAAAGGTGCAATTTCTTCTTTCCCACACTCCCCTAGTGACCAGAAGTGTGGCCAGATCCCACCCTCATTCACCCCCAGTGCAGACCCTGCTTCCTGGAAGTTCAGAATCTCATGGTTGGGAGCCACATCAGAGTGAGGGGGGGCTGGCTGCATCGGTGTGCTGCTTTGGGGCCTAGATTCAGATAGGATCAGCTCTAGACCTACAAAACCTGCAGCGCCACCAGGCCAGCATTTAACCCATCACTCTGCTCCCAGTTTCCCTGTGGTCCTAACAGACTCTGAAACCAGCTCCATCAAGGTCCCCCATGAACTACTTCTGGGTTGAGTACCCTGAATGCAGCTAACACTGAGGTCAATAGGAACTCCATATAGGCCCAGGAACTCTGCTGTCATATCCCTTCCACAACCACCTCATGAGTTCCTTGAATTTCAGGAGCCCCCTAGAAATTTCTCCCCTTCAGGTCCATCAACTGCACTGTTTGTTTTTACAAATGCAACATCCTCACAATACCTCAGAGACAATACACAACTTTAGCTCACTTGAAGAAACAAGAGAATGGCTCAAACAAATGACCAAGATTCAAAGCCAGAAAATGTTTCTGAGGAAGAAAAGGTAATAGAACTAACTGAAAAAGAATTCAAAAGAATGCTAATTTGGTATTTCAGTGGATCAATAGAAACATTGAGGAAAGCAAGGACAACACAATAAAAACTAGAAGAATTCAGGAAAGTGCTACAAAAACAAACAGACAAAATAAATGTAAATTTTGAAACAATACAAAGCCTGCAATTAGAAATCCCAAAGATGAATACTAAGATCTCAGAAATGGACAATATATGGAAAGGGCAAAAAAGTAGATAGAAAGCAATGAAAGCCCAAATTAGTGAGTTTGAAGATAAATCTCTCAATACTAGCATGCTAGAAGAACAATCCAAAAAATGAAAAAATCAAAAAAAAGCCTAAAAGCTATGTGGGAAATCATGAAGGGTGATCAGAATTCCAGAACAAAAAGAGGCAATAAAAAACCACAAAGAAAACAGTCAAAAAATTGTTGGAAGAAAACTTCCCTAACATCATGAAAGACAAGAAGCTAAGCATACAAGAAACTGAATGAACCCAACAGCAAAGATTCCAAAAGAAAATCACCAAAACATATCATAATCAAATTTTCAAAACTCAAGGACAAGGAAAGAATTCTGACAGCAGTTGAGGAAAAATGAAAACTTACCTACAGTATAGAACTAAGAAGGCTAACCTTTGATTTCTCAGCAGAAACCATGCAGGCGAGAAGGAAATCAAATGACCTATACACAGTCCCAGTGTGACGCTTTGGGTTAATGCACCAGATGGCAAAGATGTTTGAATTTGCAAGGTTGTCAGTTCAAGATCACCAGCTCCTCCTTGGAGACCCCTATACAGGGTCATTATGAGTCAGAACTGACTCGGTGGCACTTAACAATAAGCAACAACAATAGAAAACTCTGGAAGAAAAAGCTTGCCACCCAAGAACCGTATACCCAACAAAGCTGTCCTTCAAATATGACAATGAAATTAAGACATTTCCTTAAAAACAGAAATTAAAGGAATTTGTAATGACTAGGCCAATTTACAAAAAATACTAAGAAGTGTTCTTTGGACTGAGAACCAACAACAGCACACAACAGTCTGAGATTAACATACATGATAACACCACCCAGAACACAATCCAGATATAAAAATATTTAAAGTAAAGCAAACCTGGAGGACTGAAAATAGGGAACCATACATATCAATGTATAACAAAGCCAACTACAATGCAAAAAAAAAGGGATAGTATAGATATGGAACTTCTAAATGGCAAGAAAGTCAACTAGCTTTCAAGATAAAACAGACTGTTTGAAGCAGGGAAAATTTTAATAAATTACAGGATAACCTGAAAGAAAAATACTACACCTGCACATCACAATTTTTTGAAAAAGAGGGAAATCAGAAACATTTAGTAAATATTAACACAACAGAAATAAACAGAAAAGATGCAAACAAAATGAACTCAGCATAGAAAAGTATGTGGAACAAAGAATCCAGCAGCACCGCAAAGGAAGCTGATAGCAATCAATTCATACCGATTGATAATTACACTGAATGTTATTGGGTTCAATGTACCAGTCCAAAGACATAAAGAGATAAGAAAACAGGGTCCTTTAATCTGCTACCTACAAGAGACACATCAAAAAGACGGAGACAGCCTAACTGCCCATCAATAGAATGGTTAAAAAAAACTTTGGTATACACACAATGGACTACCACAAAAGACTGAAGAAGAATGATGAATCTGTGAAACACTTCACAACATGGTTGAACCTGGAGAACATTATGCTGAGTGAAAATAGTCAATCGCAAAAGAATAAATATTGTATGAGACCAATGTTGTAAAAAGTTTTTTTGTGTTTTTGTTTTTTTTTAAAAAAAAGGTTTTCTTGATAAAATGAACAATCTATGATATTGACAGTATGGGATGGGGGCAAGGGAAAGTGAAAATTGGTCCTGAACTAGAGCGTAAACACATGTTAACATGAATGACAAGGCAGGTAGTATACAACAAGAGGAAGGTTAGCAGATAAAAGATGAAGGTAGAAGGAGACACAGGGAGGAATGCAATAGTTAAAGCAAATAAAATTAAATGCTGTTAACTGTTGGTATATGGAGGGGATCAAAACCATGTAATGAAGCAAACTATACGATTTGTTGAACGTAAAACTGATGATCTGTTCTGTAAAACTTCACTCAATTCACAATTCAAAGATTTTTTAAAATGTTATCTAGAATGTGCCAAGTGTTTACTCTATGTCAAGCACTGTACTGGACATTTCAATGTATTATATTTAACAACCCTAGGAGGATGACTATCCTCATTTTGTTGTTGTTTTTAAGTACTGTTGAATTAGTTCTGTCTCATAACCACCCTGTATAGAGCTTTTGAGGAACGAACGGTGGTTTTGAACTGCTGGCTTTGTGGTCAGTAGTTCTATGCTTATCCTACAGCGTCCTGGTGTACCAGGACCTCATTTTATAGGGAGAAATTAATTTATTTGCATCAGGTGGCCCAAGTAATCTGGGGCCAAGTCAGGGATACAGACACGCTCATCTGCCTCCCAACCTCATTCTCATGACCATTATGCTAGCCTGCCTTGCCATTGTAAGAAGTTGATTTAATGAACATTTAATGAGCATTTACTAATTTGTAATTACTTCACAGAGAAGTTGGCAGCGGGGACATGGCTAGGGAAATCGATAATAAATGTGATGAATTTGACTAGAGTAATAAACTATTATCAAAGGCCAATCAGAAATGAGAATAACTTCAGCAAATATAATTTGGTGTGAAGATAGTCGATTTAATAAAATCTGATGGTTCACAAAAACTCATTCAATGATTTGAAGCAGAAGCATTATATGTATAGGAACAACAGCTTTTAGATGAAAAGCACCCATTCCCAAGGATGTAAGATACTTTATGAATAGTGGGAGTGGCTAAATGTAGTATGTATTTGATGTCCCACAATGACAGCAACATCAACCAAGACAGAGATGCAAGCATCCAGATATGTTATTCATTTATTGTATTTGCAGACAGTGAAGGACCCAGTCAGGAGCTGGAAGTCAGAACTCTGGATCCTTTTCTGCCTCTAACTTCACCCACTCCATAACCTTGGGCACATCCCTGAAACTCAGGTTACCCATCTGTGAACTTGGGATAAATTAAAAGGTGCCAGTGATTTGTCAACAGTCATATGCTTCCTTTCTCATGTGCATCTCAAATGGTCCTATCACAAGAACACTGGTCCATGGCAGAGCACAGTGGAAGGCAGTCCCACTCTTCCAGCCAAAGCTCACCTGCATGAAAAGTATGCAGGGGTAATTGAGTTTCCTTGGGATAAGACATTGGCCAAGTGGATAGTACGCTCACTAAGATGACTCAGATGCAAAGCCTACTGTCTTATGTGAGCAAGCAAAAGATGATCCGGTGAAGGCAGCATTCATATACTGCATGTGCATTTTACCCATTTATTAAATATATATGCTATATAGAATATATATATCATACCCCTCAGTGCTCTGGTATAAGCAAAATTTACAGTTTCTTGTATTTCATACTTTGTGCTTGGGTGAATTGGCTAAACATGGAAAATGCTCAGAAATAGCTTCTTGATCCACTTGAAAGGCGTTAGAGGTTTATACTTACCCAGAGCAGTGACTAGAATACAAAAACCTGCTAAGGGCATCGGGTTAAGAAGCAACCAGGAGACAGAAGGGACTTCCTGATCCCTGGTTCGGAGGAAGGCTGCAAGTCCCTTCTGTGGGTGTCTCTTTGCTTCTGTCCCCAGCTTATACCTGCAGCCTCTGCCTTTGATTACCAGACTCCTTCTCAGCATGACAGAAAGAGAGAAAAGAACGAACTTGAAAACCACATTGATCAGTGTTGTTTCGAGTTTGCAGTTGTGAGGAAACACGTTCTAAACGTGTAAGGATGTGGACACCTGGAGAATTTGTTACCTGGGCTGCTCTTGACTCTGTTTTATAAAATGGGAACTGACACATCAGTATCCATCTCAGGGCCTCATACATCTGCAAAATTTTCTAGATGTGCATTGGCTCAACACCACCTCTTTCAGACAGCCTATAAATCAGTTCCGAAAACTGGCAGATATTTGAAAACACATTGGCAGTCAAGAATGTTTGTGAATCAGAAGCTCAACAGAGTGAATTGATTTAAAAGTAAGACCTCTGCAGATAAACTCCTGATTGACAACCAGACTCAACCTCAGCCTGTAAATGTATTGACCATTCATTCATTCAGCACCACTGTTGCTTATTGAGCAAGCACGTTGTGCCAGGCATTGTGCCACCTCCACATGGCTGCGCCGTGTCCATCTCATTGAAGATGCATCTTCCCTGCTACAGGCATACAAAGGAGCAGAGAAACCAGGGGGCTCTTCTCTGGACAAAAAAAAGATGACCATGCAACTCTGTCATCCAAAACAGGAAAATGAGACAAGATGATGGCAGAAGCTGGGCTTAAAGGGTGGTCTCATTTCCTGGGATGAGCACTAGCCTGGGAGTAATTTCCGATTCCACTTACCCATCCACTGTCACTTTGAGTACATGAGATCACTTTTCTGCCTGAACCTATTTTACTGTAAGAATAGGAGGGCTCACCTTTCACATTTTGATTTTACTAAATAATTGCCCAGAACAAATTTCTAATAAGAGCAAAGTTCTGGGTCATTTAGAGGCAGATAGTCTACAAAATATATGTGAAAGAACACTGAAAAGTAGATTGTTAGTGTTGTTAAGTGTCATCGAGTTGGTTTCTGACTCATAGCATCCCTGTATAGGGTTTCCAAGGAGTGGCCGGTGGGTTTGAACCTTTCAGTTAGCAGTCCAGTGTTTATTATACCACACCACACTAGGAAACATAGATGATGGTTGTTAAGTGCCGTCAAGTTGGTTCTGACCCATAATGGTCCTATATAGGGCTTCTGAGGCTATAAACCTTTACAAAAGCAGAAAGCCTTATCTTTCTCCCACGGAGCAGCTGGTAGATTTGAACTGCTGACCTTTTGGTTAGCTGACCAATTCATTAAGAAAAGCAGATTCATGTGTCATTATCTTTGTTATAGTTTGACAGTTAATGATTCCAGAACACTCCATGCATCTGAAGATACAAAGAACAGGCTGTTATTTTCATAGCAATTTATTATAATAGCAGAGAATTCATGAAAAATATGGCAAAGGCTTCCAGAAGAAAATGATTGCTAAGGTGAAGGTGACAGAACACGGATGAAGTTTGCCAACCCCACCACTCTCTGACCACCTGGTGCTGGCTTCGTGCTTACTCCTACCCCCTTTCATGTTCTTTGGGCAGAAAAGAGTTAACTGGGGACAGTGACACCAAGTTAATTTCATCTAGGGAAGTGGGGCCCTGTCCTCGCCCTCTTCAACCATCCTACTTGTTCCTCTCCTAAAAAGCAAAGCAATTGAAGTTCAGACTGAGGAATGGGCCCGGTGCTTATTTCTAACTCATGACTGTTCACTACATGTGGGTGAGAGAAACAGGTTAACTTGACAAAAAGGCACCAGGAAAGCAGACCGACACGGCTCAGTTCTCTTTATGGCTGCCATGTGGTTGTCTACACCATGTGCAGCCAAGGGGCCCCCCTCATGACTCCTTACCCACAGTGCCACATCCCCCGCATGGGGCTACAGATGTTGCCGTTCTATTTTTGAAGGTGTCGCTAGAAAGTGGAGGGGAATAGACAGGCCTCACACCTCGTAGGATAGTACCAGGACCTGGTTACTTATGCCAGACTTTGGGTCAGAATGTAATGTTTACAGAAGAATTCAAGTAGAAGAGTCATGTAAAATGCAGATTGTGATTCAAGAAATCTGGAACGGAAATGCAAATTCTCAGCAGGGAGTTCAACCAGAAGTCCTAGTTTTATAAAGTCTGGGTGGTTCTGTTCTCTTACAAACTAAGAAACCAGAGGATTTAAGGTCATGAAATGAACTGCTGAAGATCACACAGCTGACCAAAGGTAACCAAGTCTCAAACCCAGGTCTCTCTTTGATCCATTACAGAAAGGCCACCCATCAGCAGAACCAGGAGGTACATGCATTAAGGATGTGTTTTAAATTAAGAAACTTTAAAACATCAGTTGATTTCTCAAACTAAAGATGCATATTGTGCATAACATGGCCAGTTATTTATTTTTAATAATTAATAATTGAATAATCAATGCAATCACATGTCATTTTCTGAATCCTTGTAGCTTGTTGTTAAGTGCCATTAAGTCATTTCTGACTCATAGTGACCCTGTATAGGATGGCTTCCAAGGAGCAGCTGGTGGGTTTGAACCACCTGCCTTACAGTTAGTACTTCAGTGCCTATCCTACAGTGATACAAGTTATTTTATTCTCCTTCCAAAATAGCAGAGAAAGGAAGAAAAGTCTAATATTTACTAAATATTCATTGAGAGTTCTACCCCTCATGCTTGGCACATCATGGGCAGTCAATAAATGTTTGCTGAGTGAATAAATCCACTAACCATATGCATATTATAGTAGAACTAGTGTAGAGATAAGGAGCTCTGGTAGCGTAGTGGTTACGAATCGGGCTGTGAACCTCAGGGTCAGCAGTTCAAAACTACCAGCTGTTCTGCGGGAGAAAGATGAGGCTTTCTGCTCCCGTAAAGATTTACAGCCTCGGAAACCCTGTACAGGGTCGCTATGGGTCGGAACCGACTCCATGGCACATAAAAACAACAAGCATACGGCTATTTTGACTGAAATTTGGCTACTAGATAATAACAATAGGAGAAATAATCAACAAACTCCTGAAGTAGCTCTCTACTTCCGGTTTTACAGTTCATTTCTAAAACCTTAATCCACTTACATTCTAGCCTATACTTTTACCTAGAGGTGGTATAGGTTGAGCACTGGGCTGCTAACAACAAAGTCAGCAGTTCGAACCCACCAGCAGCTCCATGAGAGAAAGATAACACTTTCCGCTTCCCTAAAGATTTACAACCTCAGGAACCCTGTAGAGAATTGCTGAGTCAGAACCAACTCAATGGCACCTGATAACAACATACTTTCATCTAATGTAGTTCAAATTTGAAAGTACCAGGTGGGCTAGGTTACCCAGTTGAGATGCACATACGGTGGTGGTGGTTGTGTGCCATGGAATGAATTCTGACTCATAGCAACCCTGTATAGGGTTTCTGAGGCTGTGAACCTTTACAGGAGCAGAAAGCTCCACGGAGCAGCTGGTAAATTCGAACTGCCTACCTTGTGATTAGCAACCCAACTCGTACCCACTGCACTCCCAGGGCTCCTTATAATAACCTTCCTAATTACAAATGTGTTTCATACATTAGCAGTCATTGTCCTCAATAGGAACTTGTTAAATAAACAAACACTTATCTCCATTGGAATTTAAATATAAGCTAGTGAATACATTTATTATTTGTTTTTTCCTGTTATCAGCACTTGGTCTTTAAAAACTGAACAGTTGTGTTAAGCCAACACTCCCGACTCACTGAGACTCAGTGTATGCACCATAGGGTTTTTAATCGCTAATTTTTCCGAATTAAATCTCCAGGTTTTTCTTCCAAGACAACTCTGAGTGGACTCGAACCTATAACCTTTCAGTTAGCAGCTGAGCATATTAATCATGTGTACAACCCAAGGATTTCATTCGGTATTTAGCTCTGATCTACGTTAAAACTTATTGTGTGCTTGGTGGGTACACATGTGTGTGTTTCTATAAACGTATACAACTCTTGTGTTCATTAGAGGCACATGAAAACATAGACCCCTTCTTTAAGCCCTATACTGATATACAGTACCATGTTATTATACAGCTCCTAAGATGAAACACATATACCCTAAAATTTGTACTGCTCCTCAGAAGGGGAAAGCTCTAGAAACATCCTGAGAAGTCACACCAGCTGATGAAAAGGAAGCTGCTGAGGTCTTGAAACATTGCAGCAACCAGCCGAGTGTCATGAATAAAAATCTCTCATCCTACCCTTATACGTGTGAACTGCATCAAAAAGGACGCACCTTTTTGTTTTTGTCCTCAGACTCATTTGCATCTCCCAGACCGTCTTGAATTCTGGATGAAAGGAGAGAAGAGATGGGTCACTCCGTGACGAGCTCTTTGGCCATCTCGTCTGGTTTAAGAAGGCAGGCATTACTGCCACCTTAGGCAAGACCATTTGGAGAGTTCTGGGCAGTAGAAAATGATAACTCTTTATAGGTTAAAAAATAAATAAATAACAACAGGAAACCCAAACACTCTAATCAGATCAGGTTTTGATTCATGCAGTTCACGTTCTTTCTCTTCTTGAATTTGGGAGCATTTTGAAATGTGTTCCTGTAATGCTTTCAATGAGAAGCTTTCTTGCATGCATGAATCAAGGAAAAAACAACACTTAAGAGTTAGAACTAAAGTACTGCCAGAAACAAACATGATTAATGGGCTAATCTTGTAGATTACAATCGTTGGAGGCAGTTCCTGCCATTCCCAGCTCTCCACCGGCCAGTACTACTCACTCCAATACCAACAGCTGCACATTCCTCTGCCCCATTAGTAGCCAATTCAAGGCCACGTCCAGCAAGTTAAAACTCCTATAAGATCCACATTTGGCCATTACCTATTGAGCAACTTCAGTTTTAGAAATTAAAGCTACAAGTTCTGTGTGATGGCTTGCCCAAGTTTATACACAGAATTGATTTTCTAAAGCACCATTAAAAGTTGCTTTGTGAGTGACCGGACAAAGAGTGCCCCCACAAGAAAAAGAGCTTTTATATGGTGCACTAACAACATACAGGGTAATCCTGTCATCTGCCAGCCAGCCGGTCCCCCAGATCTCCCCTAGGAGGCAGGTGAATGTTTTTATTCCTGGTTGACAGGGAAGAAACAACCACAGAGTCTAAAGCCTCACCCTGCACCTGGCTGAACTGATGGTGGAAGTTCATAAAGAATGCCACGTTCCCCATCTCTGTGTCCCATACTCAGCTCAACAGGCAAGCCATAACCTTCTAAGAAAATTGTTCAGCTCCACAAAGAGCATTAATAAACAAATTATATATTCCTCTATGTCTCCTTAGCAGATGCACGCTCTAACCATATTGTTAAGTGCCGTCAAGCTGGTTCCGAATGGTAGTGACCCTATATAGGGTTTCCAAGGAGTGACCGGTGAGTTTGAAATGCCGACCTCGTGATCAAACAGTACTTATCCTTCAGCACCACACCAGGACTCCCTAGCTATATTAATAGACTGAAATTTTAGTATCACTTTTTCTTTTTGTAGTAATTCTTGTAGCCATTGAAGAATCTTCAGTAAACTTCCAGATAACAGACAACCCCCATTACATTTGCCTCACTCTATTTCCTGTGTTAATGGGCCCAAGGGTGGGGGAGGGCAGTGCCATGGTTAAGCATTCAGCTGCTATGGTTGGAACCCACCAGTGACTCTGAGGGGAAAAATCTGGAGATCTGCTCCCATAAAGATTGTTGCTGTGAAGTGCCATTGAATCGGTTTCGACTCGATGTATAGCGTTTAGCGACCCTATATGGGGTTTCCGAGGAGCAGCTGGTGAGCTTGAACAACCCCTGGAAACCTTGAGGGGCAGTTCTACATTATCCAGTAAGGTTGCTATGCATCAGAGTATACTCTACGGTTCACATCATCACCATTACCCATTTTAGGCTTTTTCCCTTATTTTGGGGACGCAGTGACTAATATGTACTATTCATCTTTAAGCAAAGACTCCTTTCCTTATTATGACTGAACCTTCAATATTTTTGTGGTTTGTTCAGGAGATATTGGCCTCCAACCATCCTCTGCAAACTGTCTTACATCTTACCACCTGTTTCAGATGAACAAAACTGTAAGCCAAACAAGTTCTCGCTTTGTGCCCTGCTCCCTCCAGTTTTTCTGGGGAGATTGCTCCTACTTGAAGACTAGGCTCGAGTCAGCTTTTCTACTCAAACTCAAAAGATAATAACATACTTGTGTTGTGTTCTGTTGAGTCGGTTATGACTCATGGCAACCCTGTGTAGAGTTTCTGAGGCTATAAATCTTTATGGCAGCAGAAAGCCACATCTTTCTCCAGAGAAGCAGCTGGTAGACCCAAACTGCTGTCCTTCTGTTAGCAGCCCAACTTGTAATCCACTATGCTACCAGGCATCCTTAATATCATTTGTTGTTGTTAAGTGCCATCAAGTCAATTTCAACTCGTAGTGACCCTGTATAGGGTTTCTGAGGAGCAGCTGGTGTGTTTGAACTGTCAACCTAGTGGTTCACAGTCCAGTGCTGATCCTACAGTGCCACAGCAGGAGTCTTACTAAAATATAAATAACGGACAAGGTACTAGGAATTTATATCTTACACAAGCCCGAGCTTTGCCCTATGGAGAAGCTGTGACTTTGATTCAAGATCAGGTCTGTGACAGGTGAGGGAGATGTGGGTGGCATGGAGTCAGGGGTAGAATGATGGCATTCTCACAGTCCCTGACACCAACGTGGAGGCCAGTAGTTCTCAAAGTCCAGTTGGATCAGCTTCCCCTAGAGAATTTTTTCATACACAGAGATTCTGACTCAGTAGGTTTAGGGTGGGATCCAAGAATAAACATAGTTAGCAAGCTTCCAGGTGCAGCTGCTGATTGGTGGACCATACGTTGAGTACTGCGTGCATCAATACCACATGGTCCACCAACACAAGAAGAAAGTTCCAGAAAGAACTGTCCACATTCAACATCAAATATACTTTTACCACAAGCTTTAGTGCCCTAGGCTAAGGAGGCACAATACCCTAAGAGACACTTCATGGACTGCCTTTGCGGTTCTTTCTGACCCAGGCCCACCAGCAAAGAAGACTCCTGAGCTGGGGGCACTTTATCAAGGACACCTTTTCAGGGTGTTTAGATCTGAGGACTGTTAGCCAGGTCTAATTGACCTCAGCTGTCACAATGGTACACAAAGAGATGTAGCTTGGTACCCAGGGACCAACCATCAGGGGTTTATAGATCAGTATCCACACCTTGAACTGCACTTGAAAGCAAATTAACAGCAAGTGAGGACAGCACAGTGTAAAATCCAAGGTGTAAGCAATGATTTGCAAAAATTCTCTAATTAGAGTCAATAGGAAATGACTCTTGTTTTTTTCCCCTTCCTCTCCACCTAGCACGCTAGTGATTTTCTTTCTCTTTCAGACACCACAGATGTTGTTTAGGAAACGGTGCAACACTGACAATCTAAACACCTTAACTTGTACAAATGCAAGTTGCAACCTATTATTGTCAGCCGCCATCGAGTCGGACCCTACCTTATGGAGACCCCCAAGCATAATGGAACAAAAAGCTACTCAGTCCTGGACCACTCCGATGGCTTACAGTTGACCCCTAAATAACACAGGTGTTTTAGGGGTGCCGACCTCTGGTGCAATTAAAAATCTGCTTATAATGTATAGTTGGCCCTTGAACAAGGCGGGTTTGAACTGCACAGGCACCCTTAGACATGATTGCTTTTCCTGCCGCTCTTGAAGTGAGCTTAAGTGTTACAAGTCTCCGCTTAAAACCCAGTGACCCAAATCATCTCTTCTGTTCATCTCTACATGAGTAGGTGTCCCTCCATTAGCAGCTAGCCCCTCACCCTTCTATCCCCCATCACTGGAGAGCCGAGCTGCTCATGCACAGATGATGAGAGTCACTCACAGTTCTAAGTGGATATTCAAAACAGTAGAAAAAAAATCTGCCTGTAAGTGGGCCCGGGCAGTGCAAACCTGAATTATTCAAGGATCAACTGGATTTCCAAAAATCAGCTAATGAGAGCCCCATGGAACCTATGGTTGGTGAGTGGTGTAGAGTAGGTTCCAACTCATAGTGACCCTACATAGGGCTTCTGAGACTATAAATCTTTGCCTTAGCTGAAAGTCTCATTGTTCTCCCAAAGAACGGCGGGTGGGCTTGAACCTTGTGGTTTGCATTCCAGTGCTCAGCCCACAGAGCCACCCCACCCCCTGTGGAATACATAGAAAATATGGTAGTCAACTTTTGTACCCCAGAACCTATGTAGAAAAAACAGTTACTAGAATCTGACTAGTTGTCTCAGTGGCCACTAGGAATGGCTTTCATTTTCCATGTAATCATTTGTCTTCATGAGAGAAAAAAGAGGGATAGAGAGCTACAGAGAAGAGAGAGAGAAAATAAATACACACACTTCCCCATTTCCTCTCCACCCATAGAAAAAATAGAGCATATCATTTACATTTTGGACAGTGAAAAGAGGAAATGTTAGAAGCTGGACTGGACCGCAAGGTTATTGGAATCACAAGGTTGGTGGTTCGAACTCACCAGTCGCTCCTCAGAAACCCTATACAGGGTCACTATGAGTCAGAATCAACTTGACTGCACTTAACAACAACAATAGTATATCCTGGACTCCTGGTGTGACGCTGTAGTATCAGTACTGGACTTTGGAACCAAAAGGTCAGCAATTCAAACCCACTAGCTATTCCTTGGAAATTCTATACAGGGTGGCTATGAGTCGGAACCAACTTGATGGCACTTAACAACAACAATAGTACATCCTCAGGACCCCTGTTAGCATAGTAGATTACCAGCTTGGCTGCTAATTGCAAGGTCAGTAGCTCAAACCTACCAGTCACTTCTTGGGAGAAAGATGACGCTTTCAGCCCCGGTAGATTTACAGCCTAGGAAACCCTATACAGGGTCACTATGGGTCAGAACCAATTTGGTGGCACACAACCACAAACACCATTGCATACTTTAACAAGGAACCCTGGTAGTGTAACCCAAGGTCCCTGGTAGTGTAACCCAAGGTCCCTGGTAGTGTAACCCAAGGTATGCATTGGGTTTGAACCCACCAGCTGCTCTACAGGAGAAAGATGGAAATTTCTGCTAAGGCAAAGATTTACATCCTTACAAGAACACCCACACTCACAGATAGTACCCATTTGACCTGGCTTCAATGGCTGGATGAACAGAATTCGAGTAGAGGAAGAAAGAAGAGGGAAAAAAAGAGTAATCCACTACAACTTGATGAACTTGATCTATGTATTGATGTAGTAACTCAAAAGAGGGAACAAATCTTTTGATTTGTGAGGATCACTCCCACCTCCTCGGTGCACAGGGTTGACAGGGATGGGCAACTTAGACATTGGCTACCCAAAATGGGGAGGCTACAAAGGCAAGAAGTGACTGGCTTACAAGCTTTCAATAGAGAACCTAGTTCCATAGGGTATGGGGAAAGGTAGAATCTCTGCTGAGTGGTTTCCAACCTGTCTGGATGGGGCTGATGAAAGGAGATGGGGATAAGACTCTTGTGGTACAATAGGGAATGATTGCTATCAGGACTGATTGTGAGTGTTGGAAAGGTAAAGGTAGCCATTTTGTAACAAGGGAGAGAGTGGTTGATTTTTCAGTCCAGGAGCGGAGGTCCCTGGAACCATCAAGGGAGAAAAGCAAAGTGCGGGACCCTATCCAGAAAAGCAGTGATGCCAGATATGGAGGCAGAGATGATGACATGGACAGAAGGAGCGTCTGGGGACTCTAGACTCAGGGAGGGAGGGGGGCTGTGTGCTGACGGCCGGGGGGCAGGCATATGGGGTGTACCCTTTGATTGTTTGATGATGCATGCAGGGGATTGTAATCATTGCGATGAAATGAAATACAATAGGATGAATGTAAAACTAATGTTCTCTCATGTAAACTATCACATAATTCACAATAAAAAGTTAAAAAAAAAAAAAGATTTACGGCCTTGGAACCCGTCATAGGGTTGCTGTGAGTGGCACTCGACTCCATGGCAGGATATTGTTAGGAATAAAACTTACCTGAATTAATTGTTTGTCTTCCATGGAGTTGGAGCAAATACAATAGAGTTTTCAGATTTTGGAAAATACACCTTCTCCCTGGTCCTCTCCTTTCAAGGAAACTTCCCAGGAAACATGAAATGTAGACTTGGCTATAATTTCTACTTTAAGTATACATGCAGACTTTTGAATGAATATATAAGCATCTTAATTGTTGTTGTTGTTGTTGTCAGATGCCATCGAGTCGGAACCAACTCATAGCAACCCCATGCACAGCAGAACGAAACAATGTTCGATCCTGGGCCAACCTCACTACCGCTGCCACACCTGAGTCCATCAATGATGCCACCTGGCTGATCCATCTCGTTGGGGGTCTTCCTCTTTTTCTCTGACCCTCCACCCTACCCAGCATGACA
>NW_006408539.1:9236202-9247640 GCF_000296735.1 Chrysochloris asiatica
GAAACCTTTCCACCATGAGTGACCCTGCTGGTTATTTAAAACACCGGTGGCATAGCCCTCAGAATCACAGCAACTCAGACCACCACAGCACGACACTATGTAATTAAGTCACTCTTTGATTCTAGCGAGTCGCACTGAGGTTTCAGCCTCCTCGAGGACAACTTGAGGGCAATCATTTTGTAAGTCAGTTAAAAGTCTTCTAGATGAAGTGGCCCTGGCGTGGCACTGGACCACAAGGTCAGTTTGAACTTCAACGTTGGTGGTTCAAATCCACCAGCCGCTCCTCGGAAACCCTGTACAAGGTCACTACAAGTCAGAACCAACTCAACAGTGTTTCAAAACAACATTGTTGTTAAGTGCTATCGAGTTGGTGCCTACTCATAGCGACCCTGTAAAGGGTTTCCAAGGAGCAACTGGTGAGTTTGAACCACTGTGAAGTCTAAATGGTTAGACTCTATCTTGGCTTTCTGATGCAGTCCTGAAGAAGGAAAGCAACGGTGTCAGTTCTCTGAAGACTGGCTTCACTCTGTCCAGGACTGACATATAGTGGAGGTGCCTTAAACTCTTCCTCCCCCAGAATTAATTATACAGTGTTCATTTTTAAAAAATATGACTGCTATCTACAAAAGGAATTGATCTAATTTTTTAATAGTCAAAATTCAGATCAATTTCTTTTTTATATTATGCTCATGTTTTGGAAAATGACTATTTTCCTTTTTCCAAGATTGAAAATGTGCATAAAGGAACTGACACATTAATATGTTTTGGGTTAAAATGTTGAAATATTTCCTGAGTCTGTTTAGACGTACAAATAAAAGTCAAGATCACCACCATCAGCTCATTCTTGCAAAAATTCTTCAATGGAAACGTCTCTTCTTCACAGATTTCTCTAATCGAATGTGTTTTTCCTTTCAGACATAGGGAATTATTGTGGTTGTTGTTGTTAAGTGCTATTGAGTCAATTCCAACCCATAGAGACCCTATATAGTATTTCTAAGGAGCAGCTGATGAGCTTGAACCACCGACCTTGCAGTTCAAGCCAACTTTGCAGTCCAGTGCATTAACCCACAGCACCACACCAGGACTCGTTGTTGTTAAGTGCTGTCAAGTCGATTCCGACCCATAGCGACCCTGTATAGGGTTTCCAAGGAGCAGTTGGTAAACTTGAACCACCAACCTTGCAATTCAAACTGACTTTGCAATCTGATGCATTAGCCCACAGCACCACACCAGGACTCATTTGTTGTTGTTGCTAAGTGCTGTTGAGTTGGTTCTGACCCATAGCGACCCTGTATAGGGGTTCCGAGGAGCAGCTGGTGAGCTTGAACTGCCGACCTTGCAGTTCAAATGGCTTTGCAGTCTGGCACATTAACCCACAGCACCACACCAGGACTCGTTGTTGTTAAGTGCTGTCAAGTCGATTCCGACCCATAGCGACCCTGTATAGGGTTTCCAAGGAGCAGCTGGTGAGCTTGAACTGCCGACCTTGCAGTTCAAATGGCTTTGCAGTCTGGCACATTAACCCACAGCACCACACCAGGACTCGTTGTTGTTAAGTGCTGTCAAGTCGATTCCGACCCATAGCGACCCTGTATAGGGTTTCCAAGGAGCAGTTGGTGAGCCTGAACCACTGACCTTGCAGTTCAAACGACTTTATAGACTGATGCATTAGCTCACAGCGCCACACCAGAACTCATTAGGAAGACTTAAATTCTAATCTCCCAGAAATGGTCATACTGTAATTTAATCATATTCGAGAAACTGAACTCACTTAACCAGCACATTAATTGAAGGCTAACTGTGCACCTGGAAGAACTATGTTAGGTACTATGGGAAATCCAAATCTGTTTAGAGAGACAAGGTTAATACACATGCAAAGATGGAGAAAGATGTAAGATGATGGCGTGAAGAGACTTGAACAGACAGCTGTTTCTCTGAGCTTGGTGGACAACTGTGGTTGCAGGGAGGTAGATGAGGAGACCATTGCAGTAATCCAAGTGGAAAATGATGTTTGGCACATATTCCTCACTTGACACCTATTCCATGATGCACCTCTTTTAATTCAAGAGAGTGGTGCTAACAAAGTCAATGCCAAAGAATCTTCTTCCCTTTAGGGCCAGTGGTTATCAACCTGTATTTCCAGCCCTTTGGGGTCTTCAGTTGGTTTCTACATTTCAATATTCCCTCAAAGAAATCATTTGGGAGGTTGTTCAGGCTAACACACCAAGTTTCTTTGCTGAAGTTTGCGTTTGCATCAACTCAAGACTGAAACCTTTCTATGCTGATCAGAAGGTTGGGTTAATGGTAATACCCAAGTGCCTTTATGGTTTTTAGTGAGGAAATGGATAAATAATAAATGGATTTTGGTTTATACACCTAATTGAAGCATAGGGCCCACCATGAGGCATCAACAATGAATTCAATAAATAGTAGGGACTACTTAGGGACATGGTGGCAATGGGTCATATTTCACCCTCACCCAAGCCATCTCTGAAAGGAGCTCTGGTAGCATAGTGGTTACAAATTGGCCTGTGAACCTCAAGGTCAGCAGTTTGAAACTACCAGCTGTTCCCCAGGAGAAAGATGAGGCTTTCTGCTCCCGTAAAGATTTACAGCCTCAGAAACCCTGTACAGGGTCACTATGAGTCGGAACCGACTCCACGGCACATAACCACCACCAGGCAGCTCTGAACATCTGTTCTTGGTTCCTGGGAGAGGTAGATGAAGATGTATGCATGGATCAGCACAACATCTCTCTGTGACTCAAGCACACACTTTTAGTGTGCTTGAGTCTGTCTGGAGACTGTCTGGTGTGAGGAACAACGAGCTGCCAGACAGAACAAGTCACTCTGGGCCTCAATTTCCTCATTTGTAAAATGAAGAGATTGGGTTCAATGACCTCTGTGGCCCACTCAAGCTCTAAGCATCTCTGGATGGCCCTAATGAAGGCTGCTGCTGCGTGCCATCAAGTCAGTTCCATCCCACAGGGATCTTGTATAGGGTAAGGTTTACAAGGCTGTAAATCTTTACAGCACAGAGAGCCTCATCTTTCTCCCTTGGAGGATTTGAACTGCTGACCTTGCAGTTAGCAATACAACACATATCCCACTATGCTCCCAAGCTTTCTTCTAGATAGTCCTAGTCCATGAGAAATGAAAGAGAAAGGTCCTCATTTAAAATCTGGTAAAGAGTTCAACAACAAACCCCTTTTCACGGCCAGAAAATGTGAGGACATGGAAACCCTTTTCACTCTTGACTTTGGAAAGAAATCTTAAACCCATTTGACAGACTAACCCTGTGACATTTTACCAAACTCTTAGGTTTAGAGAAATATCAGAAACTTCAGCTTCTTGTTGCATATATTGGATAGCATTATTGTTAGCTGCCATCAAGTCAACTTCAACATAAGGCAACCCCATGTCCAACAGAACTAAATGCTGCCAGTTCTACCCTGTCTTCATGATCGCGATCACTGGCATGCTTGAGTTCATTGCTACCTTCCGGTCTAGGGGCTCACCTTCCAGCATGATATCAGACAACTGGTTTCTGTTGTGACTCATAGGACTTCCATTATTAATCTTCAGAAATAAACTACCAGACATTTCTTCCTAGTCTGTCTTAATCTGGAAGCTGCACTGAAATATGGCCACCATGGGTGATGACCCCACTGATAGTTGAAAGACTGTCGGCATAGCTTCCAGCATCACTGTAACACTCAAGCCATCGATGGACAACAAAATGACAAAAAGGTGGTGGTATACTTGGGTAGACTTTATCAAGTCATGCCCCCTAAAATACACTGTGGTCATATACCTCAAGGTCTTAGGTGGGATCAAGAAATCGCTCAACTATAATGCATTTAAGAGCAATGAGAATGAGGAAATTACTTGTTTTGGGTTTTGTCCACCTCAGGAGCTCACGTGATGTACTTCACAGGCCAGCCATACTCTGGGGTTTATCATCTTGGCAGAAAAAAGCAATTGTTAAGAGGTCACACAAGGGCTCATTTCCTCCCTACAGGCCAGCGGAGACCTTCCATGCCCCCATACTGACTCTAGTTCTTTTGTTTAGTCTAAGGCTTTGTTCTCTCATAAAATACAACACGTTGGGAAAATCTCAGATTGCTTGTTAAGGGCTGAGTGGAGATTAGTTTTTGATTACAAGAGCAGGGTGGATTTAGGCAGAGCCCAAGGCTGGAAGCACCAAAGCCAAATGGTCCCTTCTTAACCCTTTTTCCCAGAGTTCCACAAATCCACACAACCATCTCACTTCCCCTGTGTGACTTCTTTGTTGTGGTTGTTGTTGTTAGGTGCCATCAAGTAAATTCCAACTCCTAGCTACCTTGTGCACAACAGAACGAGTCACTGCCTGGTCTTGTGTCATCTTCTCAATTAGTTTTAGGGTTGAGATCCTTATTGATGTCACTGTGTCAATCCATTTTGAGGAACTTCCTCCTTCTCACTGACCTTCCATTTTACCAAATACGATGTGTCTCTCCAGGGACTGGTCCTTCCTGACACCATGTCCAGTTATGAGACAAAGGCTCACCATCCTGGCTTCTAAGGAGCATTCGGACTGTACTTCTTCCAAGACAGATTAGTTGTTCTTCCAGCAGTTCATGGCACTTTCAATAGTCTTTGTCAACACCATAATTCAAATGCTTCTTTTATGGTCTTCTTTAGTCATTGTCCAATTTCACATGTTTCTTTAAAAACCCTATTTTTCTTTGGAAAGCAATCTCAAATATTTCATTTGTATTTACCTGAGTACACATTCTTGTCTATTGTTTTGCCTCGTTGGTTGTTGAAGAATTGTTATCACTGATTATAGAATCTCTAAATCTGAAAATCTTAGAAGTTACTTAATTCAATTTTTTACCTGTGATGGAAGGAAAAAAACAAACAAAAACTAAATATATATATATATATTGTTGTTGTTAAGTGCCGTCGAGTTGGTTCCGACCCATAGCGACCCTGTACAGGGTTTCCGAGGGTGTAAATCTTTACGGGAGTAGAAAGCCTCATCTTTCTCCCGCGGAGCAGCTGGTAGTTTAGAACCGCTGACCTTAAGGTTCGCAGCCCAATTCATAACCACTATGCTACCAGAGTTCCTTATATATATTCATATAAGAAAACCCTACTTCCAAACAGGACCACAAGTGTTAGGATAATCAGTATTGTTGTTGTTATTAAGTGTCATCAAGTCAGTTCTGACTCAGTGACCCACAGGCTGTAGAAGTCCAGCAAAATCACTTGGTCTGGCTCTGCCAAGGCAACTGCAGTTCCAGTCATCACATTAGGGTTGAGTTAATCAAATGTTTGACCAAATATAGCAGTCTAATTTTTAAGTGGATAATTTTGTATGGCCCACAAATGATGTTATAAATGTTGGCAGAAAAAACATTCCCCACCCCTGCTATAGAGAGTTTCCATGGAGCAGCTGGTGGATTTCAACCACTGACTTTTCAGTTAACAGGCCAGTGCTTATCCTATAGCACCACACCAAGATTGGTAGTGGTGATGGTGATTGTGTGCGACCAAGTCAGTTCCAATTCATAGTGACCCTGTATAGGGTTTCCATGGTGTTTGAACCACCAACCTTGTGGTTAGCAATCCACAAAGCTTACCCCACAGGATTGTTGTTGTTAAGTGCTGTCAAGTCGGTTCCAACTCATAGAGACCCTGTACAGGGTTTCCAAAGAGCAGCTGATGAGTAAACCATCGACCTTGTGGTTCAAACCAACCTTGCAATCTAGTGCTTTATCCCACACCAGGACTCCACACCAGGATTAGTGAATCTCAAAATCAAAATTCAAACATCTGTTTATCAAAGTCCTTCCATTTATCATTTCTTCCACTGGCCTATTTTTGTAAAGTCCATCAAGTCAAGTCAGTTTCCACCATAGAAACCCTGAATAGGGTTTCCGAGGAGTGGCTGATAGGTTTGAACGGCTGAGCTTATCCTACAGTGTCACACTAGAACCTCTGAAGTCCTGGAGACTGTGCATTTGATGAGCCCACATTTAATTCTAGAGGAGGAGAAGGCTAGGACATCCTAAACTGAAGTCTCTGGAGCAGATGTCAGGTGGGTTCTGACAGTCAACCCAGAAATTCACATTCTACCTGGAGACAATACCAATAGGGCAAGCATTATATAACCAATCACATTTTTTAATAGTTTTCAATATCTTACTTAAAATCAACCCACAATACATGTTTTCACACAAAACACCAAAGCATGTCGCTTCCTATCAAAATTAACTACAGAATTAGGGAAAACTTTGAAAGGTCCTGTAGTAGATTACTCAAGGCGGCTGCCTACTATATTTAACTGGGCTCCTCCTGACATCTAGTGGTAATATCTGAAAACGTTTTCAGGACAGTAAATCCCTACATTACGAAGGTCTGATTTACAGATAGCTCCCACTTGCTCCTTTATATTATGCAAATTTGCCTTCACTTTAAAACAATTAAGGATCCCTAGTGGCACTGTAGGATAAATATTGGACTGCTAACTACAGGTCAACAATTCAAACCCACCCACCGCTCAACAGGAGAAAGATACATTCTTCTGCTCCTGGAACCCCTACCCAGAGTCACTATGAGTCTCAAACAACTTGATGGCAGTGAGTTTGTTTTGGGGGGTTTGAGATGATTGAACCAATCCATGGCTTCAACAAAGTCTTCATTGCAATCACCTTCACTTGCTACACATGCAGCTTTTAAATTAAGGCCTTTTCTTGCACTAAAGTAAGGCTAAGTAAGAATTGTATGCACCTGCTCTGACTCAACTGCAAATTCCACTTAGCGACAAAAAGACACAGTTAAGAACAGATCTCATTTGTAACGTAACCCGGGGACTCCCTTCAAAAGCCTCTGAACAGGTGAGAATATCTTACTTTTATTTAGTGTTTGCTCTGTGAGTATGTTACATGGTGAAATTACAAATTAAACTCACTCTTAAACTCCATTGTATTTATGGACATCCTGGTGTGGTGCTGTGGGTTAATGTGCCAGACTGCAAAGCTGTTTGAACTGCAGAGCCGGCGGTTCAAGCTCACCAGTCATCCTCGGAAACACTATACAGGTTCTTTATGAGTTGGAACCAACTCGATGGTACTTAACAACAACAATTTATATTAAGTATCTTTACCACTTTGTACATTTTCTACTTGACTTGCAATCAATTACATCTATTTTCTCACAAATGTTAGAAACACTACCATTCTCTCCCTCACCCCTTTTTAGAGAGAGAAAAAAAAGAGAGAGATTTTGGTTAGGCATAAATAACCATATTTTGATCTGAAAGCATACCACAAAAATCTGTTGTAGAAATATATTCATCTTAAAATGTGGTTTTAAGACTAGATGCCTGTGAAGTCTGAGAGTCATTTATAGTTAACCTTGAATGTATTGTTATTCACAATTAGAAGTAGATAGATTTCGCAGGCAGAGAAGCTGACAAGTGTTTAAGACTTCACACTTAGTTTTACAGGAAGAGATGAAGTTAATTAGAAGTGATTATACATATATTTCCACCACTCGTCTGTCAGTTTGTCGTACTGTGGTGGCTTGCATGTTGCTGTGATGTTGGAAGCTGTGTCACTAGTATTTCAAATATCAGCAGGGTCACCCATGGTGGACACATTTTAGTGGAGCTTCCAGGCTAAGACAAACTGGGAAGACAGATCTAATGATTTACTGCAGAAAATAATTTGTTCTAAAAATCTATGGATAATAACAGAATATTATCTGCTACAGTGCTAGAAGATGAGTCCCCTCTGGGTGGAAGTCATTCCAAATATGACTGGGAAAGAACTGCCTCCTCAAAGTAGAGTAGATCTTAATATAAATGGAGTAAAACTTTTGGAAAGCTGTGTGGCACCATTCAAAATGAGAAGAAAAAGCTGCAAACATTCATTAATAATCACATGTGGAATATACAAAGTATAAATCAAGGAAATTTGGAAGTTGTCAAAAATGAAATGGAACACATGAAGATTGATATTCTAGGCATTCGTGGGTTGAAATGCATGGGTATTAACCATTTGGAATTGGACAATATATGGTCTACTATCCCAGGAAGGAGTCCTGGTGTGGGGCTGTGGGATAAAGCACTAGGCCGCACGTTCAATTTGAACCACAAGGTCAGCAATTCAGATTCCTGGACCTGGGGTCATTATGAGGCAGAACTGACTTGACGGTGCTTAGCAACAACAACATGCCAGGAATGACAAATTGAAGAGTAATGACATCACATTCATTATTAGTAAAGGACACTTGAAGCACTGTCCTGAAGTCCAAGGTTATCAGTGAGTGATAAGATAGTATCCCTATGACTACAAGGAAGACCAGTTAATATAACTATTATTCAAATTTATACACTAACAATTAATTGAAAAGATTAAAAAATTGAAGGTTTATACCAACTTCAGCAGTCTGAAAGTAATCAAACATGCATTCCAGATGCATTGCTGATTACAGTGGTTATCATTTGAAAGTTGGAAACGAAGAAAGGTGAGTAGTTGGAACTATGGCTGTGGTGATAGAAATGACACTGGAGATTGCACATTCAAATTTTGCATGACCAACAACTTATTCATTTGAAATATGTTTTTACAACAGCAGAACAACTGTACATGAGACCCTTACCAGATGGAATACAAATAGAACACATTGTGGAAAGAGACAATGGAGAAGCTCATTATCATTCATTAGAATAAAACCAGGGCCAACTGCAGAACAGATCATCAAATGCAATATACAAGTTCAAGCTGAAGCTGAAGAATATTAACAGAAGTCCACAAGAGTCAAAGTACAGCCTTGATTATATCCCACCTGAATTTAGAGATCATCTCAAGAATAGATTTGACACATTGAACATTAATGACCAAAGACCAGGTAAGTTGTGAGGTGATATTAAGGAGATCATACATGAAGAAAGCAAAAAGTCATTAAAAAGAAAGAAAAGAAAGAAAAAAACAAAATACATGTCAGAAGAGACTCTGAAGCTTGCTCTTGAACATAGAGTAATGAAAACAAATGGAAGAAATGATGAAGTAAAAGATCTGAACAGATATTTCAAGTGATGCTCAAGAAAACAAAGTAAAATGTTATAATGAAAAGACCTGGAGTTAGAAAATTAATAGGAAGAGTGTGCTTGGCATTTCTCAAGGGGAAAGAACGGAAGTGACTATATATATATATATATTGACTTGAATTGCAATATTGAAGGATTTTACTGGCAAAACTTCTACAAAAGAGTGATAAAGCTAAAGATGTTTGGAATCAATTAGTCCAGTGGACTAATGGAACATATGAACATCAATCTCCATGACTCTGAGGCAAGAAGAGCTACAAACTACCACTACCGTCTGCTCTGAAAGGGATCACATTAGAAGGTGCCAGAAAGAGTGGGAGAAAATGTGGAACAAAACTCAAAATGATTTAAAAAATAAAAAAGACTGAGTTTACTGGTAAGAAAGAGACTAGAAGAACCAGCGGCTCTGGCCCTTGACTACCCTTCAGATCTGGAAAGGAACTCACCCTTGTGGCCCAATTTTCAGCTAAGGAATCGATAGATATATAGGGAGGGCAGCAACACCAGTAAGGTATGCTTACTATTGAATGGTCAATCATCAAAATCAAAATGGTAACATTTACCTAAGGACAAAGTTAAGGAGGGATAGAAAGGTGAGTGGAAAGGTACTAGGAACCACAAGGAGAAAGCGGGATAATTGTTGTTGCATGAAGGAGATTGCAATCATTGAGATGAAACAAAATGTGTGATTTGTTGAATGTGAAATGGATGATTTTATCAGGAAACATTCACTCAGTTCACCAAAAGAAGTTTGGGGGAGAAAAAGACTCCTTTAAAGCGTTATAAAGCAATGATGTCAGTCACCTGGAGGACTAAGTTTTGCCTGACCAAAGTCATGGTATTTTTAATTGCCTTATATACATCTAAAAGCTGGACAATGAATACAAAAGTCTGAGGAAGAATTGATACCTTAGAATTATGATGTTGGCAAAGAATATTGCATATACCATGAACTGCCAGAAGAATGAATAAGTCTGTCTTGGAAGAAGTACAACCAGGATGCTTCTTAGAAGACAGGAGAGTGAGACTTTGTCTCACATAGTTTGGACATGATATCAGGAAGGAGCAGTTCCTGGAGAAGGACATCATGCTTAGTAAAGTGAAAGTTCATTAAAACAGAGGAAGATCCTCAACAAGATAGACTGACACAATGGCTGCAACAATGAGCTCAAGCATGTAAACAATTGTGAAGATGATACAGAACCAGCATTTTGTCCTGTTGTACAAAGGGTAGTTATGAATCAGAACAGATGTAAAGACACTTAGTCACATGGGCAAAAACTGAGCAGTACAGAGGTACCAAAAAAATTGGGAGGAATACACACTGTCACTGTAATGTAAAGAACTGATCAATGTTCAACCATTTCAGAAGGTAGCATATGACCAAGAACTGATGATACTGAAGGAAGAAGCCCAACCTACACTGAACGCACTGGCAAAAAATAATTCAAGATATTGACCAAATACTAACTGAAATGTTTCAGCAAATGGAAGTAACACTGGAAGCACTCACTCATCTATGCCAAGAGATTTGGGAGTACCATAGTCTCAGGAGACACCAAGGTCACCTGGCATAACATAGTTCACAAAAACAATGTTCTAGATCCTACTTGGGTGAATAGTGACTGGGGTCTTAAAAGTTTGGGCATGACCGTCTAATGTGCAATTATTTGTCTTTGCCCAGCCAGAGAAAAGGAATGAAGACAATCAAAGACACAAGACAGCAATTAGTCCAAAGGACTAATGGACCACATGAATCCCAGACTCCAAGACTCTGAGAACTGACAACACTTCTACCGAAACTATTTCAGAATAGTTTAGAATAGAAAAGTAAAGAAAACTCCCTAATTCATTTTATAAAGTATGTATTACCCTGATACCATAACCAGGCAAAGACATCACTAAAAAAAGACAATTATAGACCAATATCCATCATGAAAATAGATGCAAAAATTCTCAACAAAATCCTAGCCAGTATAATACAACATATCAAAAAAAATCATATATCATGACCAAGTGGGATTCATACCAGGTATGCTGGGATGGGTCAATACTAGAAAAACAATCAGTGCAATGTACCACATAAATAAAACATAGGGAAAAAAACACATGATAATATCAATTGATGCAGAAAAATCACTTGACAAAATCTAACACCGCTTCCTTATAAAAACTACCCAACAAAATAGGAATATAAAGGAAATTCCTCAACATAATTGAGGGCATATCAAAACCAAATGCCAGCATTTATCTGAATGGACAGAAACTGAAATCATTCCTCTACAGGGGGAAACCAGACAAGGATACCCTTTATCACCACTCCTATTCAATATTGTGCT
>NW_006408539.1:9248575-9253356 GCF_000296735.1 Chrysochloris asiatica
CTCTTCAGCAAATGGTGCTGGTAAAACTAGAAATCCATTTACAGAAAAGTGAAACAAGACATGTATCTCACATTATATACAAAGAGGAGCTCAACATGGGTTAAATGTGAAGTTTAGAACTATAAAGATCACCAGTGAAAAAGCAGGCTCAAACTTATGGGCTCTGATGCTTGACATAAATTTACTATCAAACATAAGTGACAATACACAAACAACAGAAGACAAAATAGATTCCTGAGACCGCCTAAAAATTAGAAACTTAAATGCATCAAAAGATTTCATCAAAAGGTAAAAAGAGAACACACAGATTGGCAAAAAAAATTTGGCAATAACATATTAGAAAAGGGACTACACTCTAAAATTTATGGAACACTTCAACACCTCAACAAGAAAAAGACAAAAATCCTAATTAACAAATGGTTAGAGGACATGACCAGACATTTCACTAAAGAAAACATTCAGGCAACTGAAAAACATGTGAAGAAATGCCCAAGATCATTAGCCATTAGAGAGATTCAAACCGAAATTACAATGAGATTCCATCTTACCCCAGCATTGATAACACTGAAAAAAACAGAAAACAACAAATGTGGAAATACTGGGACTCTCCTACACTGCTGATGGGACTGTAAAATGGTGCAACCACTGTGGAAAACAGTATGGCACTTCCTCAAAAAGTTAGAAATACCATATGACTCAGAAATACCTTTAGTTGGTGTATATCTTCAAGAAATGAAAGCCATGACAAAAAAATAGGTATATGCACACCAATGTTCCTTACAACATTACTCATAATACCAAAAAGATAGAGATAGCCTAAATGCCCATCAACAGAAGAATGGTTAAACAAACTTTGGTACATATACTCTATGGGATACTTACTATACAACATTGAAGAATAATGAGGAATTTGTGAAACACATCACAACATGGATAAACCAGGAGGACATTATGCTGAGTGAAATCACAAAAAGGCAAATATTGTATAAGATCACTATTGTAAAACGTTAAGAAAAAGTTTTCTTGCTGAAAGAAACATTCTATACTGGTTATCGGGGGTGGGAAAGAGGGGAAAATCATTCACAGAATAGAAAGTAGACACATGTCAAACAGAGTAATGGGGAAGGCAATATACAAGGGAGCAGTTGTCACAGGAAAGAAGAAGGTAGTGGGGGCACCGAGAGAAGTGCAAGAGTTAGAGGTCAATCCTATTAACTGATGGTACATGGTAGGGTTGTAAACATTGTAATAACATGAAGTGAATGATTTGTTGAATGTGGAACTGATGCTCTATTTCATTCAATTCACAATTTAAAAAAATTTTTTAAAGGATGAATGAAAATAGTAAGCACAGGCAAGAATTGGGAAGAATGTTATTATAGTGTGGGGATTGCAATGTCACAAAACAAAACATGCATGAGTTGTTGAATGGAAAACCAATTTTTTTCTGTAAATTTTACATCAATTCACAATAAAAAGTTAATAAATCTGAGGCATAGTTACCTGGTCAACCAACTGGAAAAAAATCCACATACATGGCTATTCGAAAGAAAGATAATACTACAGAATGTGACAATTCTCAAACAATATCATTAATATCACATACAAGTAAAGGTAATGCAAAGGTGGCTGCAGTACTTCATCAACAGAGAACTGACAGATATTCATCTGGATTCAAAAGAGGACATAGAATGACATATATTACTGATGATGTTAAATAGACCTTGGCTAAAAGCAGAAAATATCAGAAAGATGTTTACCTGTGTTTTATTGACTATGCAAAGGCGTTTGACTGTGTGTATCGTAACAAACCATCGATAACAGTGCAAAGAATGGGAATTTCAGAACAACACTTGATTGTGCTCATTTTGAACATGTACATGAGGTTCAAACAAAACAAGGGATTACTAAATGGTTTAAAATCAGGAAAGGTGTGCTTCAGGATAGTATCCTTTCAATCTGTATGCTGAGCAAATCATCTGAGAAGCTAGGCTATATGAAGAACATGGCGCCAGGATTAGAGGAAGACTCATTAACAATCATTGATATGCTGATAATGCAAACTTGCTTGCTGAAAGTGAAGTGGTTTTGAAGTGCTTACTGATGAAGATCAAAGACCACAGCCTTCAATATGGATTACACCTTAATACAAAGAAAACGAAAACCTTCACAATTGGACCAACAAACAACAGCAAGATAAATGGAGAAAAGATTGAATTTGTCAATTTTTATTCCCATGAAAGTAGCAGTTAAGAAGGCAAATGATATAATGCATTGGACAAATCTGCTGAAAAGACCTCATTAAAGAGTTATGTTTTGTTTTTCAATTTTTAAAAAAGATGTCATCTTGAAGACTAAGGTGCACCAGACCCAATCCATTGCCATGGAGTCTTTTGTGACTCATAGCAGCTCTGTAGGACAGACTAGAACTGCCTCCCCTCCCACTACTTCCTGTCACCGCCATAATGTTTGTCTTAGGCCAGGTTTTCTAGAAAGAATTATATTATCAAGGAAATGGTCCCAGCAGAAGAGAGAGAAAGAGCCTTTCCCATGTGCCCATTATATTGGGAGCAGGCCACACCCCCAAGGAAACATTCCTTTAATTGATTGGTTGCTCAGAGCCAATCATCATAGAATTAACTATGTCTCTATTTGGTTTCATCACCATGGGAATAAGCACATCTCAACTACTAAACCTCTGGAAATCCCAGCCTAGTCAAGGTGACACAGAACCCTAACCATTACAGTTTCCAAGCCTGTAAGTATTTACAGAAAGTGACCGCCACATCTTTCTCCTGCAGAGCTAGCTGCTGGCTGGTGGGTTTGAACTACCAACATTTCTGATTTACAGAAGACATCATGGCATTTTCAATCGCTTCATATACACTTGAAAGTTGGGCAATGAAATAAGAAAACTGGGAATGAACTGGTTCCTTTGAATTATAGTGTTGGCAAAAGATGCAATAGACCATCGATTGCCAGAAAAACAAAGAAATATGTTTTCTAGGAAGTACAGCCAGAATGCTCCTGAGAAGCATTCTGTACACTGAGACTTTGTCTCCTATACAAGGACCTCTGGTAGTGTAGTGGTTACGAATTGGGCTGCTAACCTCAAGGTCGACAGTTCAAAACTACCAGCCGTTCCGCGGGAGAAAGATGAGGCTTTCTGCTTACATAAAGATTTACAGCCTCGGAAACCCTGTGCAGGGTCACTATGAGTCAGAACCGACTCCACGGTGCTTAACAACAACAACTTTGGACATGTTATCAGAAGGGACTTGTTCCTAAAGAAAGACATCCTAGAGAGCGGCAGGGAGATGGACAGACAAAGCAGCTGTAAAGTGGACTCAGACATGACCACCATTGTGAGGACTGTCAGGCAGTGTTTTGTCTTGTAGTCCACACAGTTGCTAGGAGGTAAAATGGACTCAAAGGCACTTAATCACATACCTACATTGAGCTCCTGTGTGAAGGCTTGTTCTGTTGCATACAGACACCAAAAAGGGAAGGTTGCGTTTGGGTTTTGTTGTTTTGTTTTTATGTTTTAAAAATAAACATAATCTCCTTCCCATGTGTTGCTATAAGCCCAGTCTGTCTAGGATGCTTAAAAGGGTTGAACAAGGTCATCTCTTGTCAGGACTCCAAGGGGTGGGGGTGGCGGAAACAGGAAGTAACCATGAGCATCAGATGTTAGCATTCTAATCCCTGCACAAGCTCTGCCAGAGCTGATGAGCTGGCAGGCTCACACTTGGTACAGGACTGTGGCTGTCTACCTACAGTGCCCCTTGTAAGATGGAAATCCACCCTCACCCTGGTTAAAAAAAGGCAAATGCGAAGAGTTTGCTCAGTTCTTGCTTAGGGTAAACAGAAAAGTAGTCATGGAATGGTATCTCTTAACTATCTCAAAATCAAAGAGTTGATGATGATGATGATGATATCAGTGGATTTTGATGAAATTTTTTTGAAGTATATATTCATAGGATTACCTGGATGGTGCAAATGATCAATGCACTTGGCTAGGGATTTAAAGCTTGGAGATATGGATCCACCCAGAGACATGTCTGAAGAGGGTCCTGGCAATCGGATTCCAAAGGATCAGTCATTGGGAACACTATGGCTCTATTCTGATGCATATGGGATCACAATGAGTTAGAATTTACTGGAGAACAAATGTTTTTGGCCTTTTTAAATACATACCTATGGTTTTTAAATACATACCTCAAAGTCAGCAGTTCAAAATTACCAGCAGTTCTGTGGGAGGACAATGAGGCTTTCTGCTCCCGTAAAGATTCACAGCCTCGGAATCCCTGTGTAGGAGCGCTATAGGTCGACATCGACTCCACATTGCATCACCACCACCATAGATCTACTGCTTTGAGGAGAAAAACAGACTATATACTAAAAACAAAACAAAGCAAAAAAATTGTAAACACACAAATAGAAAACATCTCCAGAAGGATCCACAAGAATCGAGAGTACTGGCTCTCTGAAGGAGGGAAAGTGGAGGTAGAGAGTGGAGTCGTTAAGGAATTGTTAATTGCCATTGAACTGGTCCTGACTTATAGCAACCTGTGTAGGATTCCTAAGACTCCAAATGTTTGTGGGAGTAGAAAGCTTCATCTTTCTTCCACAAAGCAGCTGGTAGGCTCGAATCGCTGATTTTGAGGTTCATAGTGTTGTTATTGTTAAGTACCATGGAGTCGGTTCTGACTCATAGTGCCCCTGCACAGGGTTTCTGAGGCTGTAAATATTTATGGGAGCAGAATGCCTCATCTTTCTCC
>NW_006408539.1:9253589-9261250 GCF_000296735.1 Chrysochloris asiatica
TGCCAGAAATTCAAGCCAGAGTCAGAAAAGGGCACAGGATATAATAGCTGACATCAGATGGATCTTAGGGGAAAGCAGAAAATACCAGAAAGATGTTTACTTGTATTTTATTGACTATGCAAAATCTTTCAACTATGTGGATCACAACAAACTGTGGATAACATTTCCGAGAATGAGGATTCCAGAACACTTAGTTGTGTTCATGTAGAAACTGTACATAGACCAAGAGGCAGTCATTCGAATAGAACAAAAGGAGACTGCATTGTTTAAAATCAGGAAAGGTATGCATCAGAGTTATATCCTTTCACCATATTTATTCCGTCTGTATGCTGAGCAAATTATCTAAGAACCTGAACTATATGAAGAAATGGCATCAGGATTGGAAGAAGGATCTTTAAAAACGTTTGATATGCAGATGACACAATCTTGCTTGCTGGAAGTGAAGAGGACTTGAAACACTTGCTGATGAAGATCAAAGACTACAACCTTCAATATGGATTACAACTCAAAGTAAAGAAAACAAAAATCCTCTCAACTAGACAAATAAACAACATCAAGATAAACAGAGAAAAGATTGACGTTGTCAAGGATTTCAGTTTACTTACATCCATAATCAACACTCTTGGAAGCAGCAGTCAAAAATCAAATGATGTATTTATTGCATTGGGCAAATCTGTTGCAAAAGATCTCTTTAAGGATTTTTGCAGTTAAAGAGCAAACATGTCACTTTGAGGGCTAAGATGCCTTACTCAGGCCATGGCATTTTCAATCATCTCATTTATGTTTGAAAACTGAACACTGAATAAGGAAGATCAGAGAGGAAATGATGCATTCAAACTATAGTATTGACAAATAAGATTGAAAGTGCTATGTACTGCCAGAAGAACTAACAAATCTGTCTTGGACGTACAACCAGAATGCTCCTTAGAAGTACGGAGGGTGAGACTTCATCTCTTGTACTGTGGACAGATTATCAGGAGGGACTAGTCCCTGGAAAAGGACATCATGCTTGGTAAAGTAAGGGTCAGGGAAAAAGAGGAAGACCCCCAACAAGATGGACTGACATAGGAGCAACATCAGTGGCAGGAACAATAGTGAGGTGGGTGCAGGACTGGGCAGTGCTTCGTTCTAGTGTACAGAGGGCAAATATGAGTCAAGCTGGACTCAACGGTACGTAACATTGATAAATGATTGACGGATGGATAGATTTGTTGTTGTTATTAAGTGCCATCAAGTCAGTTCTGACTCATAGCGACCCTGTATAGGATTTCCAAAGAGTAGCTGGTGAGCTTGAATCTCCTACCTTGTGGTTCAAACCAACCTTGTAGTTCAGCAAATTAGCTCACAGCGCCACTACATAGGTAGGTAGATAGTGCTGTTGTTAAGTGCTGTTGAGTCGGTACTGATTTATAGCAACCCTGTTTAGGGTTTCCCAGGCTGTAAATCTTTATAGGAGCAAAAAACCTGGAGGCTACCAGCACTAAACTACAAGGGTTCCCTAACATTTTAAATGTGTGGGAGCCAACTGATAACAACATCTTAAACATTTACATGAGCAGCTTACCTGGCAGTGAATTTGTGTCAGTTGTGGTAGAATCTTTTGGAAAAAGACAGCGAGAGCAGTTACACTGAAATGGTGTATCTTCTACTGTGTCTATTTTTACAAACAAAAAATATAATCAAAATCTTTAAAAGTGGCCCTTGTGATAATGACAGCCCTGATGTGAAAGACGCATGTGGAGATGGAGTCACTGTTTGGGAATACAAACTAAAGAGAAAATGGAATTTGGGCTAGATGTTGATGCTTTGGATCTGAATATTTATGAGTGTGATGACAAGTTAATACTGAAAATTGATTTTTCTTGGAAAGAAATCAGAAATATGCCATTTAATGACAAAAAAATGTGTTATAAAGTTAATTGACCAAAAGGCACATGATTTTGATTTTTATGTACCTTGCCTGAAAAGCAATAAGCAGATGTTGGCTTTATGTATGGAAAACCTGAAACTAAACTTGTGATAAAGGAAACCTGTGTGGTGCTGTGGGCTAATGCATTAGGCTGCAAAGTCGTTTAAACTACAAAGTCAGTGGTTCAAGCCCAACAGCTGCTCCTTGGAAACCCTATTCAGGGTCACTATGGGTCGGAATCGACTTGACAGCACTTAACAACAGCAAAGCTATGGGAGTACAACAGAGGAAGACTCGGGCTAGCGAGGAGTAACGTCATCTGTAATGGGCGAGAGCACAGAGAATGCAATGAAGAAAAGAAAAATAACAGGAAATAATAGGATGTGTGAAGGAAGAACTAATGAAATGCCAGAAATAAATTGAAGAACAGACAGCCAATGCATAATAAAGGACTGTAATACAAATATTAAAGATTAGCATAGAGAAAACTACTCCAGAGTAAAGAAGCACTGAATGATATACGGAAGAGAAAACGTAAGAAAGAATATAGGGCATCCTAGTTGTTTTTTTACCAAGACATGATTTCAAATCAGTCATCTTAAGAAAAAAAAGTATTTCTTAAATGACTAATAAAAAAAATCCCCCGACTATCCTGGGAAGTTGAGTGGGAGTGAGGGAAGGACCTAACCCATTTGGATAAAAAACAGAAAAAAATCATTTTTGTTTCCTAAAACATGAATAGTATATTAAAGGCAATATTAGTAAATTAATAAATTTAATAATATTAATTAAAAAAACAAGTCCACTAAGACAACAAAAGTATCTAAGAACAACTTTCTTCAGTTTAAATTGTCAGATTTATTCCCCACCTCCTTACCCATTCAATTTGAAAGCAAAGCAAGAAAAAGAATGCTTAAAAGTAATTGGATTTCATGTGCATAGTACACAAGAGCCAACTAGCTTCTTCCCCTCTGGCACCAGCAAGGGTGTCCTTTCATCTTCCATATAAATTCTTTAGAAACGTATGTATGGATTTATGCATTCCTGAGATCATTCAGATTAATCCTTTCCAAAACAAGAAGGGATCTTATGGTATGGGATAGGCCAAGTTTGAGTGCAGCCTGCAACACCAGGGGCTTCAGGATAAGATCGTTAAACAAGCTAAAAAAAAAATTTTTTTTCAAACCTAATGGGTAATCTGATGCATTCATCTAAAATGTAAAAACTCAAGTGTTGGCTTTAAGGCTGTTAATCAGAACCTTTAGCTAACACAAACAAAATCAGTCTGAAATTTTTACCTGGCTGATTTTATCTTAATCTAACACAAAATGTTAGGCATTTAAAAATTATGGTACTTAAAAAAATTATGACACTTAACAGCAATACCTATGTTGGAGATGTTTGAAAAATAAATATATATTTTAGCCAAAGCTAGTGATGTAATAGGTTGGGGGTGGTTTTGAGATATTTAGATATCAGGCATCTACCTATGGGGTTATTCCTGAGGACAGATTCTATACTGTGATTTCATGTGGTCCAAGAGCTCATAACTTAGACTGTGATTATTTGAAAAGTCTCTTGAGAGTTCCACAATGGCATGACCCATTCAGCAGTGAAACTGGTGAAAATTATTTTATAAATAAAAATAAGAAGAAATGGCCATAAAAACATACAGCAAATGAAGAAATGTGTGTTCAAGACAAAGTAAACCTTGGTGAGAACTGCAAGAGTCTGAGGTATTTGAACCCTGGCCCACCTTCTTCCTCCCCCATCTCAACACAGTGAGATGCGAACTCCAGTTCAGGTCTGTACATCTGTTTCTTAGTGCAAGTGGTAGCTTCCCAAAAGGAGCAGGGTATCAGAATTTTTCACTCTTCCCCAGATACCTGTTAAAGAGGCTCAATTATGGGTAAGAGGTGGTTGTTTTGTGTCACCACTGAGTCAGTTCCAACTCATAGGGTTTCTGAGGAGTAACTGGTGAGCTTGAAATGCTAAGCTTGCAGTTCAAACCAACCTAGTGGTCCAGTGGTTATCCTATGGCGCCATACCAGGACTAAAAGGGGGGCTCCTTTATTCTACCCAGCCCCTTACTCATGATAGGTAGACTCTACTTTGGGCATGGCACCACTCAGGATACTGGGGCTGCCAACAGTCCCTACCCTGACTTGTTAGGTGGGGATTCCACAAGGAGACAGGCAAGTCAAGGAGACTTGGGGACTAGTGCCCCTACAACCCACTGAGTGCTCAGCTTCTAGATGGGAGTTATCAATCAGAAAGAGACGCCATTGTCCCCACAAGAGTGATGGCTCAGAATTCTTAGCCAGGAAAGGAAATAGGTTGTAGAATGTTTTTGGTGTTGCTTGTTGTTAAATGCTATTGAGTCAGTTCTGACTCACAGTGACACTGGATAGGGTTTCCAAGGAGTGCCCGGTGAGTTTGAACCACCGACTTTGTGGTTCAAACCAGCCTTGAGGTCAAGTGCTTACCCTACGGTGCTAGACCATGACTCCATCAAGTCTGTTCCAACTCCTAACAACCCTGTACAGGATTTCCAAGGCTTTAAATCTCTACAGGATCAGAAAATCTCAGCTTTCTCCCACAGAAAGGCTGATAGATTTGAACAGCTGACCTTTCTATTAGCAGGCCAGAGCTCCAAATCCCTTTCAACAGAACTAAATTCATTTCCAACAGAATGTAAGTTCAAACCTAAGGACACGATCAGAAGCAGCGGAAGTTGTGGTGAGACACACACACACACACACACACACACACGGGAGCTTCCATGTGACAAGGAAGGCAGATGAATTGATAAGCAAAGAGACAGTAAGGACTACATCAGTCACCAGAAACTAGAAGAGGGGCCCATAGGAAGAACTGGCACAGCTGAGCCCATGATTTGGAATTTTCTCCTCCAAAATGGTGACAAAATAAATTTCTGTCATTTAAAGTCATATATTTGTGGTATTTTTGTTACCACAACAATAACAAACTAAGACATCAACATTAAAAAAACAAAAAAACAAAACATCCTTTATAAGGAATGGGCACATTACACAGAATCGATTATTTTTCCTTGCTTTGAGAGTAAAAGACAATGAAAAGACATTTATTGACAGATAATCCAAAGTTGCGAGTTAATATAATAGCTGTTGTTGTTAAGTGCCGTGGAATTAGTTCTGACTCATAGCTACCCTGTAAGGGTTTCCAAGGAGTGGCTGGTGAGCTTGAACCCCTGGTCTTGAAGTTCAAACCGACCTTGCAGTCCAGAGCATTAACCCACAGTGACATCCCAGGAACCCATATGATAACTAGAATGAAGAAAAATTGTTTTAAATTATGAAGACTACAGCATGTATGGAAGTTAAAAGTTAAGCTCTTTATTACCCTAACAAATATAGAGATAATAGTGATTTAGTTGCTTTCCCTGGTTAAACAACATTAGTTGAGGTCCTCTGGCAACTAGAAAGTTCAGTGAGGATGGGAAAAGATCTAGTTCATATCAAAAGCCATTTTCAACTCTATCTTTCTGATATTTGATGAGAACTTTTTAAAATATTAGAGAAGGATTTATCTTTAAGAAGATTACACACAGCTACATTTTCAAGGCAATGTGGCCACAGATCAGGAAGCAGGCGACAACATAGAACATTGGACTTGGCATTGGAATCAGAGCAAAGTCATAGGCTGACAAGATTGCGGTGGAGTTCGCTTTATGCAAGGAGAAAATTACAAGCCCCACGTATTCTCAATAGGAAAACTATAATCACTGTTACTTTTGTCAGGTGTATGTGTTTGTGTGGTTGTGCGACATTACAACCTAAATTGCAAGTCACAAGGCATTCATTCATGTAAGGTTCGTTGAATAAAGATTAAACTTTTAAAATTCCTTATAGTTGCCTTCTGAAAAACAAAATCTCTTAAAGTAGGATATGAAAACTTTAACTTGAGTATCCAATTGAGTTCAGTGCAAATCATACTTTTATGAGGTAATTTTTTTAGAACAGAAGACATTCTGAGGATCACTTCAAGGTGTAATCTCTACCAACTTTATTATTATATTAATCATATTGCATTTTATGTGTGTGTATGTGTACATGTATGTTTGTATATGGATTTGAATCACTTTGGGCTCATACTCTAATGCATTAGTGTATAATGTTTGTGTATCTAAGCACATCTGCCACTCTGTCCTAGGTGAGGAAGACCAGTGTATATCAAGAATGGGTTGTGCCCTACCTATGGTCCCTGTCCCACTTCATCAAATAGATCAACTGCTTTCTTTATGATAAGCTTGCATTGTTGTTAAGTGCTGTGAGTTGGTTCTGATTCACAGCGATCCTGTATAGAGTTTCTAATGAACAGCTGGTAGGTTTGAACTGCCAATCTTGAGGTTAGCCATCCAATGCTTATTCTATAGCACCATGTTGTATAACCATAAAAAAAAATCAGCTTGTTCCTGGAATAGCACACACCTATTAATGACCACCTTGAGAGTCACAGCCTCAGAGCACTCTGAAAAGCAAGTCTTTACCCAAGATTTTTAGCATTTCTCAAATTGATTGGGTTTCATATTTTGATTGGCATGAGGAAGCAACAAAGCTGTTACTTTTTTTATTATTGTAAATTAAGGGTTTAGAAACTCTAGGATATTTTAAAGAGAGAGAGAGAGAAAAGGTTAAATCTCAAACAAAAAATGGGAATACTCACAATTTTTCATCAGAGTTACCAGACTCAAATAAAAATTCAGATGAGGTGACATTTTTAGTGGGCACAATGCATGAATGCTCAGGGTTCCTGCCATTGTCCTTTTTGAACCAGATACACATCGTAAACTTAAATGTAATCAATACCAAGCCAGCCATCGTTACCTCCAATGTTGTCAATGTATTGACTCCTTTGAGAGAAATATGTGGCCATGGAAATGAAACATCACTGTTGTTACTATCCTGATTTTAGGAGGGTATCGGACTCCTGGCGTCATGCTGTAGGATCAGCACTGGACCATGAACCATAAAGTTGGCAGTCCAAACCCATCAGCTACTCCTCTGGAACCTTATACCAGGTCACTATGAGTTGAAACTGACTCAACAGACCACATAAAAACAGCAGCACAGGAGTCTAGTGGAGCAATTCCTTATTACTCCAAAATCCACAAGAGAAAATTTCATTCACCTGAGACATTTACTCCTGTCCTGTAAAATTATACCGTTTAACACTCAAGAACCTAAATGGGCCACCTTGGAATCCAACACAGTTATCATCTTTATAGAATTAGAAACTTTTAGAGAATAAAAGCAGTGTTGAAAGAATATTCTAGAAAGACGAGACAAAAATTACTGAGAACTTAAAAAGGAGACCAATCACCTGACTACATGGAAAGATGTTAAGTATTTAATGATGTTTTCAAAGCAGTGCTTCTCATTATCTATTATAAAATGTTTATTATTTTGTTGTTATTGATAATATACAAGCAGCAATACACTGATTCAGCATTATCTCCATGAACAATTCAATAACATGAATGGCATTCTCCATGCTTTGCATTCTCATGCTCCTTTTTGACTTGTTCCTCCTTCATTAACATAAATTTGTTGCCCCCTAAATTTCTTACCTGTGCTGGTAGTACTGTGGTGGCTTGTGAGTTGCTGTGATTCTGGAAGCTATACCATCAGTATTTTAAATACCAGCAGGGTCATCCATGGTGGACAGGTTTCAGATGAGCTTCCAGATGAAGACAGACTAGGAAGGAGGA
>NW_006408539.1:9262545-9279697 GCF_000296735.1 Chrysochloris asiatica
TTCAAGCTGGATTCAGAAGAGGACGTGGAAGGAGGGATATCATTGCTAAAGTCCAATGGATCTTGGCTGAAAGCAGATAATATCAGAAAGATGTTTACCTGTGCGTTATTGACACACAAAGGCTCTCAACTGCGTGGATCATGACAAGCTATGGACAACACTGCACTGCAGATATGAGTATTCTGGAACACTTAATTGTGCATGGACCAAGAGGCAGTTGTTTGAACAGAACATGGGAACACTGAATGGTTTAAAATGAAGAAAGGTGTGTGTCAGGATTGTATTGTTTCACCAAATTTATTCAACCTGTAGGCTGAGCAAATAATCCGAATAGCTGGGTAATATGAAGAAAAACGTGACATCAGGATTGGAGGAAGATTCATCAACAACCTGTGATATGCAGATGATACAACCTTGCTTGTTGAAGGTGAAGACTTAAAGTATTTACTGATGAAGATTAAAGAGCACAGCCTTCGGTATGGATTGCATCTCAATGTAAAAAAAAAAGAAAAATCTTCACCACTGGACAAAAAAACATTCTTATCAATGGAGAAATGATTGAAGTTGTCAGGGACTTCATTCTTCTTGGATCAACTATCAACACTCATGAAAGCAGCAGTCAAGAAATCAGACAATGTATTGCATTAAACAAATCTGCTGCACAAGAATTTTTAAAGTGTTGAAGAGCAAAGATGTCAGCTTGAAGACTAAGGTGCACCTGACCCAAGCCATGGTATCTTCAATAACCTCATATGCATGCGAAAGCTGGACAGTGAATAAGGAAGATCGTAGAATTGATGCATTTGAGTCATGGTGTTGGAGAATATTGAAAGTGCCATGGGCTGCCAAAAGAACCAACAGATATGTGTTGGAAAAAGTGCAGCCACAGTGCTCCTTGGAGGCCAAGATGGCCAAACTTTGTCTATCATACTTTGGACATATTGTCTGGAGAGACCAGTCACTGGAGAAAGGTATCATGTTTGGTAATGTGGTCAGAGAAAAAGAGGAAGACTCCCAGAGAGATGGATTGGAAAAGTGTCATCAATGGGCTCAAGCATGGCAACAACAGATGGTGTCCAGCTATCATTAACACCTGCTCTGAAAAGGATATTAGGTCTTGGACACAGTGGGAGAAAAGGAGGAACAAAACTCAAAATCCTAAAAAAGGACCACTAACTGGTCAGATAGATTGGTGGAACCCCAAGACCATGACGCTTGGTTACCCTTTACATCTAAAATTAATTTTCAGCCACATAATGCATAGGTACATAAAGGGGACAACTCTAGTGAAGTGTGCACAGCCATTGGAGATTAAAGGGGCTCATCTACCCAAGGACCAAGTTCAGGATTGAGCAATGAGGAATGGAACCGGACACCAGGAGGAAATGGAATAAGGAGGTGCATGGAGAGGTTTTGCAATCATTGAGCTGAGACAGTTACCTGATTTGTTAAATGAAAAACTGATGATCTGGTCTGTAAACCTGCATACAATTCACAATAAAAATTTATTTTAAAATAAAGGTATTTTATAGCATATTTGCCCTAATACATCATTTGATTTCTTGACTACTACTTCCAAGGGCATAGATTCTGGATCCAAGTTAAATTAAATCCTTGATAACCACAATCTTTTGATATTTATGATGTTGCTTATTGGTCTGGTTGTAGGATTTTTGTTTTATGCTGAGTTGTAATCCATACTGACAGCTGTAATCTTAAATCTTCATCAATAAGTGATTCAAGTCCTCTTGGCTTTCAACAAGCAAGGCTATGTTGTCTGTGTATTGCAGGTTCATCAATCTTCTTCCAATACTGACTGATGCTATGGTTTTGTTTTTTCAAATAGTTCAGCATACAAATTACATAAGAAATGGTATCTTGTCATGATTTAGGTTAGCATTTCTCTAATGACTAATCACAATGTACACCTTTTAATATGTTTGGTGGCACTAAATTAACCACAAGGTTGATTGTTCATACCCACCAGTCCTTGGAAACCATATATAGCATCTCTCTGAGTCGGAATCAACTTGATGGCACTTTATGTTCATTTTGCCCACCAGCGTCTCTGAGGTGTATATTATATTATGTATATTATTAACAACAATAATAATGTATATTATTAACAATAATGTATATTATTAACAACACACCTGGAACTGCTACAAATAAAAACCTTCCAGTAGGAATGGTAGATTGGTTTGGACTCACATGTCAAATCCACTAGATAGGGTGACTGCTTCAAGTGTTAAGACTGGGTACAGTTTGTACTACTTAGCAGAGGGCCAAGGGCAATGTCAGAGATCTGCCATGGGCACAATGGCAGTAATGTATTTGTGCCCGGCCTTACGCTGAGACTTTATTCCTGAAATACTTGTTTCTACTGTGGACAGGGTACCTCACAGTATCACATCAGACAGGTATCCTGATATGAAACACAACCAAACTTATGCAAATAAAAGGAAGGATTTGTGTGACAAAATAGAAACCTTAGCGGGAGCTTTCTAGAAAAAAACTAAAAGACACTGTTATGGAATCCTGGTGTGGCACTGTGGGTTAATGCGCTGGACTGCAAGGTCAGCAGTTCGAGCTCATCAGTCACTCCCTGGAAACCCAATATAAAGTCGCTAGGAGTTGGAACCAACTCCACTGCACTTAACAAAGAGATCTTATATGGTCAAAATACCAAAGATTACAATTTTCTAATGTTCTTATTCATCTGAAAAATTCGGTGTGTTTTACATATATATACACACTCTTTTAGGAGAAAACATCAGGATTGCAGCTTGGTATTTTAAATAATGTTAATTATGTATGTTTATTTGTAATATTAAAACTTCCTGTAAATGAAACATGTTACAATTACCTATACACATTAAATTTTCACTATTTACAATATGAATAATTATGGAATGTTTATATACTGCAATCATTGAGTTATAGAAAAATTACATAAACAATATAAATCCGATGCCCAATTGTTTACAGATAGGAAAGTATTCTCAGTGAGTTCTCAAACTGTCAAGTATAAATAGGATGAGGTCAGCAGTACTTAAGATGAGGCACTTTAACATTCACCAAAATAGGTCGGTAAGTGTACAAAACTGTAAAACATTTCTGTATTAATCTTACCTATGATTTCAGATGTGATTAATCTGAGATGGTCTAATCGAGGACTATTATAAAACTTTTATTCCTTGTCCTTCTATCACCTCTTAGGCCAAGGCAACATAACTAATACCTAAGATATGCACATCACTACAAACAATGGGCTAACACACACACAAACATTACCTAATGACTCTTGGGTTTCAGAAAGTGACTATTTCAAATTAGTAGTTGTGCATGATTTTCTCATTAACATGGCCTCTAATAGGCAAACTATGCTATCTACCATATTCCTAAAAAATTTTCCCCTAAACGATATTGTACTGCATTATTTAACAGAATCACAACTTATACAGCTTTACATACTTTCCCACATGAATTTTTTAAGTACTCAGGAAAAGTAAATAATTAAATTCACTGATGCTTTCTAGATTATACCTTAAGACAAGAAAAAGTAATAAAGACCAATGTTTTCTTATGCCAACTTTTTGCAAAAGACCTTGTAAACACATTAGGCCAACTCATTTTCCAACTTTAAATCATGTTATGTAAATATATGTACATTGCATATTTTGGTAACTAAAAAAAAAAAAACACAATTGATTAAAGACAAGTCCCATTGTTTCATGAATTCATTGTAAGAGAAAATGAAAGTAGAAAGCAAATGGGCATATCATCAGAACAATGTCTGCCCAAGTCACGCAGACTGGTTTTTAAAAGCACATCCAGAAATTAATGCCATGATGTGACTCTCTTTATGTTAGTTTATTTTTGGAAAATTAGTAAACTGAATAATTCTTACATCCACAACCTAAATTCTTTTAATAAACATACAATTTAGTACTCATCTGAGCATCGACAGTTGTTCAAAGTCCATTGATTTCAATCCCTTGCGTTTTAAATAGTTTACAATATGAAATCTTAAAACTTTATCTATTTTTTTGTTTGAGATGACAATTTTGTGTGTGTGTACATGTAAGCACATGCCCCAGGAGTGCCCCCAGTTTGGCTCCGGTTTTAGAACCGGAAGCTGACTGATTTTCAGTTAAATGGAAAGAAAGCATACGTCTTTAGAATGACAAAAATTAAACTTGGCAAAGGTAGTGTTTTATTTACAATTGCATGGAACAAGATTCCAATAGAAACACTAGTGAAACCATCGGAACAAAAGCAATGATTTATTGGTGGTGGGAATAAATGCATATTGACAGTCTCTGCAGAGAATCAAGCAAGCATCCAGGAGCTGCAAATCAGATTGCAATATGGTCTTCCAGTGTTCTTTTGTACCTTAGTGACTTTCTCCTTTTTTGCCAACTACCTAGAAAACAAAAATAATTTTATATGCACATCATACTGATTTGTAAACGGTACTCAAAATTACCAATGTGGTAATCATTTTAAAAACTATTTTTATCCTTGAATCTTTTTTGGCATGCAGTGTTGTGCTTTCGTTGTTGAAGCAAACTGTGACCCCTCCCTCCTAGCCTCAAGGAATTAAAAATAAAATGCATGCAGGCTATTTCTGGTTTCCCACACTGTTTTAAGAAAAAGCAATGCAATTTTCAAAACAAGGTTGACAGTTTAGAAAAGTTAATAAAAACGATGTTGCTATATGAGTGAAACACATTTGGCATACTATTTTTAGGCAATTAGAACTCAAATGTCGATCACAAAATAATCTGGAATTAAAAGAGTATGCTAAACTCATGTCTTCCTGCCCAACATGACAGGTTACTAGACTTTTCCCTCAATATGTAGACATGCAATAAAACAGACTAAAGATGACCCGTTTTTCCTGGTTTCTTATTTTTAAAAATCCTGGTTGTACACGTGGAGTACTATAAACTGTTGAGAACAGTCTTGACTCTGTCAATGATTCTAGAAAACTGCTGTATGTGAGGGCTCCAAAGTATTTCCTAAAAATATTAAAGTGGCTGTAAATGTGATGACAGGTGTACACATATAAATAACAACCCTGGTTTTGACCAGCAAGTCTACAACACTAACTCTGTGGGAGGGTTCTAAAACTATGCTCTAATCACATAATTGACCTCAAGCCTAGAGTCATCACTGAGAATATTTATGTTCTCCTAGCAGAAATGCCTCTGGAGTAATCTACTTGAAAGACACTATTGAATGTCTATTTGTATACAGTAAGATTTCTGTGTACATTTGTAACTGTAGTTTTCCTATTTTAATTGGTTCTGTTCCCAATGGCAATGTTTGTACCAAGCAAAACTCATAAAGGTAATCAGTATTATGTCTGGCCCAAAATAGCACACAGATGGGTCAATGTCATCCAGTAATAAAAATACAAAACCTTTCCACTAACTTTTCAATCACACAGCACCAGAAATGCCTTTTCCCCCCACTTCAAGGGAAACCACTTACATTACTTAAAAAGAACTCTTCTTGGTCCAAGGAAACCAAGTTGAGTCAAAGGGATGCTTAAGAATGCTAACAGTTTCACAAAAGGGGACTGTGATATTCATAAGAAATTCTGGTTTTAAGAGATTTGAAAGAAGGTAGTATCATTTGTATCAGAAAGCATTATCTTGAGAACACACAAAACATGGAGCTATTAGATTAAGCAAAAGAAAACCCAAACAACTAATATTAAAAATTAAAATTTTAGCAGATGTGATACAGCAGAAGATACAAATCTGCATACTATTTCACAGGTTGATAACTCTCAATTTGCCGATGTGTACTCTCTGTAAAAAAGAAGAAATTCAGCATTCTAAAATGGATTTTCTCACCCTAAACATAATGTTATTTTTATTTACTGTTAAGTCTTTACATTTGCACCCCAGACAAATAAAATTCTAGGTACATCAAAATTACATATCAAAGATATTCATTCAGTAAAGAGTCCATTGATCTTCTATGCTAATACTTAACCCAGTCCAACATTCAGTCCACAATTGGCCTTCAACTGGCCTTGAGCATACCTGGTAGGCAAAAGCAGAAGATATGGCCACACCAACCATCAAAAAAAAACTTTGGGGTCAACATTCCAGTAAGAAAAGAAACCCACACCCCTCAACTATGGCCTAACCATTATGTTATATAATATATACTAATAGTATAAAAAAAACTTAGAAAATCACCCATATTCCATTTCCAAAATGATTCCATAAATTTTAAATAATAAAACTTAAAGTTTAGAATTAAAACGTCATCCTACAACTTGTTAAATCTGAAAACTACTTCCAATGATGTAATTTTATAATACTAATACTTATAATGTAGTACAAAATTAAACATGAGACAGTAGAAAGGCAAAAAAATAACAAAAAAAGCTGGGTGAGCAACAAGGGATGGTGATGAAATGAAAGCACCTAGTTATAGGTCCACAACAAAACCAGAATGCCAACTGAGACACATGACGAGAGGGATTTGAAGAAAGAGGTGGTTGCAGCAATAGGTAACCAGAATGCTGGTCCCGATGATAGAAGCTGTAGAAATCTTGCACCCACAATGGCGAGAACATGGGAAGGGGGAGAGCAGACAGGTGCTAGATGAGCGGAGAAGCAAGGAAGGGAGTAGAGTGAGATAAGGTCAATCTTTCTATTACTTCACTTTAAAAAGTCTTCTGGTTTTAGTTCATTTGAGTTGGATTAAAAAAGCTGAAAAATAAACAGACAGAAATGTTACAAAAAGAGCTGATATGGTGAATGGCCAGTTTAGAAATGTCTATTTTTATTACAATGAGAAAGCACTAAACTAAAAACTGCTCTCTTTGCTTTTCACATGCACTTCATTCCCTAAGAAGCAGAAGCCCCAACAATTCTGCTCCTTTTAAAACACAAAGATTTTAATACTTATTAAAATAACACAATCCAGCATGCTCTAAGCAAAGGAAAACATCTACTTCCAATTAAAATGCAAGTTTTTCATGCTGCAACACAAAGAACCCATTCACAACAACAAACAACCTAAGTACATATTATAATCTGTGCATGATACCTAAAAGTGCCAAAAAGAGACAAATGGAAGGATTATTCTAGACCATCAATTCTTAAAAGTACAACCTTAAAAAGTTGCAGTCACATGCACGGTGGTCTAAGATTTCTATCCACATCGAAGATTCATCAGCATTACCTTAGCTTCTGTTATTTCAGCGACAAGGAAAAGGCCAATGACTTTCTGAAAGCTACAATTATCTAGAGACAGCTCATAGCAAAAACAAAAACTGAAAATGCTAGACATTGAATCTATTTTATTCCATCATTGAGCCATTCTATATAGCTCTCTTTACTACACAGAGGTATCAAAACTTACTTTTCTGTGTTGGAAAATATATACCAAAGCTGTTTAGAAATTTTAATTTCTCATTAATTTCTCATTAATATGTACAATCCTTTTTAAATTCAGACTAAATAAACCAAAAGAAAATAATTACTATGCTTGGCTTTGTCCTTGAATGAGACTCACATCTTTCCTACTTTTCCATTTTACCTGGACGGCCCATCAGTATCTATTCTATTTGAATTCTATGTTCAAAGCTATGTTCAAGGCCCTTTTCCTAGACAAAGTATTCTCATTTTTTAGCCACTGGTGGGAGGAAGAAAAAACAATGGAAGTTGGGAAATCATGAGACGATTTTTTGGAGGAAAAGGGCCGGGAACTTAGTTTTGATTAATGTCAACTTTCCATATGTTTTTGTATTATTTTTCAAACAATGTAAGCTCGCTATAGAGAGAATGAGATCATGAAAGATCTTGATTAAGTGTACTATAAACTTAGCAGAGCACCACAGGGATAATTACCACATCACATAGTTGTTATTTCCTTCACTTGAAAACCAGTCATTTGTAATTGTTAATAAGCAACACTAAAACAAGGGGCAAAATTGTGGCCAATTTCAGTTCAACTTAAGCCCTGTACAGTTTTCATTGTATTCTTCTTACACTGAAGTCGTTAGCTTGGTTTAATATAAAAATCAATGAGATCTTAGTGTATTTTTGAGGCATACCTCTACAAGACAATGGTAAGCAGAAGAAATCTCATTCAGAAACCCAAGCACTGAAGTGTAATAACTGCTATTGTTGCTAAATGCTGCCAAGTCTGTTTCAACTCACAGCGACCTGTGTAGGATTTCCGAGGCTGTACATCTTTATGGGAACAAAAAACCTCATTTTTGTCACACAAACCAAGTGGTGGGTTCAAACCACCAGCCTTGTGGTTAGCAGCCCAATGTTTATCCTACAGAGCCACTGTGCTCCAATATAAAATATTATTATATTTTAAAAAATCATTTAACCAATTAAAATCGATCAAACATTAAAGGCAAAGGTCTGAGAAACCCAAACAGCGAGAAGGAGCTCATTTACCACATTAGAATTATGCTCACAGCAGTTTCCGCATGTGATCCAGGCCTGTCAGAAGTCGGTGAGGCCAGCACTACTCTGACCAGCATGCTCGGCCCTTCCTTGCCCTTTCACCTCCTACCAGTACACAGCAAGCTTTCCAGAGGCTACAGGAGGTGTTAGCATAGCTAGCTACCTGCGTGAAAATTGTATTAAGCTACATATTAAAAAAATATGTTATGTTGTAAAACAATGATTTTCTTCTCCCTAAACTGCTTTACATTTTGGAAAATACAGTTATTTTAAATTTGAAAATGTTATTTATAATAAGCATGTAATGGGCTTATTATTATCTGTAAATAAATCTTTTACATTATTTTCACCTTGAATTGCTAATATGGTAAATATTAGATTATCAGGCTGCTGTTGTTGTTACCAAGTCTATTCTAACTCATAGCAACTCTGTGTAGGAGGCAGCTAGCTGGTGGGTTGGAGCCAACACCTTGTGGTTTAGCAGTCTAGTACTTATCCTTCAGTGCCACACCAGGACTCCATTAGATAGCCATAGCCTATAAAAACATATGCCTAATAGTTTTGAGATAAAAAAGTTTGAGAACTGCTGCGCTATTAATTAAAGTAAGGTAAGGTAATGAAGTAGAACACTGGAGTGGTGCTGTAGGGTAACACCGCAAGGTCAGCTTGAACCTCAAGGCCTTTAGTTCACACTAAAGATGGGCAGCAGTTCAAACTCATCAGCGCTCCTCAGAAACTCCACACAGGGTCACTTTGAGTAGAAACCAACTCGACGACACTTAACAACAAGAGGTATATAAAGTAGTATTAAATGAAAACATGGCTAACTTCAAACACAAGTTTTATAATATCCTGAGGACAGTTCAAAAAAGTAATTTAGCAGTCAAAAAAGAAAAGAAGAGGCTTGAAAAGTTGGGAGGAGAATGTTAAAAGCAAAAATTGTTGTTGTTGCTAAGTGCTGTTGAGTCAGTTCTGACTCACAGTGACCCTGCATAGGATTTCCCAGGAGCAGCTGGTGGGTTCAAACTGCCAAACTTGTGGTTCGCTGTCCAGTGCTGATCCTATAGAGCATTAGATGCAAATTAGAAACACTTTAACCAAATGGCAGGCTATAACAGAAGAATGGCAATAGAAGGTTGCTTACTTACAGAACAAAACAGAAATCAAACATTAAGAGCCTAAGCTGGGATGAGTAGGCTATTACAACAAAAATCACAGCATGGGCAGAAAAAGACTATGAAAAGAATGATGCTGAAAACAAACTACGCAAGGCAAAGTTAATGCAATATCCAATTATCAAAGAATGCCAACAAGCAAAGTAACAAAGCAGGAACCCAAATCTTTGTTGTTCACACACATTTTGCCAATAAGACACATTTTATACCATAAAAATGCAGATGTTTATTAGTTTCTGCTTTGGGCCTGTCATTATACATGTCAAAAATCTAAACAGGACAGATCTAAGCATATAATTATTCCTGCAACTCCTAAAAGTTATCATGCTGCCAAACAGGAAGAATTGAAAACGACCACTAAAACACCTATTTGCCAAGTATTTAAGTTTTGTACAACAGCATACAATTGTCATGCAATGATGTGAATTTATCTGTAATTGAATTAAGTGAGACCTATAAATACCACTGAAAGAGTAAGAATTCCCAAGGTAGTCTATAGCTCCAATCCCCACACAAGGGTGGGTGGCTCTCAAGTGTTAGTGGCGTGCTCCTTCTTCCAGGCACTGGAATTCCTAAGGAAACCTGTTACAATCATTTCCGGTTCTTGAGCGCATGCCAGTTACAGCCATCAAGTACACTGCAATCCCGTGCTGCTACATGTTTCAACTGTAACTCATAGCTGGTGCTCTTCTGATAGCTCCCCACCTTATCTGTTATAGTGTACTCTTAGGCTATGTAAGCGTAGTCCTAGGGAACTGTTAGCAATTAGAAGTTCCAGGAACCTATGAAGGGTATTAGACCCCATTCCTAAAGATCCCATGTACCCTATCAATTCTTAATAAAACCTTAGAATTTTCCTATTTCATATATATATATATATGTATATATATATATACATAGTAGTAAAACTGAGTCTGTTCTCTCAGATTAAAATTGTTCAAGGGGCTTCAAGAAGTCCATGGGAAAATTGTATTATCTTTCAATTCCATTTTCCACAATTTTTTCGAAGCCCCCATTGTAGTTTTCTATCACACACCACTTTCTTTCTACAGCCAGACTATTATTTTCACCTGTCTTACATAGATGATAATGAGTAGATATGATATTAGTACAATTTATCATTTTTATTAAAGACTTTTACTTTTAATTGAACATCTAAATGTAATTAGGAGAATTTGCTGACTTAATCATAAAGAGTTCTTTAAAAACGTCATTTACATAATATGATTTGGGATCTTTATAATTAAAGAGAAATTGTGACTATTTTAAATATTTGAAATTATTCTCTTAAAATTATGCTTTTACTTCTCTTAAATATTAAAACAAACTTACTCGTTTGAAGTCATTCATGTTTGTAGCCTGGACTGGAGTACCAATAAAAGTAAAATAGGAAACTTACTCGTTTGAAGTCATTCATGTTTGTAGCCTGGACTGGAGTACCAATAAAAGTAAAATAGGAAACTTTTGTTGTTTCTTCTTCACCTTGATTCGACTGAACAAATATCTACGTATAAAAAAAAAAAAGAATTTTTACATTAAAAATGACAATCCCATTTTCCTGTTTATTCTTTGTAACTAACTATTTATTGTGACTTGGGTAAAAGCTTACAGAGCAAATGGTTTTCCATTCAATCATTCATACATATTTGGTGACACCTATTGCAGTCCCCACGGTGTACCAGCACTCCCCACTCCCTCCCAGATTACCACCTTCCCATTTATCCTCTCTCCTATTCCTGCCTGCCTTCTGAGCTTTAGTGCTGGGCAAATGCTGCCCACTTCAATCTTGTATGGTTGACTGTTATAAGGAATGTACATGTCTCTGTGGTTATTATTCACCTTATAGGTCTGTCTTCTGTTAAGCTGAGATTTCTTTGGATTAGTAATAAAAATATCCTCCATTGCTTTATGAGAATTAATCCATATTCAGAACAGGTCTCTCACCGGAACTATTGATTTCACTGTCTGTTTTGCTGTTTTTACCTCCAAGAATGGCAAAACCCATACACATACAGGTTCATGATAATTCACTGGGATGGTATGAAGGGCGTCTTGATTACATGATTTTATAGAAGATGTGGAAAGGAAGTATGATTTTTAAATATTAAAAGAAATAATATTATTAGAAATTGGCTCACAACTATACTGTGTGCTCAGTAACTTTTTACGCTTGAACCAATACCCAACCCCTTAGCATGTTAGGTGGTAGAAGCGTGACTCAGTTTCCAGGTTGACCATATTTAAAAACACAACACTGACTGTCCTGTTCACTTAACAACATTGTTTCCCTTGATCTGGACTACACACTTCTTTCAGTCTAAGATGCCTTCCTCAGTCAGTTTTTGTTGTTTTGAAGCAACCATAAATTGATCTCAAACTATTGTCAATAAAAACCTCCAAGTCTATATATATAAAAAGCAGAAATAGTAAAGCAGATCTCCTCTTGTTTTGTACATACATTGTTCTTTGAATCAAAGCATGATTTGTTTACAATTAATACCTTCAAAATTAATCTACCTGCTTTAACTAGAACCTCTAATCAAAGCTGTCATTTTTTAATACTTCTCCCTTTTTCACTCTGTCTTCCAGGTTTATACCTCCAAAAGAAGAGATGGGTATGCTTTCTGTATCTTGATTCAAAAGTCAGTGACCAAAATTTTCATTAAGACAGAAAACAGTATATAAAGACTTGAGCCTATCAAGAAAAAATTATATCCAGTTATTCCTAATGAAGGAAGACATTATATTTGGAACTCTGGGGAAAAGGGCCTTTCCAATGAACAAACTTCATTCTTTCCCCTCACTAAGTAAAATCAAATGTTATTAATGGGGGATATACAACAAATATAAATTAAGGAAAAGTCAGGAAAATATTTGATAACCAAGGGTTCTAGTTTAACTCCATCATTTATTTCTTCAGTATCACTTGGGTAAGATATTGCAAATGATAAAACTCAACTTAACTATTAATACATGAAAGTCCACTGAAAGCCTCCCTAAAAATAAGCCAATGTTGTTGTTGTTGTGAAGTGCTGTTGAATTGGTTCTGACCCATAGTGACTCTGTATAGGGTTTCCAAGGAGCAGCTGGTGAGCTTGAACTGACGACCCTGCAGTTCAAACAGCTTTACAGTCTGGAGCATTAACCCACAGCGCCATACCAGTATTCCAAAACGAAGCCAATACTATAGCAATATTCTAATTTATACAAATATAATCATTCCAATAAAACAAATAAGTCGCATTAGTTTGGCATGACTTATTTTTACTGTCACTGTGCCGACTCTTATTTCTTTTTTTAGCTAGTCTGCTATTCTATTCTAACCCCCTTGCCACCGCCAATTAAATTTGGTAGACAGGGGCACGTGTTGTTTGAATATCAAAATTATCAAAAGCAATTAATAACCGGAGGAGTGTCAAGAAGATGATTGACACAGTGGCTACAACAATGAGTTCAAACATGAGAATAAATGTGAGGATGGCTCAGGACGGGGCAGTATTTCATCAGTCGTACACAGGTTGCTATGTGTCAGAACTGACTCAAAGGCACCTACCAAAACAAAACAAGCAATAACTGACTTTTATTAGCTGGCATATTGATAACATTAAAATATACCACTTAAAGAAAACCTTATCAGTCATCATGCTATATTCAGATATATTTTAGGTCATTTTATAAAATGTGAACTTTATAACCACCATATTAAATATTGGTGGTGGTGGTTATGTGCCGTGGAGTCAGAACCGACTCACAGTGTCCCTGTACAGGGTTTCTGAGGCTGTAAATCTTTACGGGAGCAGAAAGCCTCATCTTTCTCCTGCGGAACGGCTGGTAGTTTGGAACCGCCCGATTCGTAACCACGGATTAGCAATACTTTAATCTAGAAAAGCTAATGCCGTTGTCATTGTTCACTGCTGTTGTTGGTTACTGTCTTGTGACCCACGTGTGCAGAACGGAACTGCTTCATAGGGTTCTCAAGGCTGTGACCTGTCAGAAGCAGACTGTCAAGATTGTCTTTTGAGATAACTCTGAGTAGGTTCAAAGTGACAACCTTTTTACTAGTAGTCCAGTACTTAACTGTTTTGACCACAAGAGACTCCTTAGCCAAGTAAATACGGCTTCACATACGCATAACCACATATTATCAGGTATAAAGGATAAATGAAAATATCTTCAGTTCAAGTATAAATATTCTAGAATAAACTTTAAACAAAGGTTGCCACACACATATGTAGACATATATATACTACTACACAACAACTCTTTAAAGTGGTTAAGAGCAAAGATGTCAGTTTAAGGACTAACGTGTGCCTAACCCAAGCCATGGTAGTTTCAGCAGCTTCATATGCATGTGAAAGTTGGACAATAAATAAGGAAAACCATAGAGGAAAACCTCACACATTTGAATGAAGGTGTTGGAGAATATTAGAAGTACCATGGACTACCAGAAGCGCAAACAAATCTACAAGGGTGAGTCCAAAGTTATCCATACTCTGATTGTAGAATTTATTTTAACCAACTTTTAGAAAAGACAAATGCATGACTTTTCAACATAATCTCCTTGCTTTTCAATACACTCTGTCCATTATCAATGAGCTTTCATAATCCCTCATGAAAAAATGTTTTTGGCAGAATTGCGAGTCAAGAATGCACCACTATCTTCAGAAGTGAATCTTTGTTCTCACAGGGCTCATTTCAGGGGAACAAAGAGGTCAAAGTCTGATGGAGCAAAATCAAGACTATGGGGGGTTAGGGAGGGGGATGCTTTAACACCTCAAAACGAAGTTGCAATGTATTACTGTGGCCCGTTTCCTGAGAGTAACGGCAGAGTATAGAATGGAAACATCCTCAATTGCCAACCAAGAAAATGCTCAAAAGTCAACCATCATCTGGAAAATTGATACTTATAGTTTTCTGGAATTCTCAAAGGACAATATTGGAACTCTATCAAGAAAAAAGGTTCAACCATCAAGGGTGCTCATTATAATGAGATGCTCACTGAAGAGCTGAAGCCTAAACATGGGATTAAGCGCAGAGAACTGCTATACAAGGGCCTTGTGATCTTGCCTAACAATGCACGTCCTCACACATTTGCCCACACTGTTGGCAAATGCAGTAACTTCATTCTGAGGTGTGAAAGCATCCTCCCTATAGTCCTGATCTTGCTCCATCAAACTTTCACCTGCTTACTCCCCTGAAAGCAGCCCTTGCAGGATAAAGATTCCCCTCTGATGAAGTGAAGACAGTGGTTCATTCACAGCAACTCAGCCAAAAACATCTTTTAATAAAGGAATACAAATGGTTGCTGACTGATGGACAAAGTGTTTGGAAAATCCAGAAGATTATGTAAAAAACAAGCAAACAAAAAAAACGATGTATCTGTCTTTTCTAAAAGTTGATTAGAATAAATTCTACAGCCCAAGTGCAGATAATTTTTGACTCAACGTATGATGGAAGAAGTCCAGCCACAATGTTCTTTGGAAGGCAGGATGGCCACGTTTTATATAGCCTATTTTGGACATTTTACCAGGAGGGACCAGTTTCTAGAGAAGGACATCATACACAGAAAAGTGGAAGGTCAGAGAAAAAGAGGAAGACTCTTGGTAGCCTGGATCGGCACAGTGGACACCGCAATGGACTCAAGTGTAACAACTGTGAGGATAGCGCAGGACTGGGCAGTGGTGTTGTGCGCAGGGTCACTACGAGTTCGAACCAAATTGATGACACCACACAACAATGTATACTGTCACATATACAGGCTGTTACTATATATATATATATATATATATATACACACAAACACACATTTGCTAAGTGTCATTGAGTCAGCTCTGACTCATAGCAACCCTGTATGGGGTTTCCGAGGAACAACCGGTGGATCTGAACTGCTAACCTTGTGATTCACAATCCAGAGGTGATCCTACAGCGCCACACCAGGATTCCATATGTGTGTGTGTATCACATATATATGTGCAAACTCACACACACACATCATAGTTCAGTGCCATCAAGTTGTTTCAGACTCACAGTGACCCTGTATCAGGTTTCTGAGGAGCAGTTGGTAGGTTTGAACTGCCGACCTTCGGTTAGCAGTTCAGTGCTTATCCTACAACACCACACCAGGACCTCATATATGTTGTTGTTGTTGTTAAGTGCCATCGAGTCGGTTCCGACCCATAGCGACCCTGTACAGGGTTTCCGAGGGTGTAAATCTTTACGGGAGTAGAAAGCCTCATCTTTCTCCCGCGGAGTGGCTGGTAGTTTTGAACCGCTGACCTTAAGGTTCGCAGCCTGATTCATGAGGTCCTATATAAACACATACACGGAGCCCTGGTTTAGCAGTCTGAGCTCACCCAGTGGTTCCACAGGAGAAAAACCTAGCAGTCTGCTTGCATAGAAATCAGCCATGAAAATCCTGAGGCAATCTACTCTGTCACCAGGAGTTGCTGAGTCAAAACTGACCTGACAGCACACCTAACACCACAACCATGTATAAAACAAACTAAAAATGCACAAATTACAAAAAAATATATATATATATATCCTGTCCTTCCTCTTTGGGGTACACCAATAAATTATAAAAGAAAATTTAATGTATTACTTTTACTCATTTCAAACTGAGTGGACAAATAACTATTTTGAAGGATTATTTATAATTACCAAAGGTATTCAAGATGATAATGTCACCCAAAATCCCTTTAAATATATCTGAATGAAATACTACTTACAGTTACACTGTTAACATTCTGAAACTTAACATAACGAAGTGGGACAATACCGTCTTCTTTAATATCATCCGCTGTTAGTTCCAGAGCTTGTGTTGGCTCACTTCTTTCTGCCTCCTCAAAATCCATGGACCGGGGAAGGTTGATAAAAATTTTTACATATTTAGGACCCTGACCTATAAAATGGTAGAATAACATAAATGCTAAAAACCATACACATGTAATACTTTCTTCCCTTTACCATTATATTTACACTATACAGACACAGGTACACAAGTTTGCACATACTTACATAGAATCCAGGGCTTTGGACGGGTTCAGTCTGATTTGACCCCATGCTGAGAATTTGTATTTAACAAGATGCCCAGGTGATTTTTATGAATAAGAATCGTATTAGACCTTCACCTCACGCCTTGTACAAAAACCAGCTCAACATGGATTAAGGACCTATGTGAATCCCAGAATTATGAAGGTCATCAATGAAAAATTTGGGACAAATGTGAAGGCACTAATGATGGGAAGGAATACATGGACTACAAAACATTTTGAAAACGACACAAACAAAAATAGATAAAATAGATGAGTGGGACATACTAAAAATTAAAAACCTATGTACATCAAAAGACTTCACCAGAAGAGTAAAAAGGGAACCCACAGAATGGGAAAAAATCTTTTGCATTGACATATCAGACAGGGGACTCACTTCTAGAATATACAGGAAACTGCAACACCTCTACAAGAAAAAGACAAATAACCCAATTAAAAAGTGGGCACAGGATATGAACAGACACTTCACTAA
>NW_006408539.1:9285497-9305862 GCF_000296735.1 Chrysochloris asiatica
ACAACACCTTTTTAAAGTGTTGAAGAGCAAAGATGTCAGCTTGAGGACTAAGGTGCACCTGACCCAAGCCATGGTATTTCCAATAACCTCATATGCATGCGAAAGCTGGACAGTGAATAAGGAAGACCGTAGAAGAATTGATATTGGAGAAGATTACTGAAAGTGGGCTATCAAAAGAACCAATAAATCCGTTTTGGAAGAAGTGCATCTTGGAGACCAAAATGGCCAAACTTTGTCTCTCATACTTCGGACATGTTGTCAGGAGGGACCAGTCGCTATAGAAGGATATCAAGTTTGGTAAGGGGAGGGTCAGAGAAAAAGAGGAAGACCCCCAACAAGATGGATTGGCTAAGTGGCAGCATTAATGGAGTCAAGTGTGGCAACAGGAGTAAGGTTGGTCCTGTATCGAGCAGTGTTTCGTTCTGCTTTGCATAAGGTTGCTATGAGTCGGTACCGACTCAACAGCACCTAACAACAACAACTGTGGAATAAAACACTGGACTGCAAGGTAGGTTTAGAACCACAAGGGTGATAGTTCAAACTCTCCAGCCGCTCCTTGGAAACTCTATACAGGGTCTCTATGAGTTGGAACCAACTCAATGGTACTTAAAAACAAGAATAGAAATACTATAAACAAACACTAAAAGAAAATCCCCAGGGGATCTGATTAAAATGTGGATATTGATATAGTACACCTGGGGTGGAAATAAGGGAGTCCTGGGGATGATGGGGGTTAGGTGCTGGGCTTCTAATTGCGAAGTCAGTGGTTCAAACCATGAGCAGCTCCATCAAGAAAGATGACGCTATCTGCTCTGGTAAAAATTTAGTCTCAGAAACCCTGTGTAATTTAGTTGTTCTGAGTCTGAATCCAATGGGTGGCAGTGGTTGGGCATAGAAATGCAAATTCTTAGCAGGGCATGGAAATGGAATAAACCACTTCAAAGCCCTGAAAGAAACACCCTCACTGGCCTCCATGTTTAAGATCTGTAACAAAATCTGAGTGCTATGATAGTCATTCTTTGGTTTTTGTTTTTTTACAACAGACATTTACTGGCAGTACTGTACTTTAGATTAAAACACACACACACACACACACACACACACACGTGCTGCTCTCAACTGCAAAAGAAATACTAAGGCGAGCATCCAAGTACTGGTGTGGAGGTGGAGGGAAGGTGGAAGATTAGGCCAGTATATGGTATATGGAGGTTAACATAAATTTCACAAGAGAAGTAACACTTGAGTTAGCTCTTACAGTTACCAATAATTGCTACATTTTATTTTTTGGGAAAGCATTATCAGTGACAGCATTTATCTTAAAGAGCATCAAGTACACAAACTGCTAAATCTCACTTTAGAGACTAAGATGTGCTCATGGGTAATACCACATTTATAGAATGTCTTCAACCCTTACCTTCAGAGTACACTCCAAGACCCATATTTTGTAGGTGATTAAAAACTATTAGGGAATTCATACTACTTAAATACTCATTTCTATTGCATTTGCTTTTATTTAAAACTTTATATATTCAAAATAAAAGTATAATCATACTAATGAAATATCAATATATGAAAATTTTACAGTAACAAACAAGACAGTAATAACTGTAAGTAAACTCTTACAATTAGGAGTTCACACTAGTCACCTAATCAATCACCTAAAAAAAAAAAAAACCCAAACTCTACCAACTCTCCCTGGGAAGGAAAAAAAACTCAAAAGAATAGAAAAGGAAAAAAATATATATAATGGGGACCATAAATTTAGAGCTCTTTGTTTTACAAAATAAGAAATTCCAAGTATATCCAGACCTGTGAATTAATCACGACATGCACTACATAAAGATGGAGCCATGGACTAAGGACAAATTAGAAGCTAAAACCTCAAGTTTTACCATCTATAATAGTAAGAGTTTGCAATTGATCTCTTCGAACTCTGATTCTATTAAAAAGCTGGATCAAGTACAGAGTTTTAGAATAATAGTTGAAAAAGAGTTCACTATAGTTTTTAGACTAATAAGCTTGAACTCTAAAATAAAATTTCTAGAAATGGTATAAAGTAAAAATTCCCCTTTTTTTTTTGCTTTCAGCCCCTGAAATTTCACATCATTTGTCCAGTCACTTATATCCTTGGCTTGTTCCCAGAACAATAGAAAATGTTATTAGTTTTACTACTCCCCAAAATCAGTTGTAGTGCGGCACTGTGGGTTAATGCGCTGGACTGCAAAGTCAGTTTGAGCTGCAAGGTTATTGGTTCCAGCTCACCAGTCACTCCTAGGAAATACTATACAGGGTTGCTATGGGCTGGAATTGACTGGACAGCATTTAACAACAACAATTTCTATTTATTAATGTTTTAATATGCATTAAAAGATCTACAAAAGCAAGAACTGAGTGTAAAGAAAAGCCGTCCTTTACTCACCATTATCTGGCCCTTGAAATTTCATGGAATAAAGCTTAACAGGTTGATTGAATGCCACGGTAATAAGAAGCTGTGAAGACAGTAATAGTTTCATTTTTAAAAGTTCTCTTCGATACCTGGACATACACAATGCCTAAGCAGAATTAAAATCAACAGAGGCTGAAAAATTTTTTAAATTAATTTAACAAAACCAGTATAATATGGAGGATCAGTTAAGTTGAAAGCAATTTGATGAGACTGACTATAACAGTAAGGACTATTACTTACAGAAGACAATGCAATTTAAAAAACGGTTTCATGAAGTTAATGAAAATTAAAAATTGTAACTTACGGTCTTGTGACTCATTAATTGGCTTCCCAACAAATGATATGAAATTATCAAGTTACAATAAGCTTTACAACTACATACTTTAAGCATGAAAATTGGTCTCTATATTCATTTGGAACAACAGAGGAATGAAGACAGTTAGGAACAGTAGGAGGATATGAATGTGTTGCTAATTGCCTCCATGAACAACAGGCGTCCTTTGCCAGGAGACTAGAAGAACAGGATGGTGTCCAGCAACCCTTACTGAACATTTTGATCAAAGATTCCATAAAAGAATACTTATCAAAAGGGGGACAATACGGAACAGAATTCCATCAAATTCTCTTGGACTCCAGAGTCTCTGGAGCCATGGAGGCTGGATGAACCCCTGAAACTACTGCCCTGAGATCATCTTTAACTCTTTAACCAAAAATGTCTCATGAGGTCTTCTTTAAAGCAAACAATTGTCTAATTAGGAAAGAACGGCTCCCTCAAGCATTGTGCTCTTATAGTATCGGAATCTTGGTGTGGCGCTGTAGGATAAAGCACTGGCCCACAAGACAAGTCTGAGCCACAAGGTTGGTGGTCCAAACCCACCTGTTGTTCCTTGGAAATCCTATACAGGGTCACTATAAATTGGAACCAACTCCACAGCACTTAACAACAACCTATATAGAATCAAACTGACAACAGGACAGGAATCCTATGGGGCATGAGTTGATGTTAACAAGGGAGGAACAACTCAGAAAAAGAGGGTAAGAATGGTGGCACAACCTAAAAATGGAACCGGCATCACTAAATTGCACATATAAACACTGCTGCATTTGTGTAGGTTTTGCTATGATGTTTCCAAACAGCGACAACAAAGAGACTAACATTCAAAGATCTGTTGATGTACTATGTAGGAGTGAAGAGCCAGACATATAGAAAGTGCTCATCTAATGGCTAATTTTCATCAAAGAAACACTCGTCTGTGTGTGGGGGAAAGTGTGGAAGGCAGAGGACGAGCAAAAGGACTTAAGAGTGGCTGAAGGTTCATCTCAGCATGAGGACAGCTAAGGGTACTGTAGTTCTCCCAGTGCACCTGGCAGCTCATATAGAAGGAAGAAAGCACACAGATGGTGTGAACAGTCCAAGGAAAGGGGCCAAAGAAATGGAAGGTTATAAAAAGGAAGACGAAATCCTGAGATGGGACCATGACAAAGTTACACGAGAGAACAGAAATATCTATAATCCTTCCAACTCTATATTAAGCAATTACCTGCTCATCACAGTCAGATTCCAAGAAGGACAAGTCTTTTCGTAAACAGTTGTCAAATCCATGTTCATCACTTTCATTAAGACACTCACAGCCAGCTTTGTTAATAAAAGGCATTAAGTCCATCTGAAAAAAAATATCAAGACTTTAAGCAAGACGTTTGATTTGGCAAAAATCTTAATTTTTTAAAATGTGTGATTATCTCTAGAATAAGCAATTTTAACAAAAACTTGAATATCTTTTCAAATAGTTACTACTTGACCACAAGGTCTGTTTAAAACACAAAGACAGAGGTTCAGACTCACTAGCCATCCTCGGAGCCCCTGTACAGAGTCACTATGCATCAGAACCCAACTAAACTTTTATAGTAGTGTTTTTATTTGAATGTCTGCCTGAGATGGATCACCAATTGGTAAAGATAAATCTAGTCTTAATCTATTTAGTAAGGATATCAGAAACCATTTTTTTGACATTAAGATTATAAAAATCAATTCGTCCTTTTAAAAAATGATCTTTTGCACTAGGAAACATGCAAGTTAGAATTTATATAAACCCCTAAGAAAGCCTACCTCCCTCTCACAGTGGACTTGGACTCTCCACACTTATTTTCATTTAAAATAAGTAGCAAATAAGGACCTTAAAAGATTTTTAGTACAAGAAATGTCAAAACTACAAAAACAGAATAATAAAGTGAGCCCATGTACCCACTCCAGCTACGATGATCAACAACTCATGAGTACTCTTGTTTCATCTTTACAGCCTAACCACTCTCTAATTCTTTCTCAAACTGTCCATTGTTTTGAAGCAAATTTCTGACATCTTGTGTCATTCATAAACATTTCAGTGTATATTTCCGTAAAAGGACATTTAAAACAAGAGAGTCTCGGTATCATTTTCACAACTAATTAATACAGTTGCTGTTGTTAAGTGCCGTTGAGTCGATTCCAACCCATAGCAACCCTATGTAGGGTTTCTAAGGAGCAGCTGGTGAGCTTGCCCCACCAACCTTGCAGTTCAATCAGCTTTGCAGTCTGACACATTAGCCCATAGCACCACACCAGGACTCTTAATACTATAACACCATCAAATTTCTCAATGCTCAAGTTTCCTCAACTGTCTCCTAAATATTTCAGTTGAATTATTAAGAATCAGAATACGGATCTAGAAAAGGTACACACTGTACTTATTTAACATGTCTCTTAAATCTTTTTGAAGCTGTAGTAATTTAATGTGTTCATCTTTAATATTCTGAACTTCCTAATTCCTTCCCTGTGATATCATGTAACATACTGAGCATTTTATGAATGTTGTAATGGATTGAACAGTGGCTCCTCCAAAAGACATGTCTATCAAGAACTTAAAAATGTGACCTTATTTGACATAAGGACCTTAGCAAACATAACTAAGGATCTTGACAGAAGATCATCCTGGACTTAAAGTTGTTGTTGTTGTTATATGCTGTGGAGTCAGTTCTGACTCACAGCAACCATGTACAGGGTTTCCGAGGCTGTAAATTTTTACAGGAGCAGAAAGCCTCATCTTTGTTCCGTGGAACAGCTGGTAGTTTCAAACTGCTAACCGTGAGATCAGCAGCCTGATTCATAACTACTATGCTACCAGACTTAAAGAGTGGACTCTAAATCAAATGACTGATGTCATTTGTAAAAGACAGAAGTCGACTGAGGCATACACTTCATAGAATAATTTAACCATTTGAGATTAAAAGGGTAGCATTTCCTAAAGACAAACTTCAGAAGGGTTAGGAAAGAAGAAAGACACAGGAAACTCAGTGAAAAACAATGCACAAAGTGATGTTACATTGTGAGGATTGCAACCAATGAGATGAATCAAAATGAATGTGTATGGAAAATTGATCTGCTCTGTAAACCTTCACTAAATTCACAAAAACTTCAAAAAAAAAAAAAGAGGGAAATTTGACCCACAGAGACCCCAGTGGGGAAGGCCTTGTATAGATGAGGCAGAGAATTCCTTAGCCAGAGTCCAAGAAATGCCAGCTGTCACCAGCAAGTTAGGAGAGGGGCATGGAATGGATTGTCCCTTGGAGCCTCCAGAAGGAGCCAAGCCTGCCAGCCCCTTGATTTTGGATTTCTGGCCACCAGAATTGAGAGAAGCCATTTCTGCTGTTTTTATGGTAGCCCTAGGAAACTAATACTAGTGCTTTAAGAATAAATAGATATTGAAATTTTGTCTTGTGCCTTTTCTGTATATTTGGAAATTATGATTTTTCTCCTGAGCTCTATTAATAGGACAGAATATATATATGGAAATCCTAATATTAAACAACTCTGCATGTTTGGAATAAATTCAATTTCCAATTTTTCTTAATGTGTTGCTGGAATTCATTTACTGAAATTTTATTTAAGATTTGTATATCAATATTCATAACTGAAACTGTATAGCTTTCCTTTATTGTTAAAAATTTTACCAGATCCTGATTTCTATGTTATACTTATTTCAAAAGCAAATCTGGACGTTTTCCCTCTTTATATAAGCTCTTAAGTAGCTGCAGTAACACTGGATTTATGTGATCTTTAAGATTTGGTAGCATTTCCTCATGAAGTCACCTAGGCCTTTGTGGAGGAGCTTTTGCCGTCTTCTCTACTTCCTCTCTAGAGATTAGTCTGTTTAGGGATTCTGTTTCTAGTGGAGTCAATCCTGGAGAACCGATTTTTCTAGAAAAGTTCTAGAAAAAAGTCCATTTCATCTACTAACTAGGAATTATTTTGAAGGTTTCTAAATATCATATCTTCAGTTGCATGGTCATCTTTCTATCACAAAAGGTGTTCAGTATTTTTTTTTATTACTCAGGGAACACATAAGCATTTACTTCGTAAACTCTAGTATTAACCAATAATCCATTAGCATGTTGTTGTTGTTAAGTGCTGTCAAGTCGGTTCCGACCCACAGCGACCATGCATAGGGTTTCCGAGGAGTGACTGGTGAGCTTGAACCGCCGACCTGGCAGTTCAAACAGCTGTGCAGTCCAGTGCATTAACCCGCAGTGCCACACCATAGAGCCCTAATTATTCTTGGAGGGCCTAATTGTTTTCAATGTCAAAATGTATTAGACAGGGTGCCATAGAGTAACCAACCCCCAAAAACAGGGGGAGAGGAGGGGGAAAGGAGGGCAACAGAGCAAAGTTCAACCATAGGAGTATTATTCCTGAGTTTCATTAAAACATCTGTCTTGACTGGTGGTTTTGACAAAATCTTTTAAAAATGTGCTCCATCCTACCTTGTTGTCACTTCTACACTATACCTAAGACTGAAACCCCAGGTATGAAATAACATTGTAGCCATATACTTCCAATATCTCAGTGATGAAACTAAAGTAAATGGATGTATTTAGGATAATTATCATATTTAGTTACTGTGGTGGTGGTTGTTGTTGTTAAGTGCCATTGAGTTGGTTCCAACTCATAACAACTCTGTATTATAGGGCTTCCAGGAGAGGCTGGTGGGTTTGAACCACTAACCTTTTGGTTAGCAGGACAGTGCTTATCCTACAGCACCACACCAGTTGTTATGGGGCACATTAAACAAGTTTTATATTTAAACAGTGACATTAAATCATCATTTGAAAACAGAAATTCTGACATAATGCTTCTGAAACTATGAAATGGGGAAGAACATCACTACCTATTATAATCAACTTGCCAAAATGAGGGAAAATCATGAGATTATAGACAAATCCACACTGCACAGTCTGTAAAACAGCGGATCTAGACCTATATTCTCCAATATGGCATTCACCAGCCACATGTGCAAATGTACAAAGAATAAAAATGAAAAGCTAGTTCCTCAGCTGTACTTGCTACATTGTGAAGGCTTATAGTATGTGGCTAACACATTGTTAGACAGACACTGGTCTAAACTTTCAAAGGCAGTCATGCAGGGGGCGGGGAGTAGGGCAGGTAGGGAAAAGCATTCAGACTAAAGAGAATTAATAACTTAAAGGCAATGCACATTTTGATCCTATTGTTGCTGTTAAGTGCTGTTGAGTCGATTCCGACTCATAGGGACCCTGTACAGAGTTTCTGAGGAAACTAGTGGGTTTTAACTATCGTCTTTGTGGTTCGCAGTCCAGTGCTTATCCTACAGTGATACACCAGGAGTCCTGAAGGGGAGAAAAGCTATCATAAAGATATTTGGGAAATAATCAGGGAAATAGGAATTTCCTTACCCTGTATATTAGATACAGCATCAGTGTTCATTTTCTTAGGCAGAATACTATGGCTATATACAACAATGTTTCTGTTCTTAGGAACTATATGTATACTTCACCATGATAAAGATTCTTTTTCCAAGAAATATTTAGAGATGAGCTCTAAATTTACTTTTAAATGGTTTCACAAAGGTATAAATTGCCATACAGATGATAATGAGATAGAACACAAACAGCAAAATGTAAGCCAGTGACGAACATAGGTGACAGGTGGGCCAGTGCTGTAGTCTGTCCACATTTTTGTAAATTTCACTGTTTACAGGGAGGAGAGAGAGACAGAACCTTTTTCACTCTTCAAGCTTTGGGGTAAAAAAGATTTAGCACTGCCAATATAAATTAAGACATCTGAAGTTTGATTTTATTCCGAGGAAGGATGCCAAATCTGTAGACTAGAATTTACCAGTTCAGAGGTCAGAATACTGAAATATACCATACCACCAAGCCTCAAGATTTACAGCACAGGCTATTGGTCTCTCCATGTGCGAAAGAAAGTAGAGTGATAAGAATTTAAGAGGATTGGAATCATTAGTCCATTGGACTAGTGGAACACGTGACCATCACTCTCCAAGACTCTGAGACCAGAAAAACTAGATGGAGCCTGGCTACCACTACAAGCTGCCCTGAAAGGGATCACATTAAAGGGTCCCAGATAGAGTAGGAGAAAATGTGGAGCAAAACAAAATTATTAAAAAAAAAAAAAAAAAAGACCAAGTTTACTGGGCCCAAAGAGACATGAGGAACTAACTCACCTGCCTGGCTCAATTTTCAGCCAAGCAATAGATGGGTTTATTGAGGCAGGAGGTGGGAGGCAAACAACACTAGAAAGGTATGCTCAACATGGAGTGATCATTCAAAATCAAAAGAGTCACATTTTCTTAAGGGCAAAGTTGAGAAGAGATAGGACGTTAGGTGGAATACAAATAGGAACCCACAGGAAGGAAGCCGGATCACTGTTATCGCATGGAAGGGACTGCAATCACTGAGATGAAACAAACTGTATGAGTTGATGATTGTAAAACTGATGATCCTGTCTGTAAACCTTCACTCAATTCATATTGAAAAGTTAAAAAATAAAAGATATGAAAGATTCCTTATTTAGCCTGTGATACTGGCATGGTGGTGGTGGTGATGTGCCATGGAGTTGGTTTCGACTCATAGCAACCATGCACAGGATTCCTGAGGCTGTAGAAGTGCAGCCAGAGTGCTCCTTAGAGACCAAGATGGCCAAACTTCGTCTCTCATACTTTGGACATACTGTCAGGAGGGACCAGTCGCTGGAGAAAGATACCATATTTGGTAAGGTGGAGGGTCAGAGAAAAAGAGGAAGACCCCAATGAGATGGATTGGCAAAGTGGCAGCATCAATAGACTCAAGCGTGGTAACAATAGTGAGGTTGGCCCAGGATCGGGCAGTGTTTCGTACTGTTGTGCACAGGGTCGCTATGAGTCGGTAGTGACTCGATGGCACCTAACAACAACAAATCTTCACGGGAGCAGAAAGCCTCATCTTTCTACTACAGAACAGCTGGCAGTTTCAAACTGCTGACCTTGCGGTTCACAGCCCAATTCGTAACCACTACACTGCATAGTTACTTTAAATTAAGGAAGTATAGTTGTAATTCATTTAAAATAGAACTATAATACAATAAACAGAACTTGTAAAATCTAGTTAGAAAACCTGAACATGTTGTATGAATCAGGGTGGTGACACCTTTTGAAAATTTTGGGCAATCATTTGACTTGTAAACTGCTTGTGTTTACATCTTTCCTTTATTACTAGGGGTTTGCACGAAAAAGTGTGATTGCAGTGTTGTGTGTGGCCTCATGTAGGAAATAAGCAGGTAAAATTAAATTTCAAGAAACAAAAACTTAGTGTTCATGCAAATATTATGAATAAAATATGAGATACTACTAAAAGCACTTTCATTTTTTCCCATCAGATGTCAAATCAAGACATTAAAAGTTTAGATTTTTTAATAGAGCTAGAAGAGAAAAGATACATTTAAAAGGATTGAGTAAACACGAAAAGTAACAAAGAGTTGAATATATGTAATGGTCATACAAGGGCGCTTCAAGGAAGTTCATGGAAAAATGGAATGGAAAGATAATGACAGTTTTGCCTAAGAATATTTTCTAAGTACCCTTGTACATTAAAATTTACAGATCATTTTACACAATTATCAAAAAGTGAAAAATTTTCCAGGGCAATTTTTTTAAGGATATAAAACAAAGTGTTTAAGAAATGTATTTGTAACATACATTAAAATAGATTTAAAAAAATAAGCTATAGTACACCCCCCCACACAATAATCAACTACTGTGCTTACTTTTTAAATTGTTACTTGAAAGCATGCTGGACTAATAATACAGGATAACAATGAGAATATAGTCCTATTGTGTAAAGAGTGCTTTAGTCAATTTCATTTTAACCAAAACATGATCAATATAAAACAACATACGACAATTCCATTATAAATCTACATACGTAGCCTTTGGGAATATCTGTGTCCTCATTGCTTCCAGGGTCATTTTCTAAGTGCTGCTTAATTTTTTCTTCTAGTCCCACAGCATCTGCTCCTTGATACTGATCAATTCTCACTTTATTTCGGAAAAACAGAAATGTGGGTGTTGCCGATATATTGTTGGTGGCAGCTGTTCCCTAGAATTGGCATGTAAGACAGTGAGTGGTATGAGTTAAAAGAAATATTAAGCAACTTTAAATATATATTTTACATCTTTATGGAGGTTAAAGATCACAAATATGAACTAAAATTATGTAAAATACTTGATTCCTAATTGCAAAACAAAGCAGGCCTTTTCCTAAGAGAAATTTCTTTAGGAACAACTACCATTCCCTTGCACTTACACTGAAATACAGTCCTTCATTTTTATCAGTTGCAGTGACTCATCCAGTATAATAAATAGTTTACATTCAGAACTATGGTTCATAACACCAGTGAATACACACTGTTGTATGCACAGCCAAGATAGATATATAACCATCAATACAAACCACTGACTCCAGGAAAAAGTACTGTCTACAATCAAAGAGAAGAGCATTCTTTAGCATTGGAACCCTTTACCCAACTCAACTCATCGGAACGGCTTCTGACCTCCCATCAATCACAGTACAATTTATCTTTTTAAAAATTGGCCTTAGCTCCACATTTTAGAACATTAACTACTGCATGGAAATTAGCTAATACACATTGAGTATCTTGGTTTAACTTTGTCATGACAATTTAAAATGAAACAGAAGAATGAATGTGTACTTTATATAGTCAAATCCTATGAAAAGCTCTGGTTGCGTAGAGGTTACAAGTCGAGTTTTGCTATTCTCAAGGTCAGCAGTTCAAAACTACCAGCTGGTCTGTGGGAGAAAGATGAGGCTTTCTGCTCCTGTAAAGATTTACAGCCTTGGAAATCCTATGCAGGGTCACTATGAGTTGGAAATGACTCCACGGCACAGTTTGGTGCTGTAAGATAAGCACTGGGCTACTAACCACAAGGTCAGCAGTTCAATTCCACCAGCCGCTCTTTGGAAGCCCTATACAAGGTCACTGAAAAAAAACTGACTTGCTGGCACTTAACAACAAAAAAAAATTATTAAAAGAAAATAGTACAAAGACCAGGTAAGGATGTCTTTTCTAAGAAGTGAAAAACCATGCCTGGCCTTCCAGAACAACGCTGTGCAGTATAACTATGCGAGTTACACAAGTAATTTAAAATTGTCTATTAGCACTTTAGGACTTCTGGTGTGGTGCTGTAGGATCAGCACAGGACTGCGAACCACAAAGTCAGCAGTTCAAACCCACTAGCTGCTCCTTGGAAGCCCTATACAGGGTCACTATGAGTCAGAAGTGACTCAAAGGAATACATCAACAATCAATATTAGCACTTAACAACAAAATTAGCCATTAAAAAAGTAAAAGGAAAAATGTTAAATGAAATTCACTTGAACATTAACATATCCAAAATACGATCACTTCAACACATAACATAAAAATTAGATCATTTACATATTTTTTATTTACAATTAGTCTTCAGACTCTGATATGTTTTACATTTCTAGTACAATTCCAACTTGGCCTTGCTGTATTTCAAGTGTTGAATACCCACATGGAGCCTGGTGGCTATCATATCTGTACACCACAGGTTCAGATCAAAAACATGAAACACTCACGGTAAGGCCATGCAGTCCGATAACAGGTAACAAAACTGTCCAACAGTAAATGTGTAGTGCAGATTTTACTCAAAATCCCCATACTATTTACTATCAACGACATACTATTATTTCCCACATTCAGAAATGTAACTAACAAAGTCTCACCAAAAAGGGAGTCAGAACAAAGGACTTTTGTGGAAGAAGCCTGTCAAAATTTTTTTCCATAATAACTCCCTGTTTCTCTACATATGCAAATACAAAGCTGTCACTATTAAATAATCAGGGGCAATATAACTACAACACTGCAGTTCAGTCAAAATAAATCAACATTTCAAAACTTCCACTGAGAATGCAGCTTTGAAGACTACAAACTAATTGATTTAAATCAGTCTATGACCAAGAATATACAATTCAAGATTTCAAAAAGATAAAGAAGAAATGCAACACAGAACCGTCAAGGTAACCTATTAGCCTAATAACATATCATATTATAACATGATATAATACCAGAAGGGTATTAATACAAACACAATCTGAAACATATGACAAGGAGCTATAGAAATAACTTTCTTAAATAAGGTAGCCATAATGGCATTTCTAATAATCATGCCAACACACTTTTCTTGTCTTCTAAGAATTTTAAGTGCTGTGTGCATAAGAAGAGAAATGATGTTATCAGTGAGTTTCAATCTGATGTGTAAACTAAAAGGATGAAAAGGACAACTTCTCAATCCTTACCTGGCACTGATGTACATCCACTTCCAAGAACACTGCCTGTGGATACTTATTGCTCATAGAACTGAATGCGGGAGCAATCCTTAAACATGGCCCACACCTATGAAAAAGGTAAAAAAGTTGGTCAAATAACACCAGAATCTGTCCTGATTTATACTGTATGGTGGTTGGTGGTGGTTATGTTCCATGGAGTCGGTTCCAACTCATAGCGTCCCGGTATAGGATTGCTAAGGTTGTAAATCTTTATGGAAACAGAAAGCTTCATCTTTCTTCCACAGAATGACAGGTAGATTCGAACTGCTGACCTTTAAGTTAGCAGCCCAGCTTGTAATCCACTCTGTAACACTGGTGAACTAAAATATAAAACAAAAATAAACACTGATAATCTTGACATTATATGCTCTACTCGTTCCATTGGGTTACTTATCTATACCTGTATAATTACTACATTTTCTTAATGACTATAGCTTTATATGACATTTAAATATCTAATAGTGTGTTAAGTCTGTCAGCTTTGCTCTCAATGAGATATTAAAGATAGTCTAAATAAGTGGAGAGGCAGACTCTGCTCATGAATTGGAAGACAGTCTTGCAATGATGGGTCAACTGGATATAAATATGGGGGAGGGGATGAATCTTGACCCTCACCACACACGTGATACAAAAAAACTGCAGATGGGCTGTCATTCTATAAAACAGTAAAGATTTGGAAAAATATATACTTTTAAGACCTTTGACCTTGAAGTATTCAGGACATAAAATGTACTATGTAATGCAGAAAAAAATTATTAAGTTCTAATATATTAAGACTCTTAGTTCATCCAAAGATGCCATTGTTGCTAAATGCTGGAGGAACTGGTTCTGACTCATAGTGACCATGTATAGGGTTTCCATGAAGCAGCTGGTCAGTTTGAACCAACGACCTTGAGGTTAGCAGCCTAGTGGAACAGGTGGAAGGTAGGGAAAAGGGGGCGGTTCACTGCTTGGGGGCAAAGCTTTTGTTGAAGGTGGTGGTAAATTTTGGAAATAGATAGTAATGGTTGAAGAATGTAACCTGAATCAAACCCACTGCCATCAAGCTGATTCTGACTCTCAGAGACCCTCTATAATGTAAATCTTTATGGGAGCAGTCTCATCATTCTCCAGCAGGTTGGGGGTGGGTTGGAACCACCAACCTTGTGGTTACCAGTCCAACACCTAACTCATGACACCACCAGGGCTCCTTTGAAGAACATGATAAACAGAACTAATGTCACGGAATTGTACATGTGAAGAACAGTGAAAGATCAAATGATGGGTTACATATTATCACAATTTAAAAAAAAAGGCAATAGAAGAAATATTAAAGAGGTAAATATGGTACTTGTGGGTTAATGCACTGGACTACAAGGTCCGTCTGAACTGCAAGGTTGGTGGTTCAAGTTCATCAGCCACTGCTCAGAAACCCTGTACAGGATTGCTATGAGTTGGGACCAACTGGATGGCACTTAATAAGAATGGTACATGGAGGGGGTTGAAATCACTGTAATCAAATGAAGGACTTGTTGAATGTAAGTGACGATCTGCTCTGTAAACTTTCTCTCAATTTACAATGTTTTTAATAAATAAATATTTACAGCCAATATCCTTATCATTATGAGGCTGGCAGAAGACCAGGCAGTGTTTTGTTCTGTTGCACACAGGATTACTATGAGAAGGAACCAGCTCCATTGCACCTGACAATAATCCTTAAATGCTTAGGTTAAGATATTTATAAGTCTTAAACATCATTTATGAGAGTATAAAGCAATGAATCTTTTTTTGTTGTTGTTTTGAAGAGTCATTTGGTTATTAAATCTATCCACTTTAAATGAACAATCGAAGACCTAAAAATCTCATTTCTTCCTGTTGAAGGTTTTATTTTTACTCCTGCTCTTCATTACCAAGGGAAAACCACATATGAACCAACACAACTTCCACTTTATAAATACTAACATTTTTCTGTTTACCAATCACATGAGCTACTGTTAAACTTGTAGCGAAATAAACTATACTAAAATAATAGTTACCCTGCAAGTAACTGTTTCCTTTTATAATTTAACATTATCTAGATGCTTTCGCTTGGAATCCCTGGTTGGCACATATATGATTAGTATGCTCAGCTGCTGATTCACAGGTTGGAAGTTCGAGTTCACCCAGAGGCACTTTGGAAGAAAGGCCTGGCAATCTACTCCCCCCCCAAAGATGACTGATTAAAAATTCTATAGAGTAGTTATACTCTGACACTCATGGGATCACCATGAGTTGGAAATAACTCAAGAACAGCTGGTTAGTTAAGCATCTACTGCCATGGAGCAGATACAGGCTGGTAGCAACCTTATCAGAGTAAAACTAGTCCACAGGGTTTCCCATAGAGCAGCTTGGTAGGCTGTGATACAGTGAATTATCTAGTGTGTCTTCTAGCCATAGTCCATTGTTGTTAGGTGCTGTCAAGTTGGCAACAATTGATAGCGTCCCTATGCACAACAGAATGAAACATTGCCCAGTCCCATGCCAACCTCACAATCATTGCTTTGCCTGAGCCCACTGCTGCCGCCACTGTGCCAATCCATCTCATTGGGGTCTTCCTCTTTTTCTCTGACCCTCTACTTTACCAAACATGCTATTCTTCTCCAGGGACTGGATCATAGTTTATAACTCCCATCAAACAATGTTTTGCCCTGTGGGTTCTGGATAAGAGAAGAAAGGAGAAGATACTGATAGGATGGCATGATTCAGCTGTGGATGTTAGCAGAGTTAACTGTAATTGTAAAAACTTGAAACTGTAGCATGGGTATAAAATGAGCCACTTCAGAAGCTGTGGGGGATCTTACTACCTCCAAAGAGCTAGAGAGGAGCATGTCATTTGGATCCTGAGATCCCTGTGTGCTGAAACTCCTTGACCCAGGAAGCGAAAGCTGTGACCCCAGAGGAGTGGCCGAAGAAAAGCAGCAGCAGAACCAAAAACCAGAGCACAAGACAGAGAGCGGTAGACTTCCCAGCCCATGGTACAAATACAGCTGAGTGACTTTGGGCAGGAAGCTGGCTTATACAGTGGGGTGTCTCCAGACACTTAAAAGAGTGGACCTAGATTTGCTGACCCACAGAGTAAGAGGCAAAAGCCTTCAAGCTGAGGCTTATGGTGGAGTGGCGTGTCCTGTGGGCATTTATCAAGAGATGACTGGAACAACTGTGCCCTGAGCATTTTCTGATTCTGCACTGCTCACTTCCCTAATCAATTCCGTAAGTGTTAGTATGGTGTCTGAGTTCTGTGTGGTCACTGCAAGAGATTATTAAACCCAACTGAGGAGTTGAGGGTTGTGGGAAGAATGGTTGGTGCCACATATGTTGCAGTTTGGTGTGCGAGCGGGGATTCCATGCAATGGCTACAGACTGAAGAGAAAACATGGGGTTTTGTAAAAGAACAAAGCAACCTGGGAAGTAAAGCTTTTGCTTCTTAAATGGTTATGCTAATAGCTAACTGAGTAGGGGAAAGCTGCTATTAGAGTCACCTGAGGCAAAAAGCCAGGAAGCTGGCTTGTACAGTGGGGTGTCTCCTGTCAGGTCAACAAGGTGGCTGACAAAAGGCCCAAGGCCACATGCATATAAAGAGGCATTCCAGGGGTAGAGAAAAGAATCAACTTGAGTGTTTTAAAAGAAGAGTTAGGTATTGCCCTGAAGGAACAGGGTTTATTTTAAGCAGTAACCTGTGTATAGAGGCTTAGGTGGAAACCTGAGCTCCACCTAAAACTGAGAGAACAGGAGATTCATGTTTAAAGGCAAAACTTGCAGAGAGAAAAATGACTGGAATTTTGAATTTCAACCAAGCAGTTTGCTGTTGGATACACTGGAGCAAGTAAAGTGTGTTGCCATCAGACAAAACTCCATTCTAGGACTAAAAGTTGGCCAGCAGACAGCCTGCTATGCTCACTGGTGACCACCTGGGTCCACATGACTCCAGGAAGTTAAGGAGAATGCAGCCATGACGAAATGAGTTGAGAGAAAAGGAAGGACTAGCTGTCTGATGTTTAGGGAGTGGTGTGAATTCCTGAGCCTACCCTAAGGACCTAGCCCGTATCTGGGGAAACGGGTGGGGTGGTAAGGCTGAGAGATTGAGAGATAGCAAGTGAAGGGGCCAGCTAATCAGACAACCAGTTTTCCTTGGATATATTTTTTAGAAATACCATCCACTTGCACAAGTGGTGGAGCTTCCATGCGCAGAGCCTATAGAGGCCATATGTTACAGGCATGATGTTAGACTCCATCATAGCTGGTGGTCTTTCTAGCTTTATCAACTATCATTGTCATCTCATTAGCATAAACCCCCAGCTGTGGTCTAGAGCCCATCAAAGGCACCAGTCACTAGGGAATTCCTTTTGGATCCCCAAATTCCTGCAAAATCCTGTAAGAAACCTCTTAGAGCAGACTGATCCAGATTCAACATGAGTTTAACTCAAAAGGTATGACTTGAGCCTCGGGACCAAACACTAAGCAGATGACTACGACAGCCCCGACCGAATCTTCCAAAAGCTTTACAAAAATGTGAATGATAAACAGAATCAGTAAGGCCAGTAAATGAAAGCTTTTGATGTAAGTGCAGCCCTGGTGGTGCAGTAATTAAAGCGCCAGGAGGTCGACGGTTCAATACCACCAGCAGCTCCACAGGAGAAAGATGTGGCCATCAGTCCACTTCCGGGAAGATGACCACCGTGGAAGCCCTACAGAGCAGTTCTACTCCGTGCTGTAAAGTTGTCATGAGTCCATGTCGACTCCCAGGCGGTGGATTTGGGTTTGGGGTTTTTAAATGCAAGTGACAGCTGTCTCCTGCAAGTAGGGACCACCGCAGGCAGTCCGGACACGGGACACTCGCGGACAGGAACCCCCGGAGGTGGCGGCCAGGGACCCCCTTGTGCACAAACGGGGGCTTCATTCTGGAAGCAGAGCCCCAGGGCTGCGGCCAGCACTGGACACTCGCGAGGAGACGGCAGGGTAGCCGTGACCGGGAAGGAGTGAAAGGAAAGCACAGACAGACAGACAAACCCACAGGACTCGGCCTCACCCTCTCATGGTGAACTTGACCACAGCGAGTCTGGAGCCTGCGCCGCTCAGCTCCGGCTGGAAATCCGGGTCGCTCCCGACCGGCTTCACTCCCACCATCCTCTCAGAAAGCTTGGCAAGCCGGCCACCGACTTCGAAAGTGAAGGGTCCGAAGATCCAGGAACGAAAGGAGGCGACTCAGGGAGGCTAAGGCCTGGATACAAGAGGTGACGACCGCGGCCTCTACTCCCCGGGCTCTCAGTGCCGAGTCACGCCAGGGAACTGAGCGGCTGAAGGGGCGGGAACGTGGAGTGGCGAGGAAAGGGGACGGCGTGCGGCACCCAGCAGCCACCGCGCCACAGGACAGATGGCGCTTGCGCAGCCTGTCGTCATTTCCGTGCCCTCCGTTTTGGCTTCCACTGCCCCATCTTAAAATCCTGACCATGGCCCCACCCTCTACTGAAGAGCCTCTGGCTGCCTTCAACTACGCAAGCGCACATGAAGAGCTGAAAAGCGCAAGCGCAGACTGTGTGTCAAAGTTGCATTATCTTCCGCGTTCCTTGCACCAGATACTTTCTCCCTGGACTCCCTGGAATTACTTCTGTGGGGAAAGTGAACCTCTTGAAGGTTCATGGCTACTATATAAGGCCTTAAACCAACCACCTTCCCGAACTGTTTTGTGCATAGTCTTGTCTTATAAGAGGAAATAAGATGAGAAACATCTTATTTACGTTACAGACTGGCGCTTCCCATGCCATCATTAAATAAGTGCTGTGCACCAAGCTTACTTTTGTGCACGAAATGATGAAGGCATCGTCCCTACCTTCAGTCTAGGGACAGACCAGACAATAGTTACAGTCACAGAGACGTTTGCATAGGGGCACATTGAAGGCAAATGAGATGGGTGCGTGGGACTGGGAAAACTTGTTAGAAGTCACTCCCGATCTGAAGTGAAAGAGGTGTTAAGGTTATTGGAGGCCAAGAAACAAAACCAAACTCGCTATCATCCAGTTGATGCTGACACATAGCAAGAAAGTGCAAATTCTGATCCTCTGGTAGCATAGTTGTTACGAATCGGGCTGCTAACCTCAAGATCAGTAGTTCCAAACTACCAGCTGTTCCGCGGGAGAAAGATGAGGCTCTCTGCTCCCATAAAGGAAACCCTGTTCAGGGTCACTATGAGTCGGAATCTACTCCACGGTGCTTAACAACAATAACAAATATGATTTTTTGCCAGCACCTCTGCTATTAAGGGATTATGGAAAGCCAGTCACAGAATTTGAAAATAAACACAAGTTCCTCCTTAGCCATTTTATGCTTTTCATTGGGGCCAATGACTTATTGCAAAATATTTTTGCAAATATGAATGCTTATACTTGATCCAGAAGCAATGCATTTTTAGACTGCGTTTGAGGTCGTTTGTTTTAAAGTAAAGGAAAAAAGACTTAGATTATTGTCCATAGAACAATTTGCGAAAATCGGGTGTTAAGGTGGTTTTCATTTTCCTTTGGAGTTATCTTGAATATTATTGTATAAAGCCATTATTAATGCCATTTATTTAACCTTAAATTACCCCCAAATAATGACATTAAGTACATCGAACATGTCATTGGTATATTCAACTTTTGCTTTTTGTGCATCTGTAGTTTAATTTTCTCTTTCATTTTGGTACAATTAAATTAAGACTCTTGAGTGATAATATATGTTGTTGTTGTTATGTGCCGTGGAGTCAATTCCGACTCATAGTGACCCTGCACAGGGTTTCCGAGGTTGTAAAGCTTTACGGGAGCAGAAAGCCTCATCTTTCTAGCGCGGAACAGCTGGTAGTTTTGAACTGCTGACCCTGCGGTTTGCGGCCCGATTCATAACTACTACGCTACCAGAGCAGTATATCTCTGTATGAAAAATAATGTTTTATTGAAGGAAAAGTTTTCTTTGTTGGAGTTTGTAGCAGTTAATGTAGTTGTGTTCATTCGGTTTCATTTCTCAATGTCTTTGGGTTGGTTTCCTGGGTTGGTTTTTGTTCTGTTTTAAATACGATATAACGTGAGATTCCCTTTGCATCAAGGTGTATGCAAAATGTTGATAAAGTGCATCACAAAAGGAAAGTTTGTATTTAATAAGGAGGTGCTTTGCACTGTACTTTTTGGAAGTTACATTTAGATCTATTCTGAAGCTGTT
>NW_006408539.1:9308607-9338079 GCF_000296735.1 Chrysochloris asiatica
AACCCTGATAGCCCAGCAGTTAAGCACTCAGCTGTTATCAGAAGTCAAGGGTTCAAACCCACCAGCTGCTCCTAGGGAAAAGGACATGGCCAATATGCTTCTATAAAGATGACAGACTTGTCCCACAGGGTTTCTGCTATCTACTCAGTAACAACAAGAGAAGAGTTGTCTTTTTAAATTTCCTTTTAGTCTTTCAGCGGGTGGTGTCCCTGCCACTGTATCCTGTGTTCCAGGATGTGCTGCTAACCTGGCTAAGAGAGTTCCCCTTTGCTCCTGGCTGTCATCTGTTACCCGAGGCACTGTACTGCCACTGGAGCCCAAAAACTCACCTTCCTGACTCTACTCTGAAGCCGGTGGTTCAACTGACTGATATTGGAAGATGTGTTAGTTTGGGAACTACAGTGTGGTTGGGAGGAATCCTAATTGCTGCTCCAGCATTCTTGCTCAGCCCTCCTTGTCTCTGCAGATCCTTCTGGCTAGGCTTCCTCCAGCCATCTCCTGAACCTACCGACCGCAGCACCTCCTACTGCTGCCATCTTTCTGAGCAACCAGCTCCTCTTACGCGGAGTATGTTTCCATCACTAGATCTGATTTCTTCCCTGTGTTCTGAAATGCCTCAAAATGCTAGACTGCGGATAGCATCCTCATCAGAGAGGCCTCTTAGTTGAAATAATTCAATTTACTGAACAAATACTTACTGAGCACAGACAATAAATTCCACTCTAGCTAATTTAAGCACAAAGGCATCTGTTATAGGAATTTAGATAGGTTGTGGTTACCAGGAGGAAAGGGGTAAAACCGCACTTGCATGTTCCATAGCCATAAACAAAATTGTTGTTAAGTGCTGTCTAGTTGATTCCAACTCATAGTGACACTGCATAGGATTTCCAAGGAGCAGCTGGTGAGTTTGAACCACTGCCCTTGTGGCTCAAACTGACCTTAAGGTCCAATGTTTTAATACCACATCTTGGAACTATTCTACTATGAATGGAAACTTAACTACTTCTCCAAACACTTCTTAGCTTCAGTGACAGTGGTGTGCCTCTTTAGAAGTTTGACAAAAATTTCAAAAGAATAGCTATTTTACATTTCTGGGAAATACCCCAACTGACTTTTAAAATTATCATTAAGTTTCTTGTTCCAGAAGATATGTAACAGTGATCAGTCACTCTTGGCATTCTAGGAAATCTCCAAAACACTGCCAACTGTCTGAACCTTAGGAGCCCTGGTGTGGCATTCAGTTTAGAACTGAAAAACTACAGATAACCAACTGCACAGGACAGTGAATTACTTAATATGGCTCTTCCAGACACAGTCTTTGCAATGTCCACTACATGGCTGGGTGGGACTATGCAAATGAGGTGCTTTGGGCCCACCAATGGGACTGAATAGCTTGCTAATAGTGCAAATAAAGTGCATGGTACGTTTGTAGGGGTGGTGGTGGTGGTGTGCTGTGGAGTAGGCTTCAACACTTAGTGACCCTGCATAGGATTTCCAAGGCTTTAAATCTTTACTGGTGCAGAAAGCCTTCCAGTGGAAAGCTGGCAGTTGCGAACTGTTGACTTTAAGGTTAGCAGCCAACTCATAACCACTACACTACCAGAGCTCTTTCCTTTTAGGGAGGGGTGGGACCATTTAAATAAGGTGTATGAAACACTAACAAGGGATTTGGTCAGTTTTCCATACTGCTAGGTTTAAAAGCAAGCTAATCCCAGAGCAGAGGGGGGATCTCTCTACTACCAAGAAATAATAACTTGGGGTGGAGTGAGTGATTTGGACCTGGAATCCCTGCACTGAGAACCTCCTAGATCAGGAGAGAGACAGTAAGTGAGAGAGCTGTCACACCAGAGAACAGAGAGAGCAAGAAGCAGCAACAGAGAAATGGTGTCAGGAGACTGACAAGAGATAGAGTAGTGGGTTTCCTAGCCCATGGGAGCTAGAGGTGAGAGCTTTCAGGCTAAAGCAGCCTTTAGGTTGAGTGAGGTGCCTCTAGGCATTTATTAGCAGAGCTGTGTAACACTTCTCCAAGCAGGGCATAAGCCAGGCCAAAGGCCTGAGGACCAGAGAGAGATCTGCTTGAGGGCAGGGCTGAAAAGGAGCTGACTTGATTGAAGAACTGTGTTCTGAGTGTCCTGAACCTACTACTTTCCTACTGCAACTGCTGTGTGTTGACCCTGTATAAGGTCCGAGGCTATAAAACTTTACAGGAGCAGAAAGCTTCATCCTTTTTCTGCAAAGCGGCTAGTAGATTCAAACTACTGACCTTGCAGTTCACAGCTCAACACAGAATGTCACTACCAGGGCTGTTTATAACTTCCCTAGTAACCCCCCTAATCATGAGAATTGTGTGTCTATTTTGTGCTGTCACTTTGATGAATAAAATGCAGCCGAGAAGTAGCCAGTGCAGTGGGAGGAACAACTGGTGTAAAGGCTGGCGGGTGATGGCATGTCTGACTCCCAGCTCATAAGAATCAGCTCTGGACTGTTGATAGGGATACATCTTCCCCCCTGGGAAGTTAGACTAGGTTTCTGCCACGCTACTTTTATACCAACCACCTATGTGTTCACTAATTACTTATTGTAAATAAGCGTTCTTTTTGCTTATGGCGGTGCCATGGATATTGTCTTGCAAGGAAGGGCAGGAAACATCGCCCCAAAAAACATCGCCATTGTATAAATCCCAACACACAGTGACCCTACAGGACAGAGGAGAACTTCCCAACCCGGTTTCTAAGGCTGTAATCTTAAGGAACTCTGGTAGCATAGGGGTTAGGAATTGGGCTGCGAACCGCAAGGTCAGCAGTTTGAAACTACCAGCTGTTCCATGGGAGAACAGAAGATTTACAGCCTCGGAAACCCTGTACAGGGTCCCTATGAGTTGGAACCGACTCCACGGCACATAACAACAACAATCTTAATAGCACTAATATGGCACTGTAGGATAAGCACTAGACTGGTAGCTCCAAGGTTGGCAGTTCAAACCCACCAACTGCTCTCAGAAACCCTGTACAGGGTCACTATGAGTCAGAATTGACTCAACAGCACACAACAATCTTTATGGAAGCAGATTTCCACATCTTTCTCCCCTGAAGCAGCTGTTGGGTTTGAACCATTGACCTTTTAGTTAGCAGGTGAGCACTTAACTGGTGTGCCAACAGAGTTCCTTCAGAAAGGACAGGTAGGGAAGGAAATGGCAAAGCTCTCACTAGAGGCTGCTTTCCTTGTAGTTAAGGGCCTGTTTCAAGGGTATAAAGAGTCCCAGTGGTTCAAAGGTTAAGTGTTCCTCTGCTAAGAGAAAGGTCAGTGGCTTGAAGCCACCTGTAGGTTCCTTGGGAGAAAGACCTGAAGATCTGCTTGGATAAGATTTACAGCCTAGGAAGCCTCAGTAGGGCAGTTCTGCTTTGTCACACGAAGTTGCCATGAATTAGAAACAACAACAAGGTGTCTTAGGTGTGCCTACAACCCCCCTCCCAGCCCCCGACCAATAGAAAACAAATACACCCTCATCAGTGAGTTGGTTCTTGGTCAGCATATATCTGTGATCAATATAAGTACATCTGAGGGACGGAGACTGAAGAAATTCAATCAGAAGGAAATGTATGTTAGTTGTATTCTGCACAACAAGGAAGTAGTTATTTACACAGTGTTAAAAACAGATTATTTCCCAGCAAAACTCACAGTATTTGAATTGGAAGGGAAATAGGCTCAAACACTGCACTGAGTACAAAGTGTATGTACATTGCTTTTCACAATACGTTGTAATGGTAAGTTGTAATGGCGGTAGATTTTATCTGTTGCCCCACCAGTCTGTGAGCAACTTAACAAGAACAAGGTCTTTCCACTTTCTGCCCAACTGCTAGCACAGTGCCTAATGTTTATGCGTGGTGAAACACCGACTCTCCCCATTTTGAAGAATTAAAATTTAGGACAAGTTGAAAAAGAATTCTTTCATGAAGATGAAAGTAAAGTTAAGGTACTACTTGTTACTACTGCCCTCCTCATTCCAGATTACTTTGAAGTAGATGCCAGGCAGTGTGTAATTCTATTCATAAGGATGTCAGCCTGTCCTTCTAGAACGGCTCCTTAACAAACAAACAAAACAAAACAAATCCAAAATACCATTATCACACCTAAATGAGAGCTACTTCCTTAATGTCATGAAATATCCATTGTTCACATTTTTTCACCTTTCTTCTAATTCATGTCCCAACTTACTTATTTGAATCAGTATCAGATTAAAGTATGGTCATTGTATTGATTGATATGTCTCCTAAGTCTCTGTTTGTATATATGTATATTGTTGTTATGTGCCGTGGAGTCAGTTCCAACTCATAGCAACCCTGTATAGGGTTTCCGAGGCTGTAAATTTTTACGGGAGCAGAAAGCTTCATCTTTCTCCTGCGGAACAGCTGGTAGTTTTGAACCGCTGACCTTGTGGTTTGCAGCCACTATGCTACCAGAGCTCCATATATGTACATATATACTTTTTATTTTCATTATGAATTGGGTGATGGTTTACAGAGCAGATCATCAGTTCACACACAGTTTGTTTCAGCTCCTGGACTGCGATTCCCTTACCGTCACATCACTTGTCTCTCTTTCTCTGTGTGTTTCCTGCTTCCATTCCTCTTCCTTTCCCAGCCCTTCCAAACTTTGTCCTTGGGTAATGCTTCCCTTTTAATCTGAAATGGTTGGTTATTCTAAGGTGTGTGTACCTCACTAGTGTTTGGTTTTTCTACATATGGTGGCAGCCAAGCCAGTGTTTGGAAATAAACAGAAATACAATAGAAGAAACAATACCTGAGACCTAAAGTACAACGTGGAGTCCTGGTGTGGTGTTTGTAGGATCATCATTGGGCTGCTGCTAACCATAAGGCTGGTGGTAAAACCCAACAGCCAGCCACTCCTTGGAAACCCTATACAGGATCACTATGACTCAGAAGTGACTCGATGGCGCTTAGCAAAAAAGTAATAGTGCGGCACTGTAGGATAAGCACTAGACTGCTAACCATAGTCAGTAATTTAAACCCACCAGCCACTCCTCAGAAACCCTATACAGGGTCATTATGAGTTGGAACCAACTGCACAACACTTAATAGCAACAATAAAGTTCGGTGTAGTGGTTGGACGCTAAATCATCTAGTGAGGAATGAGAGGGAGCGCCTCCCAGGATGGGTCTGCATGGGATTGCCAGGAAGACATCTCAGTGGAACAGAATGAGAGGAAGAAGTTTGCCACTAACAGGTATAATAAACTGTTCACAGGAAGTCTTTTGATCAAACCAATAAATACTTAGCAGCCTTTGATGGACACTATTCGACTCATAGTGACCCTGCACAGGGTTTCCGAGGCTGTAAATCTTTACGGCAGCAGAAAGCCTCATCTTTCTCCCGCAGAGCATCTGCTACTCCACCCGTGGAGCATCTGCTCGTTTTGAACTGCTGACCCTGAGGTTCGCAGCCCGATTCATAACCACTATGCTACCAGAGCTCCTTAAGGAATCCTGGTAGCATAATGGATTACTAGCTAGGCTGTTAACTTCAAGGTCAACAATTAGAATCTACCAGCCATTCCATCCAGATACATGAAGCTTTGTGCCCCCGTAAAGATTTACAGCCAGGGAAACTCTATACAGAGTCGTTATAAGTTGGAACACACTCTGTGGCACACAACCACCACCACCACTTATGGTGTACTCTCAACACCAGTAGGAAAGGGCAATCCACATTACCTGGGAGTTTGTTACAAATGCAGAATCTCAGATCTCACCCCACACCTAGTGAATCAGAAAGTTCATTTAAATAAGATTCCCAGGTGATTGGAGTAACTTTCCTGCAATAGGACCTTACTTGTTTTATAAATCCACTGTTGTTGTGTTCCCTCGAGTCAGTCAGACTCATAGTGACTCTATGTGACATGTGATGTACTAGAACTGCCTACAGGGTTTTCTAGACTGTACTCTTAATGTCGGGGAGAGTCCAGTATGATTCTACAGGATCAGCACTGGACTGTGAGCCATGAAGTTGTTGGTTCAAACCCATCAGCTACTCCTCAGAAACCCTATACAGGGTCACTATGAGTCAGGACTGACTTGATGGCACGTGACAACAACAACACTCAATGAAAGCAGATCGCCTGGCCTTCCTCCCCCAAAGCTGTTGGGTGGGTTACAGCTGCTGAACTTTTGGTTAACTGGAGTGCTCAACTGTTCTGCCACTAGCCAGGTGAGCAGGGGTGATGGGTGGGTGGTTATTGACATCTATAGAGTGAGTGAAGTGGGGGCGAGGGAAAGGAGTCATAGAACGAGTATCTTTGATCACTATTGACCACTGGTCACCAACATGACTGTATAGGTTTTCCCTTGACTGTTGCTCATTCATTCATTCAAAAAACATTTCTCAGGGTGAGCATAATAAATATTGAACGTTTATTACGTTTTGCTAATTTCTTAGACGCCACCAGATTAGTACCCCTAATTTCTAATGGGGAAATTGAGGAGAGAGAGGAGCTACTTGCCTAAGGTGTGCAGTGGTGGAGGGTGAATTTGAACATACGCCGTTGAATGCAGAGCGCACACAGAGGGTGGCTATTCATGGCTGCATGAGGTTAGACTTGCTCGGCTTGCTAGCAGAGTTCCTCCTTAGTGTGGACCTCTGTGTCATGGGCAACAGACGCGGCCAGGGAGAAACAGAATCCAGCAGCAGGCTCCAGGATGCAGTAGGTAGGGTGCGGGGGCAGAAGGATAAACAGGCCAACATGCCGGTTCCAGGGAAAATCTAGTTTTGTCTTTACGCCCTCCCAGCGTGTTGGTCCTCCCAGCTTGGGCGTTGGAGGCGAGAAGTGAGCCTAGAACAGACTTCCCATAACCAACATGGCGGCTGCACACTCTTTGCCAACAATTGTCCCTTTCTTCGCCGTTCAATCTCCATAGTAACTGGGTCGGCTGCTTCGGTGCCAGAGGAGGCCCTGAATGTATGGAAATCGTGAGCAATTCCCCGCTCCGCCTTCTTTTTACGACAGTTGCAGTGAAAGTCACGGCAGTTGAGGTTGGTGTCAGCTGATTTACTGCAGCGGCGGAGGCGGAGGCGGTGGTGGCAGTGGAGGCAGCAAAGGCAGTGACACCTTGCAGCCTCGGCGGGAAGGCGAGGCAGGGGTGACGGTCCCCAAGGTTTCCCACCCGGAGTTTCCCATTCCGTATCCTCTTGGGATCAGCCTTAGCCTTGTGCTCGTTTGCTAGAGCTCCCACGGGTGGAGAGACAGAAACAGGACATAAGATGAGGCTGCGATAGGTAAGAGGGTTTTCGATTTTCCCTAGGGGTAACCCCTTCACGGGTTGTGCCAGCACCCCGGAGGACAGGGTTCGGGGGTGAAGGGTCATCAGCTTCATTCCAGTGTTCAGAGTTCCGTTGGTTGCCTGCTCTCCTTGGAGCCTCGCCTGCAGATCCAGGCCTACAGCTAAGCGCCTGTGCCAGGAGGGTAGGGGTCCTACAGGGGTCTCTGGGGCTCACTAGCCTAATGAGTGGCATTTGCTTCTGGTGACAGTGGCTTTGATCTTGGGTGAGCTCTCCTTGTCTTCAAGGACAGTCTAGACGGGGGCGAGGTGGGTAGTGATGATGGTGGTTATCGACAGTGCCTTTGGGTTGCGCTGTGCTTTGCTTGCAATTCGGTACACATTACTTTTTAGTTAGCCCTTATCGAAAGGTGGGGTGTTTCATTGCTAGCCTGTACTGAGACTTCTGAGTTTCATCTCTGAGATGCCGCCTACCAGTTCTCATCCGTTTGCCCTCAGACTTAGTCTAAGAGGAGACCTGCAGCTCCCATTCCCCTACCAACGGGTCCCAGCGGTCTGAAGTCATGAGTTAGGACTCAGCTCTACCTGCCTTTGATTTAGCAAATGTGCTTTATGTTTTTGATTCCTTTGCTATGTCAGTTTCTCAGGCCGTAGACAGAATTTGCTGCTTCTTAAATAGGATAGGGAAGGAGCGCAGTGGTTACGAATCGGGCTGCGAACCGCAAGGTCAGCAGTTGGAAACTACCAGCTGCTCCGCGGGAGAAAGATGAGGCATTCTGCTCCTTCAAAGATTTACAGCCTCGGAAACCCTGTTCAGGGTCTCTATAGGTCGGAACCGACTCGGCACACCTTAACAACAACATATAGGATAAGTGCAGGACTGCAAACCACAGTGTCCACGGTTCGAGCCCATCAGCCTCTTTGCGGGAGAAAAATGAGGCTTTCTGCTCCTTCAAAGATTTTTAAAACTTGGAAAGATTTTAAAACTCGGCTATGAGTCGGAATGGACTCGACAGTATTTAACAACGTATAGGAGACTGATAACAACATAGCCTTACATTGTGGCACTTGTAGGTGCAGCAAAAGCTGCATGGTGTTGTTTCTGTCGATTTTAGGATCTAATCAGTGACAGCTACAGTTTCCCTTGGTTGTAACATTTGCCACAGACAAAATAGACAAGCTGTAACTCTGGTCTGTATATAGCTTGGGACTTTATGGACAAGATTGCATGGTTTGTCTGTGTGAGGATTTGACTGTGTTTTTTAAAATTTTTTTCATAAAGGATCTAGTTTAGATCTACTTCTTGCTTTATAAGCAAACTTGTGACAGTATGGATGAAGGAGGGAGGCTTTCAAGTGAAAATCATGTGTTGAAAAAGCTTATATTATTACGAGGAAGCAAAATCTGCCATGGTTTTCTTCCAAAATAACAGATCATAATTAGTTAAATTGATGAAAAAGATCAATAAGATAGATACACAGTAAATGCATCATTGTTAACTTTGATTAGAAATTGTGGTAGAGATTTTATTTGTTTGTATGTGCATCTTTATTTTTCCAAAGCTCCAGAGCCCTACTTAGCAGTGAAACTAGGATATATGCTTTATATTTTCTTATTGCCACCTGTAGCTACATTTCAAAAGATCTTGATAATTGATGAGTCAAAGGAATTGGGCTTTGCCTTGTTTCTTGAGTATCAATCACTGTGGGAAAGTTAACTTAAACTCTAGGGTAATTAGTCTCGTGCTACAATTCCCTTTTATTTTTTCTGGGATAGCTATTCAATTGTGAAATTAATGGAAGTGGTGTATCTGTGTAACAGGCTTAGCACTGAAAACCTTAAAAGTAATGAGCTGGCTGTTTACCTTCATAATGAGAAGGGTAGGGTTGTACACACAGCTTGGTGGTGTGTTCTATATTAGAGGTGAGTCCTTAGCGTTGGCTTTAAGGATTCAGGTATCTTACTCAATTTATTGGGTTGTCTGAGGCCCCTTCCCTTCCCACTCCCCCCCCGGTTTATCACCTTTTGCTTCCAATTCCAACTCCATTTTCTTGCCCATCAACCTGTATGCAAATGGTATGTGAAAGATACCATTCTGTTTTCCTTATTAAATATATATTGTTTTAGAGATGGTATCATGTTGTATATCTCATTAAAACTTTTTTCTCTATGTACTGTGTTTTATATATCTGCTTTGTATGTGTTTACTGTTTCTAACTGAATAACATTTCCAAGTGTTTTATCCACTCTCTTATTTGTGGATACCCATATTGCCTTCAGTTTCCTACCACCATAGGCAATATTTTCACAGTCATACCTTTTAGACTCTTGTTAATTTCTTTTCAGTATATATCCAGGAATATGATTTCTATATCATACAATATTCATATATATTATATTAGACTATGCCAGACTGTGTTCCCAAACAAGTAGCTATACTACTGAATCGGGAGTCCATGAGGAGTTCTGTATCTTTCTGTCCTCTTTAGTGTTGGGTGTAATCCAGCACCTTAATGTTTAAGTAGATACAGAGTAAAAATATCATTTTAAATTACACTTCACTGATTACTAATGAGTTTGAGTTCTTGTGCATTAGTATTTGTAAAATTGCTTCCCTAATTTTTTTAATCCTTTTTGGCATTTTTATTTTGGGGTCTCAGTCTTTTTCTTGATGGTTTTCAGGAATTCCTTACATTTCCTAGATATTAATCCTTTATGCATTATAAGTAGATCTGTTCCTAACCTGTCATTTGCCTGTAACTTTTATACTGCCCTTCACTGAATTGAAATGTTCAATTGTGGTATAATCAAATTAACTCTATATTTTTCTCATAGTTTGTGTTTTAGGGTTTTACTTAAAAAGTCTTTCTGTGACTCCAAAGCAACAAAGTTACCCTGTTATATAATGCCCAGTTAGAGTTTTAACTTTACTTTGAAATAATTGTAGATTCATAGGAATTTGCGAAAATTGTACAAAGAGGTCTAGTTTTTCACAGTGTTTACATTTTATACGGTTTCCCTAAATGGTTACATTTTACACCATTACAGTGCTGTATTAACACAATAAAACTGGCATTGCTACAATGACTGCATAGTCCTATGCCATTTTTCACACGTGTAGATTTCTGTAGCCACAGTTGCAATCAAGATTCAGATTGCCTTTTCATCTCCACAAAGATCTACCTCCTACCTTGAACTCCTGGTCATCATAACCACTAATTGGTTTTCCAGCTGTATAATTTTAACATTTTGAGAATGTTATACAAATGGAACTGTACAGCCTTATGTGACCTTTTAATAATGAGATTTATCCACATTGTTGAATGAAACAATCCTTCATTCAAACTGTTACATGTGTTAGTAGTTCGTTTATTCTTCTTTTTGTCTGAGTAGGGGTCCACTGTATATATGTATCACAGTCTCCATGATTAAGAATAAAGCTGTTGTGAACATTCTTGTGAAGTTTTTGTGTGTACATAAAGTTTAATTATTATTTTTCTGGAGTATATGCCCAGAAATAGAATTGCTGGTTGCCATGATAAATCTATGTTTCGTTTTTAAAAAGTTGCCAGACTGTTTTCCAGAGTTGTTGTGTAGTACTTTATGTTCCCACGAGCATGATATATTGTTGTTATGTGCTGTTGAGTTGGTTCTGCTCATAACGACCCTATATAGGAGTCCTGGTGTGGTGTTGTGGGGTTATGTACTGGACTGTGAGGTCAATTTGTACTGTAAGGTTAGTAGTTCAGAGTCACCAGCTGCTCCTCAGAAACCCTATTCAGGGTCGCTATGGGTTAAGGAACCAACTCAACCGCAATTAGCAACAACAACAATAACATATGGTTTCTGAGGTTCTAAATCTTGATGGGAGCAGCGTGCCTCCTCTTTCTTCAGTGGAGTAGCTGGTGGTTTCGAACCGTTAATGTGGTTAACAGCCCAGTCCATAACCCATTACACCAGCAGGGCTCCTTCCAATGGTTACAGATCCATCTCTGCATTCTTGCCTGCATTTGTGTTGTTATAATTTTTTAAGGTGTTCTAATAGCGACTCCACGGTACTTAACAACAATAACAAATAGCCTTGACAACACTTAACAACAACAATGATGTTTGTAGCACTGGCAGCACTTAGGATAAACACTGAACGACTAACTGCAAGTGTAGCAGGTCCTGCCCACCATGGAAGAAAGATGAGACTTCTGCTCCCATAAAGATGGGCAGCGTCAGGAACCCTATACAGGGTCGCCATGAGCTGGATGGCAGTGGGTATTTGAGTAGATGTTTAAGATGCTCAGCTGTTAACCAGTAGTTCAGACCCACTCAACGGCTCCATGGGGGAAAGAGTTGTCAATCTGCTTCCATAAAGATTAGAGCTCTGAAAACCCTTATGGGGCAACGAAGTGAAGATCAACAGAACTGCCTCAAACAACAGTGATAGATGTAGTCTTGTAATTTCCAATTCCCTGATGACTGTTTAGTTACAGTGTGTGTTGACTTGATTCCAGCTCATAGTAACGCTGTAGGTTAGCATAGAACTGCCCCAGAGGGTTTCCTCGACTGAAATGTTCATGGGACAGATCACCAGGTCTTTCCTCTCACTGACTGCTGGGTGGGTTCACACTACTGACCCTTCTTTCAGTTAACCATTGAGACACCAGGGCTCCTTTCTTAATAGTTGCTGTTGAGGGCTGTCAGATAGGTTGCTACTCAAAGCGACCCTGTATAGGTTTCAGAAAGCCCCATTTTTTCCCCATGGAGTTGCTGGCGGGCTTGAACTGTGAACCATGTGGTCACAGTCCAGTGCTAATCACATGGAGCTTTAATGGCTAATAGCTTTAAAGGAGCTCTGGTAGCGTAGTGGTTATGAATCAGGCTGATAACCTCAGGGTCAGCAGTTCAAAACTTACCAGCTGTTCTGCAGGAGAAAGATCAGGCTTTCTGCTCCCATAAAGATTTACAGCCTCGGAAACCCTGAACAGGGTTGATATGAGTCTGAACCTACTCCATGGACATAACAACAACAACTTTTAAATATCTGGTAGGAAAAATTCTCCCTTCTTTTTGGCCCATTTTCCAAGTTGGCTTCACTATTTGTGGATTTTTAGTCTTTATTATATTGAGAGTTCTGGTGTGGTGGCACTGTAGGATAAGCACTGGACTGCTAACCAAAAAGTTGGTGGTTCAAACCTACCAACTAACTGCTCCTTGGAAACCCTAAACACTGTCGCTGTAAGTCATCACTGACTCGACGGTACTTAACAACAATACACTCATATGGGGTCCTGGGGTGGCACTGTGGGATAAGCACTGGATTGCTAACATCAGTGTCGTTGCTTCAAACCCAACAGCCACTCCTCGGAAACCCTATACAGGGTCACTATGAGTCAGAAATGACTCGATGGCACTTAACAATAGCAACAATACCCATGTGGGAGCACGGTGGCTCTGTAGAGTAAGCACTGGACTGTGAGCCCACCATCTGCTCCATGGGAGAAAAATGAGACTTTATACTCCAGCAAAGATTTACAGCCTCGGAAACCCTGTCCAGGGTCACTATGAGTCAGAACTAACACGATGGCATTTAGCGACAACAACAACACGCTCATATATTTTAGAGTTAGTTTGAGTTTGATATTGATTAGCAAAAAATGCTATTGATTTTCATACATTGATGTTTGTCTTTTTTGAGTTTTATTAGAGATAGACATCTACAGTATACATCTTGAAATCATTTTAGTGTTTATAGACACAGGTCTGGATGTGAACAGTGCCCTTATTGCTGGGTTTCATCTGGTTCAGTGTTTTTTAGTTGATAGGACAGAGAAACTTGATAGAGTACGGAGTTAATGAGATAATAACAATTTAATCCTATTTTGTCCATTTAATTATTGCACTTTATAAAGAGTAATACAAACACTCACACTGTTAGCTCACAGGTACAGTCAACTGGGAGTTATGGATGCCGTTGTTAATAAGACACCTGATGTTCCCTCTTACAGATGCTCTGATAGTAACATTAGCTTACAATTTGACCTCTACACAAGTGGCTCATTTATTTTTGTCTATATCTAAAACTTAACAGCTACTTTGTTGATTAGAACACAAAAGACTTTATTGGAAGGAGAAATCCTATACCATAACAGCATTCCACGAAAGTCCTCTAAGTAGAATTTTTATTTCTGTTCTGTTAAAGAACATGGTGGTGGTTATGTGTCATGAAGTCAGTTCCGACTCACCACTCTGTATAGGGTTTCTGAGGCTGTAGATCATTACGGGAGAAGAAAGTCTCATCTTTCTCCTGTTGGAGCAACTGGTAGATTTGAGCTGCTGACCAGCTCGTAACCCACTATGCTAGCAGAGCTCCTAAAGAACATAAATATTGTATTCTAAAGGAACATATATATTATGTTTTCAAAAATTAAACACTTTAAATGTAATTTGTTGTTTATATCAAAATGTATTGACAATATTTAATTTTGGGCAGTTTTTTGTTTGTTTTGACGGGTGGGGGCTATAAAACAATGCAACAATAAAATGGTAGGACACTGGTCAGTGCAGCATGAAAGAAATGTGTGAAATGCTAAGGAGTCCTCTGTGGGCTCTTGTAGAATAGAAAATTGCTGGAAATATCTGACTTTTATTCACTGTCTGCTATTCAGATTAGCAATTGTAACTATATGTCCCTTAGTGTGGTGCTGCGGGTTAATGCACTGGACTGCAAGGGCAGTGTGAATCACAAGGTCGGTGGTTCAAGCTCATCAGCCACACATTGGAAACCCTATACAGGGTCGCCATGAGTTGGAGCCGACTTGACAGCACTTAACAACAACAACAACAGGTCATTGTAGCTAGTTTACTAGCGTATGGCACATAGAAAGTTCTATCTGAATGGTGATAGTTAATAGACAGTGACCAGCAGATGGATAGTGTAAGCCAGTTGTCTTCTGTTCTAGCATTAAAGACTTATTTGTTGCATTCCTTAAAGTCTCTTTTTTTCTCCTCAATATTTAAAATACAAACAGTAAAAAACCACCATTAGTGGGAGCAAAAAGGTCACACTAATAAAATTTAAGAGCCAGTTTTGTGATTCATTAACAGTCCTTAGTGAGTGTAGGCACTATTAGGTAAAGCAATCCAAGTTAGCTAATTGGCTTCTTAGTTCCTAAGGTTATGCTTTGTTATGTATTTATACATCACAGATAGAATAAAAGAGACTAATAGGTAAAACCTGTTTAACTAAGGTAAAGACAGTTTGTTAATAGCAATATGATTAAGGAGACATGTATTAATTGTTGACATTATAGAAAAGTTGGTAAGCAACTCCCTTCTGGTATCCAACTCACATAAAATAAAAATGGACTGTATTTAACTTGCTGATGCATGCATTTGTTTAAAACCAAGGCAAAGCATATTTGATTACTTTGCTGATTTAATTAATCAATATTTAGGTGCCTTCTATCTGTCAAGGATTGTAGGCTGTGGGAATATACTCGAAAACAAATCAATCACAGACATTTACCTTCATGGAGCCTACGTTTTAGTGGAAGAGAAGAGATAGGCAATCAATCAATCTAATATATGGTATTCAAATGGTTGTCAGTGCTCTGAAAAAAATAAAATATTCCTCGGGTGGCCAGTGGATGTTGCACTTTTTGATGGTCAAGAAAGGTCTTACTCAATTTAGACATTGGCTACCAAAAATAGGTGGCTATACAGGACACGAGGTGGCTGGCTTACAAGTTTTCAAGGGTGTGCTTAGTTTCAGAATGAGGTGAATAAGGTAGACTCCCCACAGGATAGGTTTCCTCTTGTCTAGATGGGTCTGGTGAAAGGGAGTGGGGGAGGATGGGATAGGATTTTTTGATTCAATAGTGAATAATTGTTATGACTAATTGCAATTATAATAAAGGTGTTGGTGTTGGTTATATGCCATGGAGTTGGTTCCGACTTATAGCGACCCTGCATAGGGTTTCTGACACTGTAAATCTTTACGGGAGCAGAAAGCCTCATCTTTTTCCCATGGAACAGCTGGTAGTTTCGAACTAGAGCTCCTTGTCATTATAAAGGTTGTTGTTATTGTTGTTAAGTGCCGTTGAGTCTATTCCGACCCACAGCAACCCCTGTTTAGGGTTTCCAAGGAGCAGCTGGTGAGCTTGAACCACCAACCTTGCAGTTAGAATGACTTTGCAGTCTGATGCATTAGCCCAGAGCTAGCTGTACCTAGAAGATGTGAAACGAAAAGGGGGGAAGTAGTTAATCTTGAATTTCAGGAACAGAGGACCCTATAACCATCAAGAGGGAGAACATGAGCAGAAGGAAGCAGAGGCAATGGCATTGAGAGAGAGAGCAGCTGAGGACTCTAGACCCATGGAATGAGAAAGGCTGTGTGACATTTGGCGGGAGGCTGGCATGCAAAATGTGCCCTTTGGCTGTTTAAATGAATATATATTTTCTGCGTGTTTTGTGTACATCAAAAACAACAACAACAACAAAAACAAGAAGAGGGAATATAGAGGTAGATTCTGTTGACTGATGGTGCCTGGAGGGGATTATAATCACTGCAGTGAAACAGAATAAGATAGGTTGAATGCAAAACTGATGATCTGCCTTGTAAAGTATCACTCAATTCACAATAAAAGCTTTAAAAAAAGGCAGGGTAGGGTTTACTGACAAAGTAACATTTTAGCTGAGAGGATATATGCCCCGAGGACATCAGTGGAGATTTTACTCTGAGGTCATGACTTGCTTAGTGTACTTATTATTATGAAGTGCCACTGAGTCGGTTCCAACTCATTGCGACCCTGGATAGGGTTTATGGAACTGTAAATCTTTGTGTGAGCAGAAAGCCTCATCTTTCTCAAAGCAGCTGGTGGGTTCAAACTGACAACTGTGTGGTTTATATTCCAGTGCTGTTAAGTGGATAGAAAAGAAAACAATAGCCTCCTTTATGGAGGATGAACAATTGTATAGAGTTTGGTTTTTACTCTGAGTGAGATGGGAAGCCTTGGGAAGATTCAGAGTAGAGTTGTGTGACATATGCGATTTCTTTTTGAGTGGCAACATTCTTACGCTGTGTGGAGACCACACGCCATAAGGGAGTGAGGGAGGGTAGGAGGTGCTGGTGACTTAGAATGAGCTAGTCATAGTGAGGGTGTTGAGAAGCCCTTGAACTTTGGGTATGCTTTAGTGGGATAGCAGGATTGGAACATGCATGAGAGAGAGAGAGCAATTAAAGATGATTCTTGGATTTTGGCTTGCAGAATTCTAAGGATGGAGTTGTTGTTAACTGAGTTGGAGATGACTGTAGGAAGGGGAGCTGTAACAGAGAAGACCAGGACCTCATGTTTGTCCATGCCACATTTGCATTTGAGAAGCTTATTAGATATGCAAATGGAATGTTGAGTATGCGAGTTGGGTTTAAAGTTGGTATTAAATGGTATTTAAAGCCGAGACTTGATGGGCTCATTGAGGAAGTGTTGCCAGAGAAGAGAAGTTCAGGGACTAAGCTCTGGGTATGTGAAAATTGGAAGGTCAAACATTAGGAAGAATGAACAGAGAAGACTAAGAAGAGGTATCCAGAGCAGTAGAAGAAAAACTCCTTAAGTGTAGAGACTTGGAGGTCACGGGAAGAGATGTTTCAAGGATGAGGAAATCTGCCCTATGTCAAATGCTGCTGGTAGATAAAGTAAGGTGAAGATTAGGACTTGACATTGGATTTAGCAATCTTTGTTGACGTTGTTAGGAACAGTTTTTGTGATAATCAGAGCATAAGCACTTTCCCGCTGTCTATAAGGAAGAAATATATTACAAATAAGGGTGTTGCGACATGGAGATGTTAAATGTCTCTAAGAAGGTTTACAGCTGAAAAATTGGCAAAACTGGGATCTTTTCTAGCCAATTTGATTCGCAAACCTTCACACATGTCCAACACACCTTATTAATTTCCAGGATCTTGTGACAGTTCAGCTTCCAATATGGAAAAACGTGTTGTCTTTTTCTTGTTTTTGTTGTTGGTGCCAGATGCCAATGAGTCGGTTCCTAACTCATAGCATCTTCTGGATAGTGTAATTCAGTTTAGGAACAATTAGTAGTTTTGGTGCTCAGTTTAGAGTTGTTCCTAGTAATGTGGGGAAGGAAGTAGTAATGATTGCAGGCATAGGTGTGGGGAGAAAACTTGGTGGTTCTACTAACTGGTTTCTGTTGTCTCTTTGGTGGACACACTTTGCTTGTAGCTTAGAAACTTTTGACATTAAGTCGACCTGATGATGGATAGAGCATAAGGGGAATAGTTTAGACATCTTCATGGCAGATGTAGAAATTTAAAACATGATTCACAATGCCTCAGTCTTTATGAATCACTTTTTATAACTGTGCTTTATTTTTGACCAGATAGCTCTGCAGTTCTTCAAACAACCAGACTCCAGTGTGCTCAGGACTGGGATAGCAATAAGAAATAAATGTTACTTCCTGTTGCCATCTGTTTATGCCACATGTCCTTTAAAAAAGAAACATTAGGACAACCTTGAGCATAGGAGTCCCAGCGTGACAAGTTCACTGGTAGTATATGAAGGGTCTGCACTGGACAGCTAACCACAAGGTTGCCGGTTCAAACACACCAGCTGCTCCTTGCAAACCCTATATCGGGTTGCTGTGAGTCAGAATTGACTCGACAACACTAAAGAACATACTTCTTGTCACCCAAGTAAGAAAGTTACAATCCTGTGAGCTGTTTAGCGTTCAGAACATTATGTCCATCCTGACTCTTCAATCCCAGAAAACTCTTGTTTGGAGGAAGCAGTTCAGTGATTTTTTTCAGTGAGTTTTATGACCTCACTATTTCAGTACATTATAATAAACAAAATCTGAATTGCCTGCTTCAGTGTTTCCAAGTGCACAGAAAATTCAGTGCTACTGCTTCCGATCACTCTGATAAGGATCACAATAAAACGTCCTGGACTGAGAGGGAGAAAAAAAAAAAAGTAGAACACAATTCAAAAACATAAAAAGATCAGGTTTAATGGTCTGATAAAGACTAATAGAACCCCCAAGACTGTGGTCCTTAGACACCCTTCAAGCCTGCAACCAAACCCAGGGATCAACTTTCAGCCAAACACCAGACAAGCTAAATAATCAAATGTACTGTCAGTACAATCAACCATACTAGACTAAAAGGGCAGCATTTGCCCCAGAACATAGCACTGAATACAAGAAGGAAGCAAGAAAAAAGGACAAATAGAAATGGGGGACCCAGGGAAGATGGGTGTGAGTCTTCTTGTACTGAGGGGTTACAACCAATGTCATGAGACAACATGTGTTTAAATTTCTGAATGGGAAACTAATATGCTCTGTAAACTTTCACTCAAACTAGAATAAATAAATGAAAAAGAAACAGATGGCACTGGTACAAGCATAGAGGAAGTGAAAACTCTTGATGATCTTTCTCTCCATTCTGCCATAATGTATACTTGACTTGGGCAGACCCTCCTGCCAAATGATGCAGGATCAACCATCGAACAGACCTTTAAAGCCTGCCTTCCTTCCTTCCTTCCTGCCTTCCTGCCTTCCTGCCTTCCTCCCTTCCTCCCTTCCTTCCTTCCTCCCTTCCTCCCTTTCTCTCTCTCTCCTGTTAATTGCAGTTAAGGCGAGTGAATTTAGCTATTCCATGTTCATCTTCACTTCTCATGCTCCCCGCTGGTAGTTCATGTGTGTTCATTCTTGGGAAAGAATATGAGTTTGTTTTTCTCTGCATGTCTCAGGTGGCCTGCTCCCTGGGCACAGGAAGTGCACAGAGAAGGTATCAACTCTCCTGTGATGATGCTTGTGCTCCTGGGGTAGAAACGCTTCTGACTTTTGCATTTGAGAATTAGAAAAGCAACATGGAGGAATCGGCATTGACCTGACGCTGGGGTTTTCACATGTCATCTCAACTTTGTTGCAGTTTGTAGAAACATGGGATACCATTATTACATGGGATATCATGGAACAAAGTGGTCTTTTCAAGTAACACTCCATGGATTATTATGGACAGTGTCAAAGGAAAAAGAACAAAAAGAAGAGACCAAAACCCACCAAACAAAACCCACCAAGTTAACCGTGGAAGTATCTGATTGTACTAGTGATGCTGTATGAAGCGTTCTCCACCACCTGTCAAGTGTTCTTGTCAAAAATGTTTGCCTTGAATCTAATGAGGCCTTTAGATGCAACTTCTAGTTAATAGGGAAAACAGACAAACAGGGTAAATGACATTGTAAAGAAATGATCAGATCCCAGATGTCTATAAGCAATTGGTTTTATTTTCTCTCTTTTTTATTTTTTTAAGTTAACAAAAAACAAGGAGGACCTGTTCTAGAACTAAAACGACATAATTAAATGCAGTGCATAAAGCGGGAATATTTTATTTACTAGATTGCGGGGGAAAAAAACCCCATCAGTAACGGACAATGTTTAGGAATTCCAAAGATTTTGTATATGGACTAGAGTGTAGATTCTATTCGAGAATTATTTTGCTGTACAGACTTGTGGTACTGTAGGATAAACATCGGGCTGCTAACCACAATGTCGGCAGTTCAAAACCACCAGCAGTTCCACAGGAGAAAGATGAGGCTGGCTGCTCCTATAAAGTTGTACAGTCTCAGAAACCCTATGCAGGGTCGCTGTGAGTCAGAATTGACTTGATGCCAGTGAGTTTTATTTTTTTAAGTCCAGTCAGAATATCCTTCATGTTGTTGTTAAGTGCCATCAAGTTGGTTCCAACCCATAGTGACCCTGTTTCCAAGGAGTGGCTGGTGAACTTGAACCGCTGACCTTGCAGTTCAAGCGCATTAACCCACAGTACCACGCCAGGACTCCATTCTTTACAGTGTGCTACATCATGTCCTCCCACTGTATTTTGGAAGGAGCCGTAGAAGCTCAGTGATGAAATGCTGATCCCCTAATCACTTCTCAGGAGAAAGATATGGTCATCTGCTTCTGTAAAGATTTTGTTGTTGTTAAGTGCCATTGAGTTGGTTCCAATTCATAGCCACCTAGTATATGGTTTTCAACAAGTGGCTGGTAGGTTTGAACCACGACCTTGAGGTTAGCAGTCCAGTGCTTATCCTATAGGATTGCTGTCAAGTTGGTTCCAACTCACAGTTGCCGACCTTGTGATTCAAAGTCCAGTGCTGATCCTAGCACCATACCAGGAGTCCACACCAGGATTGCAGCCTTGGACCCTCTGTGGGGCAGTTCAACTCTGTTCTCTAGGGTTGACATATTTTTGGAGATTGTTTCATATCCCTAGCTGTAAGTCTATCCCCACTGATGGGCATTAACGTTCTTTCCTCTTTGAAAATGATAACCGTTTTCAAATATATAAAAAGGTAGAATAGTAAGATGTGCATTCTTGTACTAAGAAGAACATTAGCACTTACTTCTCCTTACAGTTTGGGTTCCCTGAGGAGCCGACTCTGACAAGCAAAGCAGTGTGCAGGGCATGCTCTTGGGATCTGAATCCCGAGAAGGAGGGAAGTGTGGCCACAGCATGGGCTATGATGGCTCTCAGTGGAATCTCAGTTGACCCTATGGGATGTTCTGAAGTTGGAACTATCCTTCAGAGCTATCCAGAATTGGTTCGAGGGTGCTGGGCCTTTATATTTCTGCATAGATTAGCCATTGAATGTGGTGACTCCTGTGACTCTCTTTGGCTAAGGCAGTTCTTGGTGGGACTGATAACCGAGAGCTGTGTGCTGACAGCGCTCTGAGCAGCTAGGACAGTACATCTATCTCCAGGCCTATGGAGAAGCTGGCTGCAGCCCAGCATCCCTCGCACTTCCTGTCCTGGCTCACCTACATCCCTTCCAGCAGTTGTCTCCCCCTGCCCTCCTCCCCCTCCCCCTCTGACCTGTGAATGTATGTTACTATGTTTTAGTGAAATCTTGCTTAACTAGGAAGCCTGGAGAATGAAGTTTCCTTGTCAGTGGAATTTTGTGGTGAACAATGGCTGGAAGCGTTGCATGAGGAATCAGGAGCTCTGAGATCAGTTTGCTGTATGATCCATCATGAGTGAGTTTCTAACAGCACCCAAATATCCACCAAATAAAACCCCCCAAGATGTCAGTGAGCTATACTTCTCTGCATCTCTAGATTAGAAAGTCAGATGACTTCTTGTCAGTTCAAACATTTTTTTCAAATCCTTTGCTATAAAAAGCAAAACCCAAACAGCAGTTGTTAAGTACAGTCGAGTCGGTTCCAACTCATAGTGACCCTGTATAGGGTTTCCAAGGCTTTTACATCTTTGCGGGAGTAGAAAGCCTTAGCTTTCTCCTGCAGAACAGCTGGTGAGCTTGAACTGCAGACCTTGTGGGTTGCTGTCCAGTGCTTATTGGATAGAGCCACCACGCATTCAGCAGTAGGTAGACCATTAAACGCTTGTTTACAGCTTGGTGCACAGATCTAGGCAAAGGACGTGTTCTCTGACTCCACTTTATTCATTGCTTTCAGTGCTAGTACATTTTTGAGACCAGATTATACCTCTTTTCCTCACTTATGTTCTCGCATTTATACTTCCTTCCTCCTTCCCTGTCTCTTCCCTCTTTCTTAACCAGTCACTTTGGAAAGTAGTTGTTGTCTCTGGCCTTAGAGGTTTCATCACATCACGTGGTTTATTGTTCTTCCTCTGTACTGTCTCAGAGTTTTCTTTCAGAATGCTTATCTTTTTAGCTAAGCTGCTGATCACTGTATGCCCAGATTTAGCATGATAGTTTGATATTTAGTTTCCTTGTCTGTGATTTTTTTTCTCTCTCTTCTCTGGGCAAAACTTCCACATTATGGGTTTCGAACACTTTTAGCATATTGCTTATTTGTTTAGCTGTTTACTTGTTGAACCATTACATCTTTCCACAATTTGGCCCAGTTCAAGACCAACATGAAACTTCAAGTAATTTGTCCCTTCATCAAACCTGTATTTAGTAAATTTCTAGTTAAATATAGAGTAGTGAACTGTATGTTTTAGAATCCAAATTTATTGATGAATTGACTGGACATTGTATGATTGCCAGGGTCTGGCCTCAGCAAGGGGGTTAGTACCCGAAGTTGGGGTGTCCGGCGATGATGGCGAGAGAGAGAGAGAAAACAGACACACAGAAGGCAGAGAAAACAGATACAAAGAAGACAGACACACAGGCTTGAAGCAAGCTGCCAGACAGACTGCTCAGAGACTGACATCATACACAGAACTAGCACCCCATAACTCTAGGTGGGATATTTGAAGAGGTGAAAGAGAGAGAAAGAAACACTCGGAGACCAGAGTGGATACAAGCTGACAGGCAGATAGTCCTGCTGCTAAGGATGCTCCCAGAACTATATCTACCCCAGTCTTTTATTAACTTTTTTAAGGAAGAGATCTTTACAGAAGAAGAATGGGATTATTCAGATAAGACAATGCTTAATGATTCACAGAGACAATCTTTAAGATAACTTAAGCCAGTAAACCTTACTTAAACCAATATTCCTTTCTTCTTTACTGGGTTTAAGCTTCACTTGGATCAAACTGATTGAACCCAGGGTGGTCCGAGGGAGTTGCCCCCATTGTCCTTAATCCCGTATTCCCAGAATTTACCACTCCACCCCAAGTGAATATACCCCGGGCAGTTCCTCTCCAGAGCCTCCCTGCTTAATCCCAGTAAACCTGTCCTTGTTCGTCCTCTGAGGAAGTTTTACTGCCTTGGTTCTAGGGGGAAAATCTTGACCTTAGAAACTTAGGGGAATATTGCATTTCTCTGTGGACATCCAGGGCTCATGTATGAAATTATTAACAAGCACAACTAAACAATCAGATGAGGGACAGTATGCTAAGTCTGCTAGATGGCCAGCGTCTGGTCCTCAGAGCCTGCGGCCTGTACGGTCCACCACACTCAGGTCAGCGTGGTCTACAACATATGATAATGGAGCCTGCTCTTTATGTAGACAGTTTTTAGTTTTTCAGAATGCTTTTCCTTTATCCTTAGAGACCTTTGTGTAAAACTGACCTAGAAATCTATGTTGCATCTTTATTAACTCGGGGTGTTGAACATCAAGTTCCATCTTTTGTGCCTCTAAAGTAGCGATCTTTTCCATTTTATTATTGCCATTCTCACGGCTTGTTGTTGTTGCTAAGTGCTGTTGAGTCAATTCCAACTCGTAATAAAACTGTGCAGGGCTTCCAAGGAGTGGCTGGTGAGCTTGAAACTGCCAACCTACTGTTCAAACCGACCTTGCAGTCCAGTGCATTAACTCACAGCACCACACTACTACCCTTCACATTTTTAGTAAGTACATCTTATGTGGCAGACACTTTGCTAAGTATCATAGGGTTGTGGATAGGTATGATCACTGTTCTTAGGAGCTTAAAGAGTAGAAGGGGAGACAGGCAAAGCAGCTCAGAACTAACTAAAGGGAGATTTCAGTAAACTTAGACATCATTCTTTTTCACTTGTAATACTATAATAGCTTCAATGGTCTTACAGCCCAGAGTTTGATCCCTCTCCAATGTATGTATGTATTGCAGCCAAAGTGATTTTTTCTGAAAAGCAAATTCAGATTTAAAACACTTCACCTGTTTCCATTGCTGCTAGATTGCAGTGCACACTCTTTGGAATGGCTTATCTACTAGCTCATTATGGTCTGGTGCGTGTTGGCATGTTGGTTGTTTTTATCATTTTTCATTTGTACTCTGCATGCCAGTCCTACTGTCTAGAAAGATAAAATCTCTTAACTGTGAAGCTTTGAACATTTAGTTTTCTGGGCTGTGTTCTTGGTTAATCCTTACTCAATCTCTTTATTTATTTTTTATCCTCCCAAGAATTCTTCCTGAATCATTTGAAGTATGAGGAGGTCTTTAAAAAGTTTGTGGAAAAATCCATTATCTTTTATTATCTTTAGTTCCATTTTCTGTGAACTTTTTGAAGCACCCTAGTATAGGTTAGGGGATCCAACTTTTGGGTTCCCAGAGGCCTTGGAACTTCTTCTGTATCTCACTCTGGGAGCTGTTAGTTTACACATAGAAAACTAGGTCTCAGAAGTGAGAGCTGATTGAAGGCCGCATCATTAGTGGAAGCACAATCTAGAGAGACGGACATTTGAATCCAGTACTTAGTCATTTTTAAATCTTTTTTTTTTTTTCCAAATCTCTTCTAGTCATAGTCTATAAGGAGCTCTGGTAGCATAGTGGTTATGAATTGGGCTGCAAATCTCACGGTCAACAGTTTGGGAGAAAGAGAAAGATGAGGCTTTCTGTTCCTGAAAGATGTACAGCCTCGGAAACTCTGTACAGGGTCGCTGTGAGTCAGAACCGACTCCATGGCACACAGTCACCACCAGTTATAGTCTGTACTTCTCACCAAATGTTTTTGCCCTGTTGGGTTTGGGTAAGAGAAGTTGGGAGAAGATACTGATAGGATGGCCTGATTCAGCTGTGGAGGTAAGCAGAGTTCATTGTAATTGTAAACACTTGAAACTCTAGCGTGAGTAACAAATGAGCCATCTCAGCAGCAGGAGGAGGGGAGGATCTCATTACCGTCAGAGAAGACCAGGAATGGACTGCGTCTATTGCATCCCTGCACATGAAACCTCCCTTGACCCAGGGACAGACAGCTGTGGCACTGGAGGAGAGGCCGAGGAGCAGCGGCAGCAGCAGACCCAAGAATCAGTGTGTGAGACGGAGCAGTGGGCTTGCCAGGCCACAGAGCAGGGAACGCTGAGTGACTTTGGGCAGGAGCTTGCTTGTTGAGTGGGGTACCATCAGCCACTTAAGTGGGGGAGCTAGATTTGCTGATCCACGGAGCTAGAGCTGAGTGCCTTCAAGTGGAGGCTTAAGGTGGCGTGGTGTGTCCTGTGGGCATTTAACAACAGCTGACTGGAACAACCGTGCCCTGAATGGACCTAATAAACTGTAGAACTCTGGATATGGTGTCTGAGTCCTGTGTGACCATGACAATGGATTATTGAACCCAGCTGAGGAGTAGAGAGAATTGTGCGAGGGCTGGTTGTGCCTCCTATTTTTGTACTAGCAAATCTCTAAATATAATTTTAAGCCAAATTTTGATGCAAACAAATATTTTAGGATTTTTTTTAGATATATCTAGGATCATCCCTGGACTGCAAACTGCGAGATTGGTGGTTCAAAACCATCAGCTGCTCCTTGGAAATCCTATACAGGTTGCGATGAGTCAGAACCAAGTTGATGGCACTTAATAACAACAGCAGTCTAAGAAAAAGAAACCAGTCTTAGAACAACTCATTTTATAAGATTACACCAAAATTTGAAAGATAGCTCCACTGGCTAGTTGAATTGTGTCTATTTTATTCACTGTTATGATATGCTACATCTACTGGGGTGTGGCTCTGTAGGATCAGCACTGGACTGCTAACCACTGTGTCGGCAGTTCAAACCCACCAACTGCTTCTCAGAAACCCTGTAGAGGGTCACTATGAGCTAGAACTGGTTCAATGGCATATAACAACAACTGTGGGACAGAAACAAAGTGGAGATTCTGTTCTAAAATGTGTATGAATTACTATTATTATGACATCTGTATTCGTTCCCTAGGGCTTCTGTAACAAATCACCACACATATGGTGGTTTAAACCAACAGAAACTTATTCTGGAGTCTAGAAGTCTGAAACCTAGGTGTTGGCAGGGCTGTGCTCCCCTTGCAGGCTCCCAGGGAGAATCCTTCCTCACCTCTATTTTAGCTTCTGGTGGTTGCTTGTAATCCCTGGTATTTCTTGGTTTGTGGTGTGTCATTCCAGTCTACTTCTGTCTTTACAAGATCACATTCTGTGTGTCCTCTGTACTCTGTCTAAATCTTCTCTTTTCCCTTCTAAAGACCCTGGTCATTGGATTTGGAGCCCGCGCTAGCATGCCCCTCATTTTACCTTGATTACGTCTGCAAGACCCTGATTCTAAGTAAGATCACATCCCAAGGTTTGTTGTTGTTGTTAAGTCTGTTCCAACTCGTAGTGATCCTGCACAGGGTTTCCGAGGCTGCAGATCTTTACGGGAGCAGACAGCCTTATCTTTCTCCCGCAGAACAACTGGTACTTTCCAACTGACGACCTTGAAGTTAACAGCCCAATTCGTAACCACTACACTACCAGAGCTCCTTATCCCAAGGTTTAGGACTTATTTATTTGGGGAGCAATACAGTTCAACCCATTACAGGAGTAGAATTTCATTTGAAAGCCATTTTGGTAATGGGATTTGAAGTCTGCAATATTGTTTCTAATAAAGTCATGTAAGTCAGTTCTCATATTCAGATGTTAGAATTGTATTTGGCAAGCATATACAGTAGTCCTTTTATAGTGTGGCACATAGTCAATGAAAGATACTAACCTGGTGAAAAGGCTAAACTTATTAAATTATAAGTGACAGTTTTAGAAGAAACCAGAAAATGGGAAGTAGAATATGAAGTAGTAAAATCTACTGTTGTTTTTTTTTTAAAAAAATCAGTTAATATTTACTGAGCATTTGCCATGTGCCTGGAATTGTGCAATGTATATTGCAGATATGGTCTCTGTTAATCTTTGTGACAACTTTCTGAGAAGAGGAAATTATTATCCATCTTTTGAAGATGGGCAAGCTAAGGCCTCGAAAGGTTGACATTCCAAGATTATATAGAAGAGCCAGAGTTTGACTAGAGGTCTTCTGATCGTTAAGTTTGGTGCACTTTCAATTTTTTTTGCTATTGTTGTTGAGTGAAGCAAAGGTTTACTATTTGTGTAACACAGCAGAGAAATAGGTGAATTAGTTGGAATAGAGATGTACATGAAATATAATAAAAAGAAATGCCTTAATACTCACTTCTGAGATTCCTGTTCATCATGTTTTTTTTTTTTTAATACTTAAAATAATTCATAATTAATTCTACAGATAACTCTTTTGGTGAAAAATCTAAGCCTCAGAACTGAGATATGATTCAAGACTGCATAGTAGTCACAAAACAGGAAGTAGCCTGATATTTGAATCCAGAGTTTTATCATTTAAGAATCTTTTTTTAGTAGCCAATCTGTAAATGTAATTTTAAGCCAAATTTTTAATTCAGACTGAATGTTCCTAGGTTTCTTCTTCTTTTGGAAACATCATATCTTAGAAGAAGCATAACAACAGTCTTCAAACATAGCTATTTGCAAAATTACTCTAAAATTTGAAAGACAGCATTCTGCCTTAATATATTAGATACACAAAGACTGTGTAATTAATTGTGCACAGTATTTTGGAGAGTTAGTAAAACAATGTTTCCATAAATTTTTTTTTCAAGGTAATACCTTATTAGATTTTTCTAGTCATTTGCTCAATCAAGTTTGCTTTTGGCCTTTTCTATGAAATATGGTTCATTTATTTATTTTTAACCCAATGAATAATGTCCTGTCAGTTGTTTCATTTCCATTTAATATAAACCTTTAAAAATTGTATTTAATTTCCTTCGTAGAACAGTTGACAATGTTAGAAAATGAAGAATAGACTATTACCTGATAAGTAGACCCATTGAACTCTGATGGTTGAAAAATTGCATTTCCTGAATTTATGTTGCCTCCTAACCCCACTCCCCACTTGCCTTAAGAAAAATTCCTCTTTGCCAATTTAATGTGTCTTGGTCCATCAGTTGTTTATTTAATTTAAAGAAATTTAAATTTGAATTCCTGTGATATGCTTAATTAAGTGACTTTGTCCTCGAAAATGTGCCTATTTTGTTGTTGTTGTTTTAATTAGTTGATTAGAAGTAGGCTTATGCGGCCAAATCAGTGCGAGGATTGCTTAATTCTTCTTAAAATATTGGTGCTCTACTATACTGTCATCATGAGCCCTGGTGTGGTGCTGTAGGGTAAGCACTGGACTGCTAATGGCGCTAACTGCAAGGTTGGCAGTTCAAAGGCACCAGTTGCTGGGTTGCTATGAGTTGAAACTGATTCGACAACACATGACAATAATAACATTCGATCATCGTAAGCTGTGTTATCCTGTATTTTATCGTACATCACTAGTGCTTCTGATAGTTTTCCTGCAGTTTCACTTTCATCTTAATAGGTTCAACGTTGTTAAAGAAAAAAATGATCTTGCAGCATTTTGGGTTTTGATGGACTGAGATTTGATTTTTTCCTTTCATATCCTTTTCTGTTGAAGAATTTTCAAACAGCTTATACAGTGAGCAGAAGCTTCCCCATTGCCCTAATTTCCTTGTGCTGTCAGGACAGAAATGCCGTCATGACATTGCTCTGAAGAATAACAGTGTGCTGTCTGACAGTGGTGGAGGCTGCGTGTCTAAATCAGGGTCTTGGCTCTAAGGGAGGGCACTCATGATTTGTAAGCTGGTTATTTGGGATTGTGCATGTGTGTTTGTGGTGCTTAGCAGACTTTCTGACACTCGGGAGGTTCTTCATAATTATCACCTAGTAGTAGTGGTGTCCTGGTGTGGCGCTGTGGGTTAATGCGCTGGGCTACAATGTCACTTTGAACGGTTCAACCTCAGCAATCACTCCTTGGACACCCTATGGAACCAACTCGATGGCATTTAACACCAACAGTACTGGTGTGGCACTATAGGATGAGCATTGTACTACTAACTGCAAGGTCAGCAGTTCAGACCCACCAGCAGCTCCTTAGAAACCCTACACAGGACCGCTATGAGTTGGAACTGACATAATGACACTTAACAACAGCAGTAGTGGTGATAATAGTCTTTGTACATAGAACCTTCTGAGGACCATTTTTATATTTGACTTGTCTGTTTTGTAAAGACGGATGACTTGGGGTCAAAGTACAGGCTTGATCACTAGTTCTGTGTCCCAGAGCAAATGCTGCTTTGTTCTTAGTGTCTATCCTGCCAACCTCCAAAGACTATTTTGAGAATCATAATAAAGTTGTTTTCAAACAAAGTGCTTTATGAACTGTGAAGTACTAAAAAGATATGAGGTCTTCAAGTCATTAGCCTTTCATTGGTAAGTTTTTAAAATTGTAAACTCTTGGAGCCTTAGTTTTGGGGTTCCTGGTATGGCGCTGTGGATTAATGCACTGGACTGCAAAGTTGGTTTGAACCTCAAGGTCGGTTCAAGCTCACCAGCCGCTTCTTAGAAACCCTGTGTTGTTGTTGTTGTTGTTAAGTGCCATTGAGTTGGTTCCGACCCATAGCGACCCTGTGTAGGGTTTCTGAGGAGCGACTGGTGAG
>NW_006408539.1:9338994-9340651 GCF_000296735.1 Chrysochloris asiatica
GGGAATATTGCATTTCTCTGTGGACATCCAGGGCTCATGTTTGGAATTAAATAAATATGAGTAAACAATTTGATGAAAAACAATTTGCTATTAACTGCCAAGTGGCTACATCTGTTACACTCGGGCCTATAGGGCCTTGAACCTCTGACCAGTCTTACACGGTCCGCAACACTTCACAACAACAAAATGCCTTAGTTTTGGGGACCTGAAACTGGCTTAAGCTAGTCATTTCTGCTCGGGAATAGTGAGTGTTTAAATGACTAAAAGGATTGCATGCTTGTTTTCAGATTGTGTAAGTTGACTTCATAATAAAAATGTGTAACATGTTTGCAAGAGAAATATCGTTTGAGCTGACATTATTCTTATATATTTTCAGATTTGAAGACACCATGGCAGGAAATAGCCTAGTTCTACCCATCGTTCTTTGGGGTCGCAAAGCACCAACACACTGTATTTCAGCAGTTCTTTTAACAGATGATGGGACCACCATTGTCACTGGATGCCACGATGGACAAATATGTCTTTGGGACCTTTCGATAGAACTGGAAGTGAGTATGCCTCATGCACATTTCAAAGAACAAGAAACTATTTATTAGAAATTGACAAGGTCCAAGAATAGCAACTGGGCTCACAATATTAGCTGAGAACTAGGTTTTTGTTATAGTTGGCTTTTAGAAGAGATCTGCACTGATCATTCATGGTGTTCATCACCCTTAACTTAGGCTGGCTTTTGCTATTTTCAAGTATGTTGTCTACTCTAAGTGACTTAGTATTTGTTGCATTGACAATTTTTAAAAGATTGTGACCTAACTTAAGGTGAAGACTAGTAACCCAATTAAAAAGTGGGTGAGGGACTTGAGTAAACATTTCTTCAAAGAAAATGTACAAGTGGCCCATAAACTTGTGAAAAGATGCTCAAAGTTGTTAGTTATTGTTGTTTTGAGCTGCTGTCAATTTAGCCCCTATTCCTGGCAACCCAGGCCCAACAGAACGAAATGTTATATAGGCCTTAACGTCCCGTGATTGGTTGTAGATCAGACCACTGTGATCCATCCAGTTTTCATTGGCTGATTTTTAACCTGTTCAGCACCATAGCAACATGTAAGCCTTCACTGACAGAGGGGTACTGGCTACGCATAAGAGTCCTTGACTGGAAATGGAACCCAGGTCTCCCTAGGGCAGGTGGGGAACCTGTTTTCTGCCTAAATTTATAACATCATTTGTGGGCCATACAAAATCATCAACTTAAAAATTAGCCTGCTATATTTGGTCAAACATTTAATTAACTCACCTTACTGTGGCACTGCAGAATGATGCACTGGACCGCAAGGTCGATTCAAACCATGAGCTCGGCAGTTCAAATTCACCAGCTATTCCTCAGTAATCCTACACGGGGCTGCTATGAGTCAGAACTGAATCAACGGCACTTAATAAAAACAATAATGTAATGGCACTGGACCATAATGATGATTTGAAGCACAAGGTTGGTGATTCCAACTCACCAGCTACTCCTTGTAAACGTTATACAGGGTCGCTATGAGTTGGAACTGACTCAGTGACAACAACAAATGGTAATGACTAACTGCGTTGGCCTTGGCAGGGCCAGACCAATTGATACCAAGTTCTCGATACAGAGGCCAGACCAATTGATACCAAG
>NW_006408539.1:9341426-9375742 GCF_000296735.1 Chrysochloris asiatica
GGTGTGCCAGGCCCAAGCTATGGTAGTTTCAGTAACCTCATATGCTTGTGAAAGTTGGACAGTGAATAAGAAAGACTGTAGAAGCATTGATACATTTGAGCTATGGTGTTGGAGGAAAATATTAAAAGTACCATGGACTGCCTAAAGGACAAACCAATCTATGTTGGACACAGTACAGCCAGGAAGCCAGGATGGTCAGACTTTGTGTCTCATACTTCGGACATATTGTCAGGAGGGTACCAGTCCCTGGAGAAGGATATCATGCTTGTTAAAGTGGAGGGTTGGAGAAAAAGAGGAAGACCCCCAGTGAACTGTATTGGGTTAATGACTGTAATGATGGGCTCAAGTGTAGCAATGATTGTGAGGTTGGCTAAGGACCAGGCGGTGTTTCATTCTGTTATGCATAGGCATAGGGTTGCTACGAGTTGGTACCAACTTGATGGCACCTAACAACAATAACAACATGCCAGATGTTCCCTATCCCTGCCCCAGAGGAAGGCGTGTATTCTTCCATTGAACCACAAATGTCCTATATTTACCCACTAGAAAAAAAAACACATCAGTACCACAATAAGTTGGCATCTCACACCAAGTAGATGGCTTTCTCAGAAAAGTGGAAAATACCCTGTGGGGAAGGATCCAGAGAAATTAGAATCATCCTGCATTGCTGATGGGAATGTAGAATGGTGTCGCCTCTGTGGAAAACAATGTGACAGTTCCTTAAAAAGTTACCCATAGAACCAGCAATGCTACTTCTAAGTGTGTACTCAACCAATTGGAAAGCAGGTACTCATACAGATACACACATACATAGCAATATCCATTGTAGCAGTATTTACAAAGCTAAACACTTGGGAACGATTCATGTTCGTCAACAAATCAAGGAATGAATAATATGTATAATACTAATTAATAATGAGAGTATTATTCAATCATGAAGAGAAGTGAAGTTCTGAATCATGCTGCACCATGGATGAAAACATGCTGAGGACACTTAAAGGACACATGGTTTATGATTCCGTGTGAATTATCTAGAATAGGCAAATACTTGGAGACCAAAGTTTATTAGTGGCTACTGGAGTTGGGGAGAAGACAAGGGAATAGAAATGATTTTTGTAGGGGTGTTGAATTTCTGCTTGTGCTGGCGTAAAACTTGTGGAAATGTCACCGAATTACACAGACTTAACTTTTTTGTTGTATACATTTAACCACAATTTGTTGTTGTTGTTAAGTGCCGTCGAGTCGGTTCCGACCCAGAGCGACCCTGTACAGGGTTTCCAAGGCTGTAAATCTTTACAGGAGCAGAACGCCTCATCTTTCTCCCGCGGAACAGCTGGTAGTTTCGAACTGCTGACCTTGCTGTTCGCAGCCCGATTTGTAACCACTACACTACCACAATAGAGTAATAATAATAAAAAGGACTTAGACTAAAGAAGGCTCCCAAGTAGTACTTAAAACCTGTTTTAAATGCTTATAACCTTCTAAGGTGAGTGTTTTGAAAGGGGATAGAATTTTTTTTTTTTTAATATAAATTTTTATTGTATTTAAGTTTTTTAAAACCAGTTATGTTATTTACCATCATTCCTTACTATGGAGAGCTCAGTGTGCTGTACTCTCAGGCCCTGTCAGTGGACAGAGCTGGGGCAATACCAACTAGGGGACACACACACACACACACACACACACACAACACGAGTTCATACCAGTACCTCCCCCATCAGTGTAACAGCACAGGGTTGATTCTTTTCCATTCTTGTAGCTTAAGCTTTGGCAACTTTCCTCAGGAGTTTAGCTGTAGCAGGAAAATTAGAAAATGGAATGATAGCAGGTAGGAATGTTGGGCCAGTGAAGCTGACTTTTTAAAATACTTTTTTTGGGTAACCAATGTGTTAAATATAATTCACATTTTGAGGACTAAGGGGTACCTGACCCAAAATATTGTATTTCCTTGGCTTTTTTTTTTTTTTTTTTTTTCTTGGCTTTTATAAAAAAAAAAAACACTTTTTGTTGTGAATTAAGTAACAGTTTTTAGAGAAGATCAACAAGTCATACACTCCACATTCAACAAGTCATATATTTTGTTTTATTGCAGTCATTGCAATCCCCTCCATGTAGTTTCAGTTATCTGTGAATTATTTCCATTTGACCCGCCTTCTCAGTCTTGTCCTTAGGTAGCTGCTGCCTTTACCTTGAATGGTTGACCGTTCCATGGTGAACACACCTTATCAGTGTTGGTGTCCCCACTATATACTTATCTACCACTTGGCTGAAAATTAAGCCATGAGGGTGAACTCAGTTCCAGACCCGAAGGGTGATTAGGGCCACAGTTTGGGGTTTCTCCCGTCAGTTTCTAGCCAGTAATTGTCTTTTTTATAATTTTGAGTTTTATAATTTTGAGTATTTTCAATCACCTCATAAGCATGCAAAAGCTGGGCAATGAATAAGGAAGACCAGAGAAGAATTGATGCATTTGAATTAGGGTGTTGGTGAAAGAGATTGAATATACTGAATACTGACTGTCATGGAAGGAAAGCCAGAATGTTCCTTAGATGTGAGGATGGTGAGACTTGTTCCTTGTACTGTGGAGATACCAGTTTCAGGAGAAGCACATTATGCTTGGTAAAGTGGAGTCAGCGAAAAAGAGGAAGACCCTCAACAAGATGGGTTGACACAGTGACTTCTATCCAGTTCAGTGATGCTGTGTTCACAGGGTGTGTAACGGTGATCTCAGCCCAGTGGTGAATGTTGAAGGAATGCTGCACACCCTTCCTGTGGTCCTGATGGGAGAAGTATTCAGACTTTCCCTGTAAACTATGATGCTAGTTTAGGCGTTTCATAGATGCTTTATCAGGGTTAATAACTTGCCTTTCTGTTCTTATCTCCTGAGAGTTTTTTCATGAATGATCTGGTGTTGTAAAAGCCATTTTTGCATCTTTAGAGATGATCACATGACTTTCCTCCTTTAATCCCTTAATATGGTGAGTTACATTGCTTTTCAAATGTTAATTAACCTTGCATTTCCAAGTTAAGCCCCACCTGGTCCGTGATGAATTAAACTGGCTGATATTTTATTAGACATTGTTTTTGATCTATGTACTTGTGGAGCATAGGTGTGAAAATGTCTTTTTTTTAAATGTGTTTGTCTAGTTTTGGTATTTGGATAATGCTTGTGGTATCCAATAAATCCTGATAGCGCTGACGGGTAAACACTGAGCTGCTAACCACAAGGTTGGCATATAAAACCCACCCACTGCATTGTGGGAGAGAGGTGAGACTTTCTGCTCCTGTAGTAGTCTTTTGTTGTTGTTGTGAAGTGCCATGGAGTTGGTTCCGACCCTTAGCGACCCTGTACAGGGTTTCTGAGGAGCAGCAGGTGAGCTTGAACCACCAACCTTGCAGTTCAACTGGCTAAGTAGTCTTTTCAGCTTCTGAAACCCTATATGGGGTCACTGTGAGTTGGAATCCTCTCTGGCAGTGGGTTTTGGGTTGCATGAAATGAACTGGGACATTTCCCCATAGCTTCCATTTACTTAGAGCATGTGTATGATTGGAATGATTTCTTCCTTAAATGCTGTCAGGAATTCACCAGTGAAAGCATCTGAGCCTAGAGGTTGCTTTGTGGGGATGGTTTTAAATTACATATTCAGTTATTTAAAACGTATTGAGCTATTCTGATTTTCTTTCCTTTTTTTTTTCTTTCTGCTGTTTTTATAATCTCTGTCTTTCAAAGAATTTTTCTGTATCAGTTAAGCCTAGGGTTGGCTTATCTGTACACTCGTGTATTTTTATATTTTTAAAGGGTTAACAAACTCAAGAAAATCCTAGGAAGGATTAATTTGCAATGGAGATCACCATATATGTGTCACAAAGTCTTTGTAGATACGCTTTGCTAATCCTGATTTAGGCTGTCCTCATTTATTGCTGTAAAATTGTCTTTAGTGTCTGGTATTATTTTAATGTGCAGATTTTTAGAGATTGCTCCTCTTTTCTTCGTAATAATAGCAATTTGGGTCTTTTGTTTCTCTGAATCAGCCGAGCTAGAAGCTTATCAATTTTATTGATCTTTTTAAAGAACCAACTTTGTTTTCATTGACTTTTCTTATTTTGTGTCTATTTACTGTTGTCCTTATTTCCTTTTTTACTCATCTTGGATTTAATTTACTTTAAGCCTTTTCCTAGTGTCTTAAAGTGGAGTCTTAGTGATGTTTCTTTTCTAATCCAAACATTTAAAACTGTATTTCCAAATGTTGATATATTATAGTTTTTAAAATTTTATTTTAAACTTAGTTAAGAACATCTTCTAAATGTCCTGAATGGTTCCTTGAAGAAATTTAGAATTATGTTGTTTAGTTTTCAAATACATATGGGGAGTTGCCAGATCTCTTTCCTTTCCTTCATTCTAATTTAATTTCCCTGTGTTCAGAGAAAGTACTCTCTTTCTCCAGTCCTTTAACATGTGTTGAGACCTGTTTTATAACTGAGCCCATGGCCTGTCTTGGTCAGAGGTCATGTGTGTGTGTAAAGAATACATGTTCTGCTCTTCTTGGAGTGTTCCAGTAATGTCATTTAGGTCGTGTTGGTTTACAGTGTTGAGGCTCTATTTATTTTGTGGGTTAGGCATTGTGCTGTTAGCCATAGGTTGGCTGCTCCATGAGAGAAAGATGATACTGCCTGCTCCCATAAAGTGTTGCCAACTTGGAAACCCTATATAGGGTTGCTGTGAATTAGAATTGATGCACTGTCAATGGGTTTGGTTTTAGTTTTGGGGTAAGCTTCATTTTTGGAGAGATTTGAATATTGTTTTTAAGTTTACTGAGGAAATTAAGGAATTGGGCAAGCGTTTTTATCAGTAGAAGACTACGGAGTCTCTGCATGGAAATGGGGTTGGATGAGCAAGAAAATTTGAATTTATGAAAAGATTTTTAGACCCATTCCAGCCATGAACAATCATTGAGTCTTTCTGTTCGTTATAAATATGCAACAAATGGCCAAGGTGCATTTAATTTGGAAATTTTTTTTCAATTATTATACACCAGAGTCTTAGAAAAATTTCAGTATTCTTCCCATGAAGTATTTGATTTTGAGCAATTTCCTTTTCCTGATAGATTAGTATACTTTGTAAAATATACACTAGGGGAATACAAGAGTTTGTAAGATACTGGTCACATTCTATATCTGATGTGGGTTTGGGCATCTTTATATGGTGATTGACTATTTTTTTTATATCTTACATATGTTACAAATATCATGCATGTATCAAGTATTTAATTAATGAATTAAAAAATATATCCTGAAGTAACCCGGGGCTTAAAGTAACCTGAACTTACTTCATTGGTACAAAACATATCATTTTATACAAAGCAGGTACATTGCTGGCCTAATTGCACTCCAGTGTTAGCCTAGGGTGTATTAAGTCATCATTACTGTATGAAAGTATGCCACTAATTCTGTGGTCCATGAAGGACAGTTAGTAGATAAAAGTACTTTCAGACTAGTGAAGGTAGTGTTTGAAAGGTGGTTGTTATTAATAAGTTTCCTAGAGTTGGTTCCCACTCACAGCAGCCCATTATTGGCTTTCTGAGGAGCTGCTGATGAGTTTGAACTGGCGATCTTGTGGCTCAAACTGACCTTGCAGCCCTGCACCTATCCTAGAGTGCCACACTAGGACTCCATTTGAAAGGTAAATGAGGTCATATTACTGTACTTTATACACAAATTCAAATTATTTACCTGATTTCTCACTAGACTATATCTTAGTGTTAAAACTGCTTAGTGTGAGTGCTAAGGAGGCTGGTGACACTGTAGAATAAGTACTGGACTGCTAACCACAAGAAGGCTTTCTGTTTCCCATAAACATTGACAGCCTTGGAAACTCTATGCAAGTTCACCGTGAGTCGGAATAGACTCCACAGCACCTAGCAACAACAACAGTGTGCATTCTGGTTCCATCACGTTCTGTATGATATTGATTGGACAAGTAATGCCGCCTCCTGGAGCTTGAATTTTTACTTCACAACTGGTTGGCAGAGGGATTGTTTTCCCTCAATTGGTTGGTAACTCACTGTTTTGCTGCCTTTTAGCTTTTGGCATTTGAGCAATTTTTTTCACATCTGCAACTGTATATTATGTTGGAAATCTAACAGGATTTCTAGTTACAAGGTTAATTAAATAAATTCTTACCCAGACATTTCTGTACTTCCAGGTGAATCCCCGAGCGCTGTTGTTTGGCCATACCGCTTCCATCACCTGCCTGTCTAAAGCTTGTGCCGCCAGTGAGAAGCAATACATTGTGAGTGCGTCTGAAAGCGGGTGAGTATTTTCTTAGTCATTTCGTTTCTCTACAATTCTTCATTGCAAACATATCGATGCTACTTTCTCTTCCCACCCTTTTGGAGTTTCTCTTAAATAAAAGTTTTCACTTGTGTAACTAAAATTTTACCGCTATCAAAATTCAAACTGAGATATTTAAAATATAATTTGAAGCATGTGAATTTTATCTCTCTGAATAATTTTTACACTTTGATTGTAATTTATGAATATGCCGTTGCCTTGCTTTTGAGAAATTCAGAGTACCATGGACATCAAAGCGTGACTGTTAACCCCCAGGACATTCGTTGGGGTTGGGAGACAACTTTCTGTTTATTAGAAAACATGGAAAATGCTAGACTAACATCAGTTTGGAAGATGAAGCCATGTAAAAGTTCATGTAGTTACACTGAATGTTTGTAAATACACTAATATAACTGTGTGTGTTCCTGAATCTCAGATATAGTTTGTTGTGTTGGACAGTATAGGATTCTTGGTGGTGCAGTGGTTAAATGCTGAGCTGCTAACTGAAAGGTCAGTGGGTTCAGCCCACAGGTTGCTGTGTGGATGAGAAGACTTGGCAATCTGCTTCTATAAAGGTTTCAGTCTAGAAGTTCAGCAGAGGGAAATTCAGCTCTTGCAGGCTTGCCATGAACCAGAATGGCCTTACCATACCCAACAGCAATAGTTGTAAGTGCCAGCCTGTGGGAATTTTCACAACTTTTTTGGTGCTTCTTGTTGTTGTTAAGTGCCATGGATCCCCTTCATACTCATATATATAGGGGTTCCAAGGAGCGATTGTTGAGTTTGTACCAGCGACCTTGTGGTTCAAACAGCGCCATACCAGGACTCCTTTGGTGCTGAGAAAATGACATATTTACACAATGTATTATTGACAAGCATTGGGGAAATTGAAGAGAACTATTAGAGTCCCTATTCCAATTCATAGTGACCCTCCATAGATTTTCTGGGACCGTTCATCTTTAGGGGAGCATGCAGCCTCATCTTTTCCCCTGGGAGCTGCTGTTGGGTTTGAATCGCTGAGTTCAGGATTGACAGCCTAGCACCTAAATTCCACCAGGGCTAGATGTGCATAAATGGATTGAATGTTTTGTGAAAAACGATCTCATACACATGTTGTTGTTGTGAAGTGCTGTCGAGTCGATTCCGACCATAGCGACCTTGTGTAGGGGTTCCAAGGAGCAGCTGATGAGCTTGAACCACTGATCTTGCCTTTCAAATGACTTTGCAGTCTGACACATTAGCCCACAGCGCCACACCAAGACTCCCTCATGCTATATTCATACTATATAAGATATTGGAAAAGAACATCTTTACTAAAACTTTAACAGTATGAGAATTATTGCATCTTATTTATTGACATTTCTAATTTCCATATCGTAAGGTACAGTTCTGAACCAACTAATTTTGCTCTTATGTTTAGTAAGTGTAGACTCCTAGTGTGGCACTGTAGTAGTAACACTGGATTTCAAACCACAAGGTCGGTGGTTCAAACCTACCAGTTGCTCCTTGAAAACACTATATAGGGTCACTATGAGTCAGAACTGACTCGATGGCACTCAACAACAACAACAACAACAATATGTTTAATTGGGAGCATGGTGGCTCTATACAAGAAGCACTGGACTGCGAATCACAAGGTCCTCAGTTCGAGCCTCCCAGCTGCTCCACAGAAGAAAGATGAGACTTTCTGCTCCTGCAAAGATTTAAAGCCTCAGAAACCCAATACAGGGTCACTGTGAGTCAGAAGCAACTCCATGGCACTTAACAACAACAACAACAATCCTTAGTTAAAGATACAAGCTTTGTTGCTGTTGTTTTAGTTTTCTGTATGCGCTCAGTAAAACTTCTGCAATAAATACAAAAATGTAAACTGAAATACTATATTTAATTTGCAGAAGTTTGGAGTTCAGTTAACTTTCTTTAAAAACTTTATTGTGAATTGTGTGAATGCTTATAGACAAGTTGGTCTTTCAACAAATACCCTTTGTTTCATCTAGAGTTCAGTTAGCTTTAACTTTTGTTTTGTGCTATGCTAAATACTCTACTTCATATGCCACTAACGTAATATAAGTAAAGTCATTGCTAATATATAAGGAAATAGCATTTTTTATATACTCGTTATTTTGTTTACTTAAATGTTAACATTTTCACTATGGAATTGAAACAGGAATGCAAAGCTATGTGCTAGGCTTTGATGACCATGGAAGATCTCAGCTGTTTGAATTCAGAGTTTATTTCTTGTTTTTGTCATTGCCCATCATGTGTCACCTGGGAGCTCTGTTCTGTTACTACCATTGCTTTGGGGGTCAGATTGAGGGAACAGCCAGTATCTGGAGTACGTGTCAGCGGAGGGAGAATTCTGGAGAACCCCGTGTCCATCTGCCAGAACTCCTCAAAGCCCCAAACAACCTGGAGGGAACCAGGAAGTGCAGTGCCACCAGGAGACCAGAGAGAATGCAGACTGGGGGTGAGAGGTGGGAGGAGGGGGTGGGGAGGAGCCACATTTTTGACAAACAGCAAAAATGAGTACATGCAAATTTTTTTTTTTTTTTTTGTAAAAGACACTATTTTTTAAATGGGAGATGAATGTGTGACCACTGGGACAAAGTTGAATAGAGCTTTTAAAAATCCAATTTGAAATGACCTGTTCTTCATTTTGTTTTATAGAGAGATGTGCCTCTGGGATGTGAATGATGGCAGATGTATTGAATTTACAAAGTTAGCTTGCACACATACTGGCATACAGGTTCGTATCTGCCCTTGTGAATGCTTAAGTCAACACACACAAAAAAATAATAATAAATGCAATTAACACTGTAAAGGATTGAACCTTTGAACCTATATTTTTTAAAGAAAAGGGCTGGGGCGAGATCACAGACGAGGAGACTAGTACTGAAGTAGTGAAAGTATTCCTCGTAAGTTGGTAACATGCGGAAGGCAGTAAAGGCAGGAACCAGTGGGGAGTGGTGGTGGACAAGGTCATTGCCACCTCTGCTCCTGCCGGTCCTGGGCATCCGGGTCACCCAGCTGAGTAAGTGCTGCAGGTCCCAAAGAGAATTCGCTCTTGCTAGAACCATTGTAGGCTGACTGCGAGTCAGAATCGACTCCCTGGCGGTGGCAGTGAGTTTGGTCTGAGTTGAAAGCCTTTATGATTCTACTGCTGGTTGGCACAGTCTGATCTGTCTGGAGTACATATCTCTTACATTTCTTCAGCATATTGCCTTTTTTCAAAAAAAAGTTTTTTTGGAAGACCTTCTGACTCTTTGGAAAAAATGACTGTTTCATATGTTATATAGAGTATTGCACAAGAATTTGCAGCTTCTAGTTACATTCCTTGTATTCTTTCTTAGTCTTATAATTACCATGTTTTTCCTCCTTCAGTTAACTGACTATTTGCCATGTTAAATACTGGAAAAATGACAAAGTATGATTTCTGTTCATAATGGTAAAGGATTAGGAAGATAACTCACATTTATTAAGCATATCCTGTAAAGGTATTTCTGTTTTTTTAAAAAATTAGTTTACTTTGTGCTGTTGAAATCTGCACAGTGAAACAGTTACTAACTCGACAGTTTCTATTTATATGATTTCTTGACTTTGTGTCCAAAATTTGAGTGTGCAAGCATTTCCACGCTCCTTTGCTGAGTTGTTCCTTGTCCATTAACATAAATTCACTGTCTCTTAAGTGTTCCTTTCCTAATCTTTTGAATTGCTGTTGTCAACCTGATCTCTTGAAAGAGCACAATGCGGTTTACTAGTGAAGCTAAACTATTTTTAGTTTTCAGAACACTTCATGGGATATTTTTGGTTTAAGGTTTAAAGTTATCTCAGGGCAGTAGTTTCAAGGTTTAAGTAAAGACAATTTTTGTCTAGTACTTCATTTACCATATCACATCCCAACAAATTAAAGAGGAGTATATCATTTTGTGTGTAAAGAAAGAGGAGATGCAGGTAATTAAAAGGACTTAATCGAGTTTTAGGGTGAGTCATTCCTGGTGCCTGGATCCCAAATTGAGATTATCCAGTTCTTGGGACCATGTACTTTCTGTTACATTATACTTTTTCCCTTAAAACAAAATCATTTGTTGAGAAAGGAAATTGTCTGTTTTCATACAATGAGAACAGCAAAGGAAGATGTTTGTGGAGAGTTGATGGTTAGTGTCTTTTGTGAAAAGTGTTCCAAACCAAGCTGAAAACAAACCGTATCAGTTGCTGTCAAATCCATTGTGACTCATGGCAGTCCCATATGTGTCAGAGCATTACTGTGTTCATTAGGGTTCTCAATTGCTTTTCAAACAACTTTTTATTGGGTATTGAGTAAAAGGTTACTGAGCCCATCATCAGTTTTACATCCAACAAAACCACGCACTTTGTGACTACAGTCCTCCCTGTGGAGACTGTCTCCATTCCATCCCACTTCTCAATCCCTCTGAACATTCCCCAGGTAAATGTTGACCTTTTGATCTTGAATGGTTGACCATTCCATGGTGAGCAGATCTCACTAGTGTTGTTGTGCCCTCTCTATATATATCTAGCCACCACTTGGTTGAAAATTGGGCCACCAGGGTGAGTTCCGTTCCAGACCTGAAGGTGGTTGAGGGTTATAGTCTCAGGTTCCTCCAGTCTCTTTCTGACCTGTAAGCCCAGACTTCTTTGTATAGTTTTGAGTTTTGTTCCACAATTTCTCTCACTCTATCTGTGCCTTCAAGTGTGATCCGTTCCAGAGCAGTTGGGAATGGTAGCCGGGCACCATCTAGTTCTTCTGGTCTCAGAGTCATGGAGACTGATGGTCACATGGTCCATTAGTCCATTGGACTAATTGACTCCAAGCATCTTCAATTTTCATTACTCTTTTTCTTCCACACTTGGGGAGACCAATAGTTACACTTAATGAACATATAAGATCTCAGATGCTACTCACCAAAGTAGGCTATAGAACATTGTGTTTGTAGATTGCATTCTGCCAGCTAACCACAGTGTTACCTGAGCCTGTGGTCCTGAGCTCCCAGAGCCAGAACTCATTCCCTCAAGGTGTTCGGGAATGTCTAAGAAGTTTTCATCATTTTGTCCCTATATGCTCTACAACATTGACAGGTATGTTTGCAGGAAAGGTAAATTGGCTGTTTTTCTGGAAGTTTGACCAGCCAGCCTTGTTTCACATGCATGGCTGTGTAGACTGTGAGTGCTTAACTTTGTGCCGCTCAGGGACCATGAAAAATGTCTTCCTCAGTAATGTTAGGACATGCACCTTTGATTTAAAGTGCTTGTATTGCTTATTTTTATTATGTGAGGAGTCATTAAAGTTTGTAGTGAGAAAAGGGTTATTAAAATGATGTAGATTCTTGACTTTATAGACACTTTATTTTAACTGAAAACCGTATGTAAGTGCCTTGAATTCATTTACTGTAAACATTTTGACCTTATTGTAAAATCTTACAATATAAAAAGTCTAGATTGAAATTTTGTAAAGAGCATTCTTATTGATGAAACGTATCTTTAGCACTTAGCGTTTATGAGGCCCTGTGTTAGGTCATCTGTAGAATGGTAGCCATTGCTAAGTAGAAATGGCTTTTGGACAAATTCACTAGTGAGGTAGCAGGTTCTTTCCTTTGTGACCTCAACTTCTTAGGTCCAGAAATGGCTTGTTTCTTAAAGTACAGAGATGGCAAACCTTTTGTGACGATGACACTTAATTGAAACCACAAGGAAATGCCAGTTTATTACATTATCATGTGGGGTATCCTTTTTTAATGTTTGTAAAACTTACTGTCCTATTAAAGAACTTTCTTTGCCAGTGCCCAAGCATCTTAGGAGCTAAATTACTATTCACAAGCTTGTGTGAAACTATGTCTTTAAAACACCAGGTGGCAGGGATGTAGGCAGGCAGGTCTGAGAACGTAGTCCTGCCCTCAGGTGAGATCTCTTCTCCAGAGGCTGTAGTGTACTTGTCTCTCCTGCTAATGGTGGATGCATCTCTATGTCCATCCTTTCCTCCCTGTGGTGGTGGTGGTGTTTAGTGCCAACTTATAGTGACCCGGTCCAGGGTTTGTGAGGAGCAGCTGGTCCCTGTGGTTACCAATCCACCCAGTACTTCTCCTGCATTGCCACAGCCGCCCCCCTATGATTACAGTATTATTGTGTGAGTGAGTGACTGGCAGTCCCCGGAACCTCTCTCTGTCTGTTGTGCTTTGTGAATCAATCTTCTGAGATTTAGAGGTGCTCCCTTGTGGCAGTCTGCATTTTATAATAGCATCTCTTCAAGGTCTAGTGGTGCTTCCTTATTCCTCTTAGAAGAAAGGCCCGATGATTACAGCTTAGACATCAGGCTCTGAAAACAGTTCTACTCTGACCCACACGGGGTTGCCATGAATTGAATCAACTTGATGAGAACTAGTTTTATTTTTGTTCTTTGTGTTGTTGTTGTTGTTAAGTGCCATTGAATCGGTTCCGACCCATAGCGACCCTGTACAGGGTTTCCGAGGGTGTAAATCTTTACGGGAGTAGAAAGCCTCATCTTTCTCCCGGGGAATGGCTGGTAGTTTCGAACTGCTGACCTTGTGGCTCGCAGCCCGATTCGTAACCACTTTGTAGTACCTTTTTATAGTTAATGATTAATGTTTATACTTAAGATGTTTTACTGGAGTCTTGGTGAGGCACTTTGGGATAAGCACTGGATTGCTATCTACAAGATTAGTGATTCAAACCTACCAGCCACTCCTCCGGAACCCTATACAGGGCCACTGTGAGTTGGAACTGACTGTGCAGGGCAGCACTTAGCAGCAACAACAACAAGGCTGTGTTCTCCATGATTGACAGAAGATAGTATTCCTTCACACACAACCCTGAGCTCTGAGAATGGAATAATGGGCCTGGGAAGAAGAGACTAGATCTAGCATCTCTTAGTTATCACCCCATCTGTGGGGATAAAAAGAAAACTTAGGTGTGAATTTGTCCCTAAATAGTTCAAAAGAGAGGATTGAGTTGTTGGGAAAAACACAATTTTTGTTAGATATTTTGAAATGTGACAGAAATAACTTGATACGTGTATATGTATACCTACACAAATAAATATAACATGTACCAAATGGTACGTACCTGGAAATATTACTGAAGAAGCTTAGGAGAATATCGTAGATAGCTTTATGAATACATATCAGTCAAGTATCTAAACTAATGGAAAACATTTTCAAATCTTTTTCCTTTTAATCCAAATTTAGTTCTACCAATTCTCTGTTGGAAATCAGCGGGAAGGGAGGCTCTTATGCCACGGACATTACCCTGAGATCCTCGTTGTGGATGCCACCAGCCTGGAGGTGTTATACTCCCTGGTATCAAAGATATCGCCAGACTGGATTAGCTCCATGAGCGTAATTCGATCTCACCGGACACAAGGTGAGTGGAGGACACTTTAGGGAAACGTTAGCCCCGTGACTTCGTTTTAATTTAAAACCCACTGCTGTCCAGTTGGGTCAGATTCACAGTGACCATTCAGGGCAGAGTAGACCTGCTCCTTTGGGTTTCCTAGACTGTAAAACTTTACAGGGGCAGACAGCCTCATTTTTCTCTTACAGAGTATCTGGTGGATTTGAACTGCCAACCTTACAGTAACTAGCACAGTGTTTAACCGACAGTGCCACCAGGACCCCTTATAAAGTCCTGTCCCTAGAAAACCAAACTGACTGCCATTGAGTGGATTCTGACTCATAGTGACCCCAGATAAGGTCTCTGGGGTTGTAAATCTTTATAGGAGCAGAAAGCGTCATCTTTTTCCTTCTGAGCAGCTGGTGGGTTTGATGTGCCCATCTTGTGGTTTAGCAGTCAAGTACTTCTACAGTGCCACAAGGGCTGTAAATTAATCATTCTGATTTTGTCATTTTATTTAAGCAATAGCCATTACAATAATTTACTGTCGGTTTCCTTCATGGAGCACTCTGATCGAATGAAGATTTCAGGTGTTGATAGGCGTGGTGACTGTCTTTTGGCAACTTTAGAGTGTGTGGGTGATTTTCTGAAGCAGAGGAAGAATCCCTGAGGTCCGGGGAGCTGTGGTTTCACTGGTGTCTTTCTGGAGCCGGGCTGTATTATGTGCTTAGGGGGTTCCACTTTCAGAGAGCGACAATGTGGGAGTTGCACCCAATGACATGAAACAACATATGTATGAATTGTTTAACGGAAAACTGATTGACTCTGTAAACCTTTAATCAATTTGCAATAAAAAGCTGAAACAACAACAGCAACAACAAAAATCTTACAAAAGGTGGAGGGTCAGAGAAAAAGAGGAAGACCTCCAGCAAGATGGATTGGCAAGGTGGCAGCATCAGTGGGCTCAAGCATGGCAACAGTTGTGAGGTTGGCCCAGGGCCAGGCAGTGTTTCGTTCTGTTGTGCACAGGGTCGATATGAGTCGGCACCGACTCGATGGCACCTAACAAGAATGACAATATGTTCTAAGAGAAACATTTCCTAAATGTATCACTAAATTAGAAGTCTCAGAGTAAGAGATCCAGTTTGATCATATTTATATAACAATACTGCTTCCATGTGTGTATGTGTATGTATCTGTAAACGTACTGGAAAAACTCTAGAAAAATGCACACTATCAATAATCTCTGAAAAAAAGAGAGAGTAGATTACACACAGTTAAATAAATTTAATAAAAGTTCTTTTTAGATAAGTTATACATAGTTGATGCTCAATAAACAGTGCTATCCTTTCTTCATTTCTGTTGAAAACCTTTTCAAGAACAAGCATGAGAGTGAAAGTAAACTTGGTCAGAAAAAGAGCAATGATTAATGTTGACCATGAAGTGTATGTATTGTTTTATATAAACCTTTATAGGAACATTATTGCCCCCCATACCAAATGGTTTCGTGGTTATATACTGTACCACCACGACCAGCATTTCATATATTGGACGCTTATAGTATCACTCACCATGCCAATAAGCATTTGCATGTTTTCATTCGCACAACCTCCAGCCTGGCAGGCACTGTTGCCATTTGGCCTCTAGGATACATTGAGGATGGTGGAAACTTCGTTGAAGATCACAGGGCTAGTTAGTGTTCGGCTGATGGGTGGCGGCTCGGCTCCAGAGGTCTTGCCTTAACCTCTGTGTTACACTGCTTCCCATCAGTGAGCTGTTTTCATTTTCATGGGCGCTTTCCTTTTTAACATTTTAAGCTTAGAAACCAGCACATAGCTTTTAATTCAACAGTCATTCGGCAACTGTTTTTGGGAACCTTATTATCGTCTACTATGCACCAGACTGCAAAGCCATTTGAATTGCAAGATCAGCTGTTCAAGCTCACCAGCTGCTCCTCGGAAACCTTATACAGGGTCTCTATGGGTCGGAGTCAACTCGACGGCACTTAACAACAATTATCTTCCTCTAAGGAGCTCTGGTAGCATAGTGGTTATGAGTCAGGCTGCTAATTGTACAGTCAGTAGTTCAAAACTACCAGCAGTTCTGCAGAAGAAAGATGAGGCTTTCTGCTCCCATAAAGATTTACAGTCTTGGAAACCCTGTAGAGGGTCACTGTGAGTCAGAACCGACCCCATGGCACATAACCACCACCACCATTATCTTCTACTGGAGTCCTGGCTTGGCGCTGTCAGATAAGCACTGGACTGCTAACCAATAGGTCGGCAGTTCAAACCTTGCAGCCACTCCTTGGAAACCCTATGTATGGTTGTTCTGTGTCAGAACCGACTCAATGGTACTTAACAAGAAAAACACGAACTTAACAATGCTATCTTCTAGGTGCAGGGTTTGAACTAATTAAGGGACTCAAATCCTAGTGAGGGAGGCTGATGATATATAGGCAAATATCAGTTCATGTTTTAAAGTGTGGTAGTAGGGCATATATAAAGTGGAGAAAGCGTACGGAGAAGATGGAAGTAGCCAGGGCCATGAACGTGCCAGAGAGCTTTGGGAGAGGCTGCCCAGATGAAATCTCATCAAACATTTGGAAGATGAGGAGGAGTTTTCTGGCAGACATGGAGTCAGGATGTTTCTGGCAGAGGAAACTAGTCTGTACAAAGGTGCAAAAACATTCAAAATAGTCTAGACATGTGTGGGGAAGTGTAAATGATCTTTTCCTGGGCTAGGAAGTATCAAGGGAGGAGTGACAGGGTATGAGGCTGGTGGTGTTGGCAGGGGCGAGATCAGAAGGGCCTTGTATGCCAGCTGGGAGCTTAGATTTTACCCTGCAGAGCAGAGGTTGGCTGGCTTTTGCTGTAATGGTCCAGATCATTAATATTTTAAGCTTTGCACCACGTACAGTCTGTGTTGCGCTATCTGTATGTTATCTGTGGCTGCTATTACAGATAAAAACAGCCATAGCTAGCACATAGATGAGTAAGCATGACTGTGTTCTAATGGGTTGAACTTGGGTGGTTCCTTGGCTGCTAACCAAAACGTTGAATGTTCAAGTCCAGTCAAACTCTAAGGAACACAGTTCTACTGTGGCACACATAGGGTCACTGTGAGTCAGAATCGACTCCACGGCAACTGGTACACTAATAAAACTTGATTTCTAGCACCAGCCAGTGGACTGTCATGGACTCTGGCCTGTATGTAGCCTGCTGGCCCCGGCTGCGGTTGGTGGGGTCGTCGCTGTAAAAGAATGCATGAAGCGACTCATCTCAAAATGTGTCTGGTGACTTTGTTGAGAACGTTCTAGATGGGAGCACACTAGTGAAAGTATTATATTGTCATAGCCCAGCTGACAAAGGTGGAGGTCTGAACTAAAGCACTGACTTTGGAAATAGATTTAATAGGCCTTATAACAGTGCCAAAGGGTGTTTTAAAGATTATTTGTTAATAGGTGTTAGTGGTCAAGTATGTTTGGGAAGATGGAATTGAGCAGGCTTCTTTAATGTGGGGCCTTCTAAGAGAGGGCTTGTAGGCATATTAAATAATTGCTGCTTTATAAAAGCATGAAAAGTGAAAGTGAGATCCAGTCTAATTTTCAGGCAATAGGGAGCTCATTATTAGCGTGGTGACTTCTAGTCTTTGTTAGGGTCAAGGCTTTCTTTAAAAAATGTATTGTATTTGTAACAAGCAGTTTGTACATTTTCAATTATTACACTTTCTCCACATTTGGGATATAAGAACATGCCTCATGGTTGCTGGTTCAAACACAATGTAAATCTTTAATTAGAGCATTTGATGTCATCTATGGAATTCTAAACGTTATTGGCTTGTAATGTTGCGTGCATATATGCATTTTCATTTGCATTTACCATATTCTTGTCTGTGGATATTTAAGATTTTAGATACACTGATATGTTGCATTTTTACTGTCATTGACAATGCTTGTGAGCAGTTGTTACCACAGGAATCTTGGTACATGTGGTAATTAATGTAGCCCCAGTGTCTTCTGTTGGAAATTGTATGATATGATAAACTTTTTACTGAAGGATAAATATTCTTTTCTTATAATCATTTATTGTGAATTGACTAAAGGTTTACAGAGCAGATCATCAGTTTATATTCAATGACTAATACTTTGATTCATTACAATAAGTGTAATTCACAACAGTTCACAGTATTTACCTCTGTTCTCTCGATTGCATTTCCTACTCTGTCTCCTGCTACCCTTATCTTTCCTCAGCTAACCTCCCTCATATTGTATATTGCCTGCCCCATCACCCATGTTAACACATGTCTACGCTCTAGGAGTCCTGGTGTGGCACTGTGGGTTAATTCGCCAGACTGCAAAGCCGTTAAAACTGCAAGGTCGGTAGTTCAAGCTCACCAGCTGCTCCTTGGAAACCGTATACAAGGGTCGCTATGGGTTGGAACCAACTCGACAGCACTTAACAACAAAAACAACAACACTCTAGCCCATGAATAATTTTCCCTCCTCCGCCTACCTGCCCTGGTAATGATTATATTGTTGTTGTGTAGTGAAGTGCCATCGAGTCGGTTCTGACCCATAGCGACCCTGTATAGGGTTTCCGAGGAGTTTGAACCACTGACCTTGCAGTTCAAATGGCTTTACAGTCTGGTTCATTAACACATAGTGCCACACCAGGACTCCAACCATTTTAGAATGTTTCTTTTATTAAGAAAACTTTTTCTCAACTTTTTATAACAGTGGTCTCATATAATATTTGCCCTCTTGTGATTGAGTCATTTCACCCAGCATAATATATGTCCTCCAGGTTCAACAAACAATTCATTTTAATAATTAAACTTTATTGAAGATTTAGTATGTGCCAAGCACTATACCTGTCACAAGTCTTAATTCTCATAGCAATTCATTAAGGTAGGCGTATAGTTGCCATATATGTTACTAGCTAAGCAAATTGAATTTCAGGTAGACTAGTTAAGCTGTAAAAGGACCCCTGGTGGCACTGTGGGCAAGGCAGTGGTGGAAAGTTTGGTGGAGATGGCTGAGGCTGTCTGCTCCCAATGAGGGTCACAGTCTTCGAAACCCAAAAGAACAGTTCCACTGTGCACGGTAGGATCACTAGGTGTTAGAATCTACCAGCTGCCAGTGAGCTTGGGTAATTTTGGTGTTCAATTGTCCACAGTTGATTGGCTAATTAGTGAGGGAAAATGTCACTTTTCATACATTCCTCCCTCACTGGGAAGCAAGTGTGAGACTGCTTTCAAATGCTCCCGCTCTCAAAGTTCACGCACATCTCAGTGATGCTGTGACTGGCTCCTCCCCTGATGCTTGTGAACGTAGATTGTACATCACATCTCTTAACCACAACCTGTGTAGTGTGCAGTGTGCCACACAGCATATGGAGGCAGGTGAGCTAGGTGGGCAAGAAGGAACAAAGTGACAGTGACCACAAGGATCATGGCAAGTTGTCATGTTGACAAAAAACAACCTTTGGTGACATAATTGTCAAGGGCATTCGTTGTTGGTGCAAAATTGTAAAAGCTCTCAGGTAACTACAAACAACTTCCTGCATTCCTCATTTTTGGCGATCTCATTTTTTAAGTCCATTTCAACATCTGAATTTGTTCCTTGGTAAACTACAGCACTGTGTTTTTCTGTGAATTGTAAAGCTTGTTTAATTTCATGAAAGCATCTGTAGGAAGGGGGCGTGTCATGTGTCTGAACCTTGGCTGCTTGTCCCTTTCTGTCTAGAGGACACTGTGGTTGCACTCTCGGTGACAGGCATCTTGAAGGTGTGGATCGTCACCTCCGAAGTCAGCGGTTTGCAGGTGAGACAAGCGAGATGGCAAGGGATGCGGCTGCTTTTATTTTTTTTTAATGCAATCCTGCCTTTCAGTAATTAGATGCAGCACCCACATTTTCCTTCCTGTCAGAGAAGGATAGTCTTGGAGAGATCGTGTAGAAGACACTCTTACTTTGATGGTAGGCATCTGCACTATCAAGGATACTAACTAGGGAAACATACTGCTCTGAAGATCAAATAGAGAGCGTGAGAACGGTGGGGTTTTCCTCTGTTGCTTTTGTTTTAAATAAAAGGTACTTTGATAAACAAATCACCACAAAATAGTATATAAAGCCGTGTTTTGGCCTCTGTCTCAGTTTTGTAGGCATGAATTCCTTGTTGCATGTAAACCAATAAGAAAGATCAATTTTGGACATTATTAATGCTAATCTTTACAGGTGGGAGATTTTTAGGCATTGACTCTGGGAGAAACTGGGTGAATGACCGATTATTAAGAAAGAAAGAAGAAACACTAAAAGCACTAAAAGAAACACTATGGAGCTTTAAAAATTGGTATTACCACAGACTTTGAGGATCTGTCATTATGAGGGTGGTGGCACTCTGTCATCAGTGTTGAATCTTGAGTCATTTTATAGCAAACACGTTTGTGCCCCGCTGTTTTTAGAAGGTGTCTTGCTGCTTTTGACCCTTCACCCCTCTGAGAAGCTGAAATGATGGCCATGTGAAGGATGCCTTGATTTCCTTTGGTTTCTTGATCCTTGTGTGATCCCTTTAAGTAAGTTACAGTTAAAGCATTCCTAAAGTTTTACAAATCTTTTCTCTTTTCAGGACACTGAGCCAATATTTGAGGAAGAATCCAAACCAATTTATTGTCAGAATTGCCAAAGCATCTCTTTCTGTGCATTCACACAAAGATCACTTTTGGTTGTGTGCTCCAAATACTGGAGGGTAAGATGACTTGACTTCCGAGTAAGCAACTCCATTTCTATGCCTCAGAATGTTGGTTCACCAGACTTCCAAAGTTCCCTTCAGGAAAGTGGAGTGCAAGAATGCTTTAACCATTTAGAATTCATGTCTGCCTCTGATAGCCACTTAAACTTAAAAAAAAAAACACCAAAAACGTGGATGGAAGAGTTTGGATTCAGCTATTAATAGTTGTCTTTTCCATTTTCTTTTTGTCCAGTTTATGACAATTATCCTACTGATACTATGTTTTGCTGGTGCTTTAGTCGTTATCTTGTCAGTATAATATAAGTAGTAGTCCTGAGTTTTCTGCAGGTAGATGTCGGGGACCAGCCTCGACAGGGAAGTTTGGTTCACAAAGTAGGGAGATCTGGCAGCGAAAGAGATAGAAAAAGAATATACACAAAGACGTGACAAGAAAGACAAAGAGATACCCCGAAACCAGAGTGGATGTAAGACTGGCAGGCAGACCCTGGATTGCAGGCATCATGGCCCCTGCAGGCAGTAATGCACGCAGGGTTCCATCTGCATTTGCCTTTTATTTCAGGGAGGGATTTTACACAAAGGACGAAGGTGATCATTAAGACAGGGTACAGAAATGAAATGTGATTAATTGTTCAAAACAGGACACAATGATTTACAGGAACAAATTCTAAAATATACATCTCAAATTATCTTAATAATCTAACATCCTTAATTTTCCAGAAATTCAAGCAAATTGTTATAAGTTACTTTTTAGGTTCAAATCCTAAGGCAGTGACTCGAGGTTTCTCAAGGCTAAGTAACGTACCTATAGCACTTAATCTCGAATGGGTAAAGGTGAAAAGGATTTCAAAAGGTCTGAAGAGAGTCAAGCTGTTTCAGCTACCAGGCTTAGGCTTGCAGGAGGAAGAAGGATGCCTAGGTTAAGGGTTTACACCTGGGGATGATTTAAGGAGGTTGTCCCTATTATTCCTTGAACAATACTCTGGAATTCGCCAATCTACTTTGAGTGAATTCCTTGGGCAGATTGTCTCCAGAGCCTCCTTGCGGAATCCCAGCAAACTTGCCTTTGGAACTTTTATGGCCTCGGCTTTAGAAGAGGTTTTTGTTTTAATATTTGTTCAGGGGTATCAAGGGCTCATGTATTAAGTTAATATCAAACATAACTGAATAATTTGATAAAGAACAGTTTGGACATTCTTGCCAGGTGGCCAGAGTTTGTTCCTCAGAGAGATTTGTTCCCAGGACCCTACGCACTGCCAACACAGTAGAGACATTAAGAGAGGCACATAAGAAACCATTTTCTCAGAAGCTACAATTACTGGAGTTAGAAGCATAGAATGAATAATAAGACCAAAGAAAATTATACAGAGGTAGCCAAACAGTGAGTTCTCAAAAGCCAATGAACCCGGGACGTCAGGAGGACACTTCCTTTGGCCCTCAGGGTCCCTGGCTAGCCATCCTGAGTGGGGCCATCATGTAGGATTTTCATCCATGACACAGGGCCTCACAACTCAGTTCTTTGCGGTCCCCAACAGGTAGAACACGTCTTTGCAGGGTGTTACTGCACCTGAAAAGAGCCCTGGTGGTGTATTCGGCTGATAATTAAGAGTTTGGCAGTTCAAACCTACCCAGTAGCTTACGGAAGAAAGTCCTGGTGACCTGCTTCTCTCTGGGGGCAGTTTGGTCCTCTCATATAGGAGTTCTATGAATCAAAATAACTCCCCAGCACTTATCAGCAGCCATACCTGATTGGTCCTTCATTTGCCTGGTGTCTTGGAGTCATAGGAAGGTCTTCCTCCACTATTCAGAGCAGATGCTTTGATGTTTCCTTAATAGAAAATCAGCCGATTCTGGGCACTTGCTTTGAATCTAGTACTTTCCTCGGAGTTTTCTATGCATTATGTGTTCTCTTCTCATAGCACTCTCGAGACAGGTAAAGTAAGTAGTTAACTTATCTAAAGGTGCTTAACAAATAGCAAACATGTATTCTTTCCCAGTTTCTGTGGGTCAGGTGTGTGGACATGCTCAGCTGGGTGTTCTGAGACAGGGTCGCTCACTCACTGCTAGTCAGGTGTCTGCTGGGACTGCCGTTTCGTCTGGAGACCAGCATGCCTTTTCTCTCGTTAAGGGAGCTGAGGAACCCCCGGCTCTGGGCAGGGGGCACCTCCCACTCCATGTTTCCCTCCATGTGCCCCAGTCTGCTGCCTGCAGCTGGGGGCCTGGCTGAGTTTCCCCTGTTCAAGGTGCCTGTGCCTCATGGCTCAATGACAGAATGTCTTTAGGAAGGCAGTGAACTCGAAATAGCTCAACTGGTGAAAAGCATCTGCATTTTTAAGTTGGAGTGTCCTTGTATGAGGGTCTTCAGAAAGTATGTGGGAAAGTGGAATGGAATGATGATGGAATTTCTCCACACACTGTTTGAGGCCTCCTCACGTCTCACTTAGATTACAGTCGCGTGGACTAGGTTGTGCCTTTCTTTCCCTCACAGGTATTTGATGCTGGAGATTATTCCCTGCTGTGCTCAGGTCCCAGTGAGGATGGGCAGGCCTGGACCGGAGGAGATTTTGTCTCAGCAGATAAAGTCATCATTTGGACTGAAAATGGACAAAGTTATATTTATAAACTACCTGCCAGGTATTCATTAAATAATAAGTTAATATTTTAATTAAAAGTAAAAGAAACAGAAATTGAGTGACAACCTGAAAGTGTGAAAATGTACATAATTTAAATATTTAATTTAGGTAGCATCCAAAGTTAGATCTCTCATTCTGGCTTAACGTCTGCTTATACAAATTAGGTGGATTTTTATTTGAAATAGGATATATATATTTTACAGGCGCCCTGGTGGTGTGGTTGTTGGGCTCTGGGCTACTAACAAAAGACTAGTGGTTTGACCCCAGCAGTTGTTTGGCAACAGAAAGCTGTGGCAGTCTGCCTCTATAAGGACTACAGTCTGGGAAACACTGTGGGTCGGTTCTACACTGTCCTCAGGGGCAGTGACATGGAGCTGACCCGATATCAGTGGGTGGATTTTCTGTTTCTTTTTATGATATTTTTATAGCAGTTATTTGATTGAATGACTATATGAACTGTAATTTGAAAATCTACTTTTGTCTATTGTCTAAAAAACCTTGTCTCATAGGAAGATAGGATAAACTATTTCAGGTCAGTATTGTAGCTGAATGCTTTCTTCCATCCGCTTATAGTTGCCTTCCAGCTAGCGATTCCTTCCGCAGTGATGTGGGGAAAGCAGTCGAGAATTTAATTCCTCCTGTACAGCACAGCTTCCTGGATCGAACTGATAAAGAGGTAAAATTCTTCAGATGTCATTGAATCGGCAGTTACATTGAAAAATTTCACAATTATATTTATGGGTGTCTTTTGGTAGCTAAACATTTTGAAAAGATTCATTGCAACTCCAGCACTTATTAGATGTTATCTTTTTGGTGGTGTTATGTGCCGTCGAGTTGGCTTTGACTCATAGCAACCCTATGCACAATGGAACCAAACACTGCTGGGGTCTGTACCATCTCCTGGTTGTTACATTGAAGCCCTGTGCTGCTGCCACTGCGCCAGTCCATCTTGTTGGGAGTCTTCCTCCTTTTTGCTGACTCTCCACTTTTCCAAACATGATGTTCTGGTCCCTCTGGATGGCATGCCCAAAGCATGAGAGACGAAAGTCTAGTCTAGGAGCATTCTGGCTCCACTTCTTCCAACACAGATTTGTTTGTTTTTCTGGCATTCCTTGGTACTTGTAATATCCTTCTCCAACACCATAACTTGAATGCATCAATTCTACGGTCTTTCTAACTCATTGCTCAGCTTTCACATGCATACGAGTTGTTTGAAAATACTGTGACTTGGGTGAGGCGCACCTTAGATGTTATAAAAAAGTTTTCACTTGATCATCTTGAAGGATAATTTGTAAATTTGAGCCTTTCTTTTTCATATAAAATATGACTGTAACATAACATTCACCCTCCTCTAAGAATACAAGTGATCATGTGCTTATTAGAATTGACTTTTTGTTAAAATTCGTGTTGATGGAGGAAATTTATTTTACATTATCATGTGATTATAAGTGTAATTTTAGAAGGACAAAGATAATAAGTGTAATAATATTAATTGTTCACTACTTAAACTGGGCATTGCAGAATCTTTCCCCAAAACATGTAGAAATTAAAATCATTAGCTGTTCTAAATTGAAAATAATGTTATTTCTTTATAAAAAGAGAAGTTTATTACAATTTCTGAAAATGTGCTTAATGTCCATTTAATATTTAAAAGCAGCAGCACTTAGTATTAATTTTCAACTGTATATTCTCTGAACAGTAAGTAAGAAGCTTTGGTTTTGGAAGTAAAGTATTATAATGGGATAATTCTGGGTTTCTCAACCTGATCATTTTGAAAATTTTATCGCATCATGGAAAGGGAAGGACATACTTTGGTTTTTCTTTCCTGAATATTTTGAGTATTCAAGAAATATTTTGAGTATTCAAGATTTATGCATCTATGTACAATTAAGATCCTCAGTAATCTGTTCTTTACTCTCTTAACTTAATCTCCCACAATCTGCCCTCCAACCTAAACTCAGGAATCATGACTTACATAGCACACATGCTTGCAATGTTTCTCTCAAAGTGTCTGTGCCCCAGTACATTTTAAAATTCTATTAGATGCATGATGTGATGGGAGAAGCTCATATGTTGAAGTATGGAATGTTAGTTATTACAGCTGCAGTAACAACTGCTCTCTGAAAAACAAGAACAAGTGCATTGTTTATCAATCAAAATTTTTAGTAATTTTGAGACTTTAAGCGAAGTTGAATAATTGATTATATTCAATATATGTAGTTTCCATAGACTAACACTTTTTAGGAAATAACCAATACCAAATATGATAATTAAATTGTTAACTATATATACTGAAACATATTTATTACAACTCTTTAGGATAAGATTCCAGTTTTTAATATTCAGTGTTTGTAAGTTGATATTACAGATTTTTATTTTAGGAGTTAACTATCATTTTCAGATAAGAAATCACACTGAAGGTCAACATCTTAAGATGAAAAGGAATTAGTTTTCTAAATGAAAGTGTGCATAAGACTCAAAAGAAAGATATTTGTTCTTAATAGTTTATAATTATCATTGAGGGTAAATTTAAATCGTGTACAAATATGTGATCATGCTGTTAGGTGAAAAATATACCAATTCTTAAAAATATACTTCTCTAGTTGCACAAACTTGGTAATTTAATTTTGCTGCTGCTCTCAGTAACTAACTCAACAACTATATGAAGAAATGATTGACCAAGGATTATGTGAAGACAAATGTGGCATCAGGAATGGAGGTAGGCGCCTTAACAACTTGTGATATGCAGATCACACAACCTTGCTTGCTGAAAATGAAGAGAACTTGAAGCATTTACTGATGATCAAAAACTACAGCTTTCCGGATGGATTACTCCTCAACATGAAGAAAACAAAAATCCTCACCACTAAATCAATGAGCAACACTAGATCGATGGAGAGTGTTGAAGTTGTCAAGGATATCATTTTACTTGGATACACAATCAGTTCCTTCTGTGGATTCCATTGTGTCCCCCAAACTGTGTGATCTAACTGTAACCTCGATGTGATGTCTGTGGTTATAATCCCATTTAGAAATGTGTTGTTTTTGTTATATTAATGTAGCATGTATGTGGAGCCAGTCTCTTTTGAGATACATTGTTGTTGCCATGGGTTCCCACTCATAGAGGAGTGGCTGATGAGTTTGAATATAAAAAAGTAAATAAACACACTAACAGAGATGGGGAAAGAGATAAAGATTGCCTAAGAGCAAAATCTAAAAGAGACTAACCTTCCTTCAGAGCCATCAGAGCGAGAAAGCTAGCTCCCTGAATTTGGACTCCTAAGCTGTGGAAAACATATGAGGCTGCTTCAAAATGTTCATAGAAGAATAGAATGAAAAGCGAATGAAATTTCCCCACAAACTTTCTGAAGACCCCTTGCACATTTCTGTTTGGAAAAGCCATCTTTTTGCAGTATTTCTACTGTAGCAACACTAGACAACTAAGAAGTTGATGTTGAAGAGTAGAGGAGCTGCTGTAACAGATACCTACAGTGTAGAAGTAGTATTGGAATTGGGTAATGAATAGAGGCTGGAAGAGTTTTAAGGTGCATAATAGTAAAAGCCTAAATTGCCTTTAGAGACTACTGATAGAATTATAGGTGTCAAAGGAAGTTTGGGGGAGTGTCCAGAAGGAAGTGCAGGGAGCTATAGAGAATGTATCCATTGCTTTAGATACTGTATATGGCAACAGCAACAGAATGTTGGCAAAAGTATGGACATTAAATGAGCTTCTGGTGAGACTTTAAAAGAAAATGATGAACGTGATTAGACAGTGAAGAAAAGGCAATACTTTGTATGCAGTTGCAAAAGAACTTAGATTATGTTCCAACACTTGGTGGGAGGTAGCACTTGTAAGTAATGAGTTTAGATACCTGGCTCAGATTTCTAAGCAATATTTTAAAGGGGCTGTGAGATTTCTCCTTGCCACATACACTAAAACGTAAGATGATAGGGACTTAAAATGCATATGCAAAATGATAACAGAGTGGAAAGATTTGGAAAATTGTATTGTATCAACTAAGGATTAATCGCCACAGCAAAAAAAAACCCATCAGTTTATACTGAAGGGAATAGAGAAAAAAATTAAGGAAAAACACTCTGTCTCTTGCAATTCCATAGGCAGCAAATAAGCAAAGGAGCAGCACTTGCCCTCCACAGAAGAAAAGAACCATCCCTAGAGCAGGTTGCAGAAAAGCAGAACTGTTGCAAGAAGCACAGAGAGCAGAGCGGCCTCAGTATCCCATATTGGATCTCAGTGGGTAGGGCCTCAGCCTCTTGGGGTTCAAATGGTAGAGTCATGGCCTCCTAGGTGTAAAAGTCAAATCTTTACCAACTTGTTTCTGTAGTATGGGGTTGCCATTTAGTTTGGCCAAGAGAATGGGGCCTCTGCCTAAAGTTGAGAGGGTCAGCTAACATGCCAAACAGCAGAAAAAGGGGTCTGCCTTGGTTGAGGGGGTAGGGTTACTCTGATGACCTAGGAGAGTGGGGTCACACAAAGCCTCAGAGGCAGAGTTGCTGTTCCAGTGTACCTGGAAGGTGAAGCTAACACCCGGAGCTGAGGGGTCTCCACCCACAGTGTGGAGGGGAAGGTCATTACCTAGATGGTCTCAGAGAAGAGGGCATTGTTTTCAAGTCCAGAGAGCTGATAATAATTTGTTTGCTGGGTTTGAATTGGCTGGGTGTCTGTTGCCCATTTTTGCTTCCTCCACTTTCTCCCATTTGTAATGGGCATGCCTGTCTGCACGTGCTCTACCATTGTATATTGGAAAGGGGTAGCTTGCATTCTAGATTTCACAGGTTCCCAGGTGAAGAGCAATTTTACCCAGGGTGGAAGATGCCTGAAGTTTTACCCGCATTTGATTTAGATGCTTCAGAAGATGAGATTTTGGACTTGGAATTGATTTAAGACTTTGAGATAATGTGATGGGTTTTGTATGTAAGAAGGGCATGGATTATGGGGGACAAAGGGTAGAATTGTTTCCCTCCTAACCGCTCTGCTTGTGATTATAATTCCAGTTAGAAATGAGTTCATTGTTACGTTAATGAGACAGGATTGTTTAGGATATGCTTTGAGTTCATCTGTTTGGGGATGTGAAAGAGATGGGGTTTTGACCATACCATGGACTGCCAGAAGAACAAACAAATCTGTCTTGGAAGAAGTACAGCCAAAATGCTTCTTAGAAGTGAGGATGGGGAGACTTCGTCTTACATACTTTGGACATAGTATCAGGCTAGACCATTGCCTGGAGAAGGACATCGTCCTTGGGAGTAGAGGGTCAGTGAAAAAGAGGAAACCCTGAAAAGATGGATTGATACAGTGGCAACAGCAGTGGGCTGAAATCTAGCAACAGTTATGAGGATGACTTGGGCCTGGTGTTTCATTCTGTTGTATAGGTGGTTGGTATGAGTCAGAACTAACTCAGTGACAATTGGCACCACTACTGCTATAGCCAACAACAAGCAAGAATGGGTAAACATAGTGGGTTTTCTCGTTTTGACCTTTTAAGGAAGACTCTTTTCTGATTAACAGTGGTGTATCTTTGTATTCAGTATTGAATAGCAAGTAATTAAATAAATACTCCTGCTGTAGTGAGTAATCATTTTTCACTGAGCAGAGAAAGAAAGTAATTACTAACTCTAGGTAAAGTCTATAAATACTGTGTAAATATACTTGGCTGTTTGTGTTAAACTGGATTTGAATATTAGTTGACATGTGTTAAGATATTACTGAGTGTTCATGCTTTACATACATCTGTTTGCATCTGGTACAATAAGTGAAGCAAACTAATATCTTTATATAAAAAGTGTAAATGTGTGAAATAATTTCATTTGAAATAACAAAAGATATTTAAACTTTTTTCTTTTTCTTTTTGCAGTTACTAATTTGTCCTCCTGTTACTCGATTCTTCTATGGATGTAAGGAATACTTTCATAAACTATTAATTCAGGGTGATTCTTCTGGAAGACTGAATATTTGGAATATATCAGACACACTTGAGAAACAGGAAGGTGAGGAAGGTGATAGTAAACAATGCACAGCAGTTTTTAAATTCTTTTCACATCTTGTTAGGTGCCTTCAAGTTGACCCCGACTCTGAGTTACCCTGTGTATAGTAGAATGAAATACCGCGCAGTTCTCTGCCATCCTCACTGTGGTTGAGATATTTGAGCCCATTGTGACCTTTGTGTCAATCTGTCTTGTTGGGAGTCTTCCTCTTTCTCACTGACCCTCTGCTTTACCAAGGGTGAGGTCCTTTCCCAGGCACTAATACTATAAGACAAAGTTTATCCATCCTCAATTCTAATGCGCATTCATTCTGTCCATACTTCTTGGATACTAACAATTGAATAACAAATTCATAATGCACATACATGATTTTCTTCTTAGAAGGAGACTTTATGACAGTTTTTAATCTAAGGTATATCATCAAATCAACCAGAAGCATATTTATTGTTAAGGTTTTCAGTGTTTTAACATGTTCCAATGTGTTTCTTTTATATGAAACAAAACTTCAACAGAAATGGAGATTACAACTTCTGTTAGTTTGCAAGAGGCGTTTGATAAACTGAAGCCTTGCCCTGCTGGAATTATAGATCAGCTCAGCGTCCTTTCCAGTAGCAGTGAACCTCTTCAAGTAACCGCAAGTGTGTACATCCCAGCACACGGGCGACTGGTGTGTGGGCGTGAAGATGGAAGCATCATTATCGTGCCTGCCACACAGACGGCCATTGTGCAGCTGCTCCAAGGGGAACACATGCTCAGAAGAGGTACGCCAGAGAGCTAACAGCAAGGAGTGTGAGGACTCTGTACCCCTCATTATGAAAATGCATATGCAATGAACAGCTATACTTGTTAGTATGCTATACTGTTGGTAGAATTTAATGTGCAGATGACAAAATATTCAATGGCTACTAAGGAAATAAAAGAATATTCACTGTGAACATACTACACAAATAAGGTAGTGTTCAGTTCGATCTCTTTGATATGTGCTACTCACTATCAGTTCAATTGATTGGTTACCTCTGCGGCTTTTTTTTTGTTGTTGTTGTTAAATGCCATTGAGTCGGTTCTGACTCAGCAACCCTGTATAGGATTTCCAAGGTGTGGCTGGTGGGTTTGAACAGCCAGCTAAGAGGTTGGCATTCCAGTGCTTATCCTACAGCACCACACTAGAACTACAACAGCCCCTGTGGGTTACTAAATAACTATTATCAGGATACTGATCATCTTCTAGAAACGTGCTTTCCAACAGGCATATAATACAAGTTATATATATCATTTGGAGTCCTAGTGTGGTGCTGTAGGATAAGCACTGGGTTGCGAATCACAAGGGTTGGTGGTTTAAACCCACTAGCTGCTCCTTGGAAACCCTTCACAGGGTTACCTATCAGTCAACATACTTGATGGCACTTCACAATAACAACATAAATATCATTTAAAAATTTCTAATACCCATATTAAGGATGTAAAATGAAACATGCAAAATAAATTTTAATAATACATTTTATTGAACCCAATATAGAAAGCTATTATTTTAACTTGCAATCAGTATAAACAAATTTAATGAGTTAATTTACACTACATTTTTCATATTAAGGCTTTGAAATCTCATATATGTTTTACACTTATAGCACATCTCAATTTGGACTGCCCACATTTCAAGCACTCAATAGTCTTCATGTGGCTTGTAGTTTTAAAAGTGCCATTGAGTCAGTTCTGACTCATAGTGACCCTGTAGAGAGTTTCTGAGGAGCGGCTGATGGATTTGAACAGCTGACTTTGTGATTAGCAGTTCAGTGCTGATCCTGCAGTACCACTCCAGAACTCCTTCATCTGGCTACTGGCCGCCGCTTTGGACGGGGAAGATAAAATGGAAAGGCTTTTCGGGAGAAAATTATGCATAGCTCTTCTGACAATTGATGTTTAGTTTTACTTATTGAACGTTTGTAAGACTTTCATTTTCCCGTTTTAAAATCCAAAACCTCATTCTCAGGCTGGCCACCTCACAGAACACTCCGAGGTCATCGGAACAAAGTCACGTGTTTGCTGTACCCTCATCAAGTCTCAGCACGTTATGACCAACGCTATCTCATTTCTGGCGGTGTGGACTTCTCCGTCATCATCTGGGACATCTTTTCTGGAGAAATGAAACACATCTTCTGTGTGCACGGTGGCGAGATCACTCAACTTCTCGTTCCACCTGAAAGCTGTAGTGTAAGTTGATGATAAAAGCTGATTTTACTAACATGGTTGTCACATGTCATGGAGTGGGTTCCAACCCATCGCAACCCTGTATAGGCTTTCCAAGAGTTTTAGAAATCTTTTTCAATGAGTCGAAAGCCTCATCTTTCTCCTGCAGAGTGGCTGGTGGGTTTGAACCGCAGACCTGTGGTTCTTAGTCTAGTGCTTATTGTATAGAGCCACCTTTACTAAAGTAGAGCCAAGTTTTCCTACTGTGAGACTTTCAAATGGGATCTAGAGTAACCGGGAAGATGTGTCCAGAGAATTAACAGGACACTTTCAGTTTCAAAATTAAAATTAATAATAACATTTGTTGTTTTTCAGTGCCATCAGTTGGTCCCTATTCCTAGCGACCCAGTATAGGGTTTCTGAGGGGCAACTGTTGGGTTTGAGCCTTTTGGTTAGCAGTCCAGTGCTTAACTGAAAATACTTCACCAGAACTCAATAATAACATATACTTAAACAAAATGAAGACTCATAGCGACCCTGTATAGGGTTTTGAGGAGCTGCTGGTGAGCTTGAACCAATGACCTTGCAGTTCAAACTGACCTTGTGGTCTACTGCATTAACCTGCAGCAGGTACATAAAAATAGAAGCTAGAGGTAGCACTTTTTCCTTTTATTTAGCTCCTAAACAGTCTGGCCTGTGTCTGAGACATAGGCACGGTTTTAAGTATATCTGCTAAAGGAAGTTCTTATTTTTTTTGTTTTAAAATGATGTGAATATCCCTGAAGACATTGTAAAATCTCATTATTTTCAAGTTCAACTGGGCAGAACGTATACATTGATAGATTCAAGGAATGTGTTTTCAAAATACTTATCAATAGTTGTTAAGTACCGTGGAGTCAGTTCCGACTCATATGAAAGACATAAAAAGATGTGGCTAAAACTTTAACAGACTCATTACATTTCATCTGCATTCAGAAATATTATGTACTTCAGTGAATTTTAATATATTTTACAAAAAGATAATACATGCATCTTGTATACAATAAACATGGTCCTTAAGGCTGTTCGTTAAAACTAAGTCTCCTTCCCCCATCTGTTTCATAGTGACCTGGTTCTCTTAAACCTAAGTGGTACCATGTACATCCTTCCAGAGATTTTCCAGAATCTAGTTTTTTAATGCTTCAGAGCTACTGAATATTGGTTGAAATTTGCTGTCATAGCATCACTGACTGTTTAGAGATGGAATACTTTCTGAACTTGAATACTGTCAGAGGGGGGGCTTGGGTACATACCCTGCATTGTGAATTCTAGCCTGGAGTATGCTGGTTGTCAGAGGAGTATGAGGGAGAGTTGTATTGGATGGGAAGGCAAATATTGTTCATGTCCCTTGAGAGACTCAGTAGAAAACATCCTCACATCCCTATGATTAGGGTTTATGTGCATCCCCCTGTGATGAGGATGATCGGACACCTTCCCTACCTCTTCTCCAGCTGATTGTACCTGCCTGTCTTACTTCTCACTCTTCTTTTAATGCAGCTGCCTAGAGAATAGGCCCACCTTTCCACACCCCTGGGACTGTTTTCTTTGCCTTTATGTAGGTTACTGTCTAAGAAAGAAACCAGACTGATAGACTGATAAAGTACTAAGAAAAGAATATTTTAAAAAATCAAGTTGTTTTTTTAAAAATAATTTCAAATTTCCCTTAGTAAACCAAACTTGGTTGGTTGAAAGCAGTGAAAATTCAGAAATTAAAAAAAAACAAAAAGGGAATCCCATGATGCTAGTTGAATATATGTCTGAAAGGAGTGCTACACATTTCCTCAGTTTATTTTCAGTTATAATCAGGCGCTGTGGCAGGGAACACCCATAGGGGTGTGTGTACTAGTCTAGTGCATGATAACACAAAACCAGTGTAGTCATAGGGATATTTATAGTAGGAAAAGTCTTAGAACGGAACTGGAAAGAAAAGTCCCAAATTCCAATTGTGGGTTGCTTCTGGAAGGCAGAGAATGAGCATGGGAAGGAACGAAAAGATCTGATTGCCTTTTAAGTGCAGTACTGGATTTGTTTTCATTTAGTGTATACTTAACATTTCTTTCTGATTTGCATGGATGATTTGATCACAGCTCTTTTGCTGCTGCTAGAACTTTATCCAGAACAGAGAAATTAATTAATACTGGTATAAATGCGATACCAACCTTATGTTTTTGAGTGTGAGTATATAAGCTAAGTTCTTTAATATAGTAGTTAAATAGATGATTACGTTTCGTTTATTACACTTTATGTAACATTTATTGTTATAGAATCATATAGGTGTGCTCCCAAAATATCCAGAAGAGGGCAGCATGGGGTTGTGAAAACTGGAATGTCTGGTATCTAACATAGGCATTAGTGTTTGTGTCTCCTTTGACAGTGTTAGATTCCTACGGCCTATTCATCAGGGGCCCTCGTGACGCAGTGGTTAAGCACTCGACTGCTAACCAAAACTGCTGTTCGACAGTTTAAAGCCATCAGTTGCCTCTGCAAAGGTTACTTAGAAACCCTGTGGGGCAGTCTTGCTCTTTCCTGTAGGGTGGTTAGGAGTCAGAACCAACTCAACAGCAGCAGGTTTGGTGTTTTGGGTTAAATTCTATTCAGAGTGATATGAATAGCATGCTTGGGGGCTTCAGAAAGTTCGTGGGAATATCCATTATTTTTTCATTCTATTTTTCCACAAATGTTTTGAAGCCAGCTTCATATGCAAATATGTGTTTTCTGATGTGTCTAAAAGCAGCTCTGGTGGAGCAGTGGCTTCCTCATCAGGCTGCTAACCATAGCGTCAGCAGTTAGAACCCACAGGCTGATCCGTGGAAGAAAGATGACATGCTGTATGTGCCCATAAAGATTTATAGCCTCGGAAACCCAAAGGAGCAGTTCTACTGTCCTATAGGATCACTTGGAATCCTGGTGTGGTGCTGTGGGTTAACGTGTCAGACTGCAAAGCTGTTTGAACTGTAAGGTCAGCGATTCAAGCTCACCAGCCACTCCTTGGAAACCTTTTACAGGGTCACTATGG
>NW_006408539.1:9376152-9381553 GCF_000296735.1 Chrysochloris asiatica
AGGAGAATATTGAAAGTGCCATGGGCTGCCAAAAGAACCAACAGATCTGTGTTGGAAGAAGTGCAGCCAGAGTGCTCCTTGGAGGCCATGATGGCCAAACTTCATCTCTCATACTTTAGACATATTGTCAGGAGAAACCAGTCGCTAGAGAAGGATATCATGTTTGGTAAGATCAGAGAAAAAGAGGAAGAGCCCCAACGAGATGGATTGGCCAAGTGGCAGCATCAATGGACTCAAGCGTGGCAACAATTGTGAGGTTGGCCCAGGATTGGGCAGTGTTTCATTCTGCTGTGCATAAGGTCACTATGGGTCAGTACCGACTCAATGGCACCTAATAACAACAACATTCACAGCCAGTCAGTAAGAGCAGTGAACAAAATGTAATACTTTTATTCTGAAACAGTGACTGAAGCTTCTTTAGCCTTCTTAATTACGAACTGTTGTCCCACATTTTGGAATCTGGATTGTTATTATCAATTTGAATTTTACCTTTGTAAATGAATGTTTATGACTTATTTTCTAAAGCTAAACAGACTAGACTTGGTAGTATAAATGTACAAAACCAAGAAGGACCTGAATTTTCTTTCTTTCTCTGTACCATGTCATCCTGTAAATAGTATTCTGTTGTGCTTCCTGTCACTCTTAAGTCTCTTAGGTTTTCTATGTTCTTATGCAGTCAGTGCCAGGGTTTTTAAACTAATTTTAATTTTAAACATAAATAATAGCTATAGAAAATATGGATATTTTCTTAAAAATAGTCTGCTCATTTATTTTAATGATAGTACAGTATCATTTTAAATGATATTCTACAATTTATTTAATTGTATGTGACTTCAAATGTTGATTTTTTAGCAAATTTAATGTTTTCCTTTTATCAACATTGGGGGTGGAAATTAGTGTAGCTAAATCTTTTTTAATATCCATTATGATCTCTTAGTAAAAATCTTGGACATGCAATTGCTATGTATTTATTTTTTTTTACAATGCATTTGGATAAGTTGTGACCCTATACAGGGTTGCCTAGGAACGGCTGGTGAGCTTGAACCACTGACCTTGCAGTTCAGACGGGTTTGCAGTCTGGTGCATTAACCCACAGCACCACACTAGAGTTCCTTCATAGTATTATTTTTATTCAAGATGAAAATTTAATTTTTCCTCCTTAGATTTTGTCTATATATTCAGACATTCTGATAAGCACTTTCTCTTGTATATTGTTGCTGTTAAGTTCCGTGGAGTCGGCTCTGACTCATAGCGACCCTGTATAGTATTTCCGAGGAGTGGCTGGTGGGTTTAAACTAACTAAAGTTGGTCCTGACTCATAGCGACCCTGTATAGTATTTCCGAGGAGTGGCTGGTGGGTTTAAACTAACTATATGGTTTGCTCTCCGGTGCTGATCCTACAGCACCACACCAAGAGCCCTTCTCTTGTATGTTGTTATTGTTAAGTATCGTGGAGTTGGGTTTCCGAGGCTTCAAATCTTTACGGGGGCAGAAAGCCTCATCATTCTCCCACCGAACAGCTGGTAGTTTCAAACTGCCGACCTTAAGGTTAGCAGCCTGATTCGTAACCACTACGCTACCAGAGCTCCTTGTGTAGGAGGCTGAAAAACTCCGTGACATTCCAAGAGACTGTCTACTGTCCCTTAATGAAAGTTAGCTCTCTCTGTACTCTTTAATATAGACGTAACAAACCAGCATCCTTTGTAAAAAAAAAAAAAGAGATACTTTGAGAGTGTAGACAGGCCCCAGACTCTGGACAAGCTCTATTTCTAATTCTGCTCTTAAATCAAATCTGCACATAAATTGAAACACTTGTGTCCAGTCTGTGTTTAACGTTAGTCAAGTGTTTGTCCTGGTTTATCGTGTTTAGTGTATCTTTCTATGCACAAAATCATTAAAGAAACACTTTCAGATCACTGAAACATAAAAGTAATAATAATTAATATACATTTCAAAGCTGTGCCCATTTTTTATGAATCATTGTATGCACCTCAAAATTTTAATGTAATAGACTTTATGGGGGATTCGTTTGCAATTTTGGGTTGTACATAAATCGTAATCCGGGAACTACCTGTATAAATTTTATTAATTTATTACTAGGAAAGTGACATCATCCTTTCAACATCTCCAGTTAGAACAGTGGGGGGCAGTACCAGCCCACTTGGTCCCATGAGAAAGGGGGAAAAAGTATTCCCTGGTTTTGTCAGAAGGCTATGCCTTCATCGTTTGCTCCTTGTAAGGACAGTGGTATGGTTGGGAGGAATAGGATGAAGCATGCAGGCTGACGAAGTTCCTCCATCCCATCCATGGGGCCGCTCCAACTCGGAAATGAGGAGTTAGAAAGTAAATGGGCAGGACCAACAGCCACCAGGAGTCAGAATGCAGTGCATTCTGATAGCTGAGTCCCTTTGTTAAACACGGTGTTAGTTCCTGAGTGTGTCCAACTCAAGGTTTGAGTGGGGCGAGGGTTGGGCCAACAACGGGATAACTGACTGGTGTGTGGAAGAGAAAAACGCACAGCAGTTTTGAGTTCCTTATAAAGGCTTTGAGTAGTTTCTGTTCCTGTGGGTTTGACCATCTCAGTGTCTAAAACCAATGAATATGTAAATGAAATGAAAGAAAGCACTAAAAAAGGCTTGTTTTAAAGGCATGAAGGGAAAGATCATAAAGTAAATTCGTTAGAAAAATCCCGTGAAGAAATGTTCAGAGAACAGGTGAAGTTGTTACTGAATTCTTGGATTGAGTGCTTGTAAAGATTTACTTTGTGTAAAGTGCCCAAACCTTTATTAATGTAACTTTAAAGGAGGTATGTGAGTAGTGTTGCTAATGACGCACATATAGTAGAACTAGTCAGACTAAATTAAAGCCGACTTACTAATAAGACAAGAAAATATTGAATGGTTTTATATTTCCTGGTGAATATGTAACATTAAACCAGAAAACCAAACCCACTGCCATGGAGCCAATGCTGACTCAGCTGCAGCTTTTAGGCCAGAATCAGTCTTCTCCATGTGGTTTCTGAGGCTGTACGGCATCATGGGAGCAGACTGCTTTCACATTCGCCCTTGGATGCTGGTGGATTCTAACTGCTGACCTTTCAGTTACTAGTCCAACACTGGACCCATTTTGCCACCAGGTCTCCTCAAATGCCTACATTGGCAGTTCTTAAAAGCCCCTCAAGAGTCCTGGTATGGCACTGTGGGCTCATGTGCCAGATTGCAAAGTCATTTGGATTGCAAGGTCCGTGGTTCAAGCTCACCAGCTGCTCCTTGGAAACCCTATGCAGGGTTGCTAAGGGTCGGAGTCGACTCGATGGCACTTCACAATAACAACAACAAAAGCCCCTTCAGAAAATAGATACAATTAGATATTTCCAGATAGAATATATGGTATACAATAACATAATAACATGAGTAAAGATTATACTAATTAATATCATCTTTTGCATTCAGAGGTGCTTCAGAAAGTTTGTGGAAAAATGGAACTAAAAGATGAGATTTTTTTTGGTGGTTTTCAACAACTTTTTCAAGGCCCCTATTGCAGTTAATGGAGTCCTGGTGTGGCACTGTGGGTTAATGTGCTGGACTGCAAGTTCAGTTTGAACTGCAAGGTCAGCAGTTCAAGCCTCACCAGCCGTTCCTCAGAAACCTTATACAGGGTTGCTATGAGTCAGAGCCGACTTGACAGCACTTAGCAACAACAATACAACAATTGCAATTAATGGTATTATTATACAGAGAAATGCAACTCAGAATGGTTAAAGAACTTATTGAAGGTTATACAGCAAGTAGCAGAGGTAGAACCTAATCGGAAGCAATCTTGTTTGGAAGGCCAGAACTTACCCACTATGCCACATTGCCTTCTAGTGACTGTCAGAACCTTACTGAAAAAGCATTGTATTGTTTTAGCTTTGGATTCTACTGTCTATACTGGTTTACCTGTGTAATTTTGATCTTGATACATACCTAAAGTAGCCAGTAAATCAGGAATGTGTAGTAGATGTATAGAAGCAGCCTGTCTTTTGGATTTCTGTGTGTAGAGAGCGGTGTATTCCTCAATATACAGAATATTATCTTGTGATTTATATGTTTGGCTCTCGTCTTTGATTATTCAAGTCTGAGGTTTTTCAGTTTTAGCCCTTTTTTTACCTTCTTTTACTGTTAACATATCTTTCTGTTTAAAAGTATTGTAAGTTTAAACTCAAACTATATAAAATAAAGGAGCTCTGGTAGCATAGTGGTTACGAATCGGGCTGTGAACCGCAAGGTCAGTAGTTCAAAACTAGCAGCTGTTCCACGGGAGACAGATGAGGCTTTCTGCTCCCGTAAAGATTTACAGCCTTGGAAACCCTGTACAGGGTTGCTATGAGTCGGAGCCGACTCCACAGCACATAACAACAACAACAACATATAAGTAAAATAATATGTACATTTAAAATTTTGAAAATAGAGGTAATTAACAAAAGCTCAAGGAACCCTGGTGGGGTGGTGGGTTACAAGTTGGGCTGATTACCGCAGGTCAGCACTTCAAATCCATCAGCTGCTCCACAGGAGAAAGATGAAGCTTTCTGCTCCCATAAAGATTTACAGTCGTAGAAACCCTAATCAGAGTAGTTATGACTCGAAACTGACTCAATGACACACAACCACTATCACCACTAACAAGGGGCTCTGGAGTCCTGGTGTGGTGCTGTATGATAAGCACTGGACTGCTGACCACAAGATTAGTGGTTCAAACCCACCAGCTGCTCCTCAAAAACCTCTATACAGGGTATTTTTGGGTCTGACCCAATTTAACAACAAGGATCTCTGGTGGTACTATGGGGTAAGCACTAGACCGCTAATCTCAAGTTTGGTAGTTCAGACCCACAGCTGCTTTGGGAGAGACTTACAGCTATTTGGTCCTGTAAAGATTTAACCCTTTCTTTTTTGTTTAAGTAAGAAAAGGTCTTTGGCAGAAGATTACAGTTAACATTTGGATATGTGTTTTCCTCCAGTCCTGTGTAATCCACATGTAATTTACTTGTATCTATACTATGGGTTGGAATTAACTCGGCAGCACTTAACAGCAACAACAGCAGATATACAAGGGGCTTTATAAAGTTAGTAGAAAAATGGAATGAAAAGATAATGGATTTTTCCCACAACTTTTTCATGCCCTTTTACACTTAGTTGTACACATTGCATCTTCATTTAATATTGTATCAAGTATTTTTCCAAGTTATAAATATTCATCACAGTACTTTGTAATGATTGTATTACATTATCTTATGTGAGCATACCATCTTTACTTAGCAATATTCTTAGTTTTGGTGGTTTGTTCCCAATTTCCACTATTTGTAGATACATAATATTGCATAGGAGGCCTGGTGTGGTGCTGTGGGTTAATGCACCAGACTGCA
>NW_006408539.1:9381678-9392975 GCF_000296735.1 Chrysochloris asiatica
TACTTAAGATTATTTCTTTTGGGATAGAATCCACAGTAGTTTTTTAGACTAGAACCCCAGAATTTGCTTGTAATCGATTATGAATGTTTTTAAGGCTGTACGAGATATATTAACTAATTATTTTCTATTCTGTGTGCTTGTTTCATTATACCTCACCTGCACAAAATGCTATTTAACTTTTGTGACTCAGTTTCCATATTTGTAAAATGGCATTAATAGTAATGCCCATCTCAAAGAATTGCTGTGAGATTACAATGAATCACTGCCAAGCATTTAAAACAACACCTAACATAAAGTAAGAGAGTGGTAAAGATTGTCTGTTTGTGATTATAGTTTTAGGAGCTTTGATAAATAGATTAAAATCACTCTGTATGGTTTGCATTTGTATTTCTTGGATTACTGGGGCTGTTGAAATTCTCCTATGATGATTTTAGTCATTTTATTTGTTTTTGGAGTTGTATTTCTTAACCCTTCTCCATGTTTCCCTTGGAAATTTTAGTGTTTGTATATGTTTTTAACCTAATTGAAATATTAAGCTTATGTGACTTTTGTTGCTGCAATTTTCATTTGGTTTAATTACTTTTGCAGTTTTGACCTCTACAGGTAATTTCAGTTTTTGTTTCATCTAACTTATCTGTTGTCTATGTATTTTCTTTTATAATTTTGAAATGTTGTTTTCTACTCAGAAATTTGATGGAATTAAAAACAATGGCTGCATTAAAAACATTTAGTACTTTAGTCCTGGTTAAATTAATTTAGGCTAAATAAATTGAAGCCTAAATGTATTTAGGTTTATGTGGTGGGAAGAGGATAAAAATGATCTATCTTTCACTAACTTAAAAATTATATCAATGCCATTTATATTTATTAAGTAAGAATTTTTATTTGATAGGCAACATCTTCTTAATCTCCATGAAATTCATGCTTATTTGCTTTATTACTAAATACCAATTGAAGAAAGATGGGGTTCTAATTAACTCACTGTTTCTTCATTGTTATCTTTTATTTATAATAAATGAAGGAAGACGCTAAGACCTATAAGTCTTACTTATATACAATCTAATAATGTTTTTGACTGGAGAACATATTCTTATTTTCTAAAAGAGCTATTTATCTTCTTTTTAAGAAGGGTAAGCTATGAATTTCTGAAATTGTTTTTTCTTTGGTTCTAGTTTTATGAAAGCGTGAAAATGAAATGAACATTTGTAGACTCCTGTTTCCCTTCAGGTAGAATATTTAAAAGTGATAAATGATGCATCTTAACTGCACATTTATGTGCCATAGAACGAGTTCTGGGAAGTACAAGAACTAATGATTAAGAGCATAGTGGGATTGATTTATGAGTGGAAGAAGCTGGTCATTTATAGCTTGTCTAATGATGGGCCGATTTAAAAGCATAGACAGTAGTTAGAGTCTTCACATATTTACAGAGTATTCAGACAAAGAGAACAATTATTTTGGGTCAATAAAGGGTTGCTCCTTAAATGACGTGAAGAATAAGTATAATTTGATTTAGAGACCATATTAGTAAAAGTAGAAATGTGTATATATATATATATATATAAAATTTACATTGGGAATTGTTGGAAAGTGGAATCATCTCCCCCGAGAGCTAATAGATGGGATAAACTAACTGCCTCTAATTTCTGTAATTCATGACAGATGCTTGGGAACAGGTTCCATAAGAGGTTTCTGGGAATGGTTTAAGATGAAGTCTTGTAAAATGTGTGAGGTCAGACTGGATGACCTAGGTGGTATATTCTGACTCTGTCGGATCCTATGATAGCTGTTCAGCACTAATGTACTGGGAGGATGACTTACTAGCAAATTCACCAAGACTTGATTTCGTTCAGGGTCAGAATTCCTTGATAAATAATCAGTGGCCTTGGGATAGACATGTTTTGGTTCTTAATCTTTCCAGTCTTCTTGTCCCCATTATCTTAAAATTTTTCACCAAATAAAAACAGACGTTTTACATGGTTAAGTATTTGGCTGCTTATTTTTAGCCTTTGCTTCTCATGAACTTTTTAGGTCACTGGTGCATACTGCTTCTAGAGCACAGAATTAATACAGTGTTTGGAATAAGAATTTGACTTAATTTTTACCTCTAAAATATTAGATAGATGGTTAAGATACTAAAGCCATATACAAGTTTTGTCTTATAACCACAAAAGTTTGAAAACATTTATGCTTTATACTTTTTAAGGCAGTTAATGGCAGGAGTCAATAATTGGCATATAGGAAGAAAATATTAAAGCTTTTATTTACATCTACTGTTTATACCCATAAAGTTGAGCTTTATGGACTTGTAATAAATAGATGGAGGTCCAGTGGTGTCCTCGCTCATTTCCCACATCAGATGGACACATATCACTTGGGGTCAGGGGGGACCTGCTATGAAGGAGTGTGAAGATGGTGTTCACCCAGGCTGTGCTTCCAGTGAAAATGTGTTTGCTTAAAGGATTTACACAGTATACCATGTGGTCTTTCACCCACGCCGTCACAAAATGAACAGGGAGAATACTGTTAGAAGATCTTTCTAATGAAGAATAAGTCATTCTTTATCATCTATATTCAGTGATCAGTGGAGCCTGGCAAGAACTGAAAAAGAACTCAAAATTATAATAAAATATGAATTTACATATTTAGCACCGAACTCTTCATAATGAAATGTGTCTCACGGTATTGGCCACAGCCAACATGAAGTTCTGTGCTCTGACTATGACTGGATGTTTGCAACTGTTTCTTTTCATTTTGAGTCATGCCATTTTGGGTCCCAAAAGGAGAAGATGCTGCAAACATCCACTAATAATTGGAACACAGAATATACAGAGGATGAATCTAGGAAAATTGGACTTCATAAAAAAAAAACAAGAAATATATAGAGTAGATAAAGTAAAATATAATGAAAAATCCTAGAGTTAGAAAACTGAACATGAAGAACATGCTTACCATTTGTTAATCTGAAAACTGAAGAAAAAGTTCAAGCCTCAAGGTAGAATGTTATTATTACTATATTGTTATTAGGTGCTATTGAGTCAGTAACAACTCATGGTCACCTTAAGCACAACAGAACGGAACACTACCCAGTCTTGTGCTAACCTCACCATCGCTGCTGCTACTGTGCCAATCGATAGTGCCTTCCAACTTGAGGTTCTCTCTTTTGGCACTATATCTGACACTATTCTGGTGCTGACAGTGTTTCATAAGGTTTTCAGTGACTAAATATTCAGAAGTAGTCTGTCTCTCCTTTTTCCTAGTCTGTTTTAGTCTGGAAGCTCATTTGAAACCTGTCCAGCATGCGTGACCCTGCTGGTATTTAAAATACTGGTGGCACAGCTTCCAGAATCACAGCAACAAGCAAGTCGCAGTATGGCAAACTGACAGATGAGTGGTGGAAGTTGGACTATAGAAGGACCTAGTGGGTAAAGTATTAAATATTGCAGAAAGTATCAATAGAAGATGGAAGGAATACACAGAGTCATTGTACCCAAAAGAATTGTTGACCTTCAGCCAATTTCAGGAAGTAGCATATGATCAAAACTTGATGCTATTGAAGGAAGAAGCTCAAGCTACACCAAAGGCATTGACAAAAAAACAAGGCTCCAGAAATTGACAGAATACTACTTGAGATGTTCCAACAAATGAATGTAATAATACAGGAAATACTCAGTTATCTATGCCAAGAAATTTGGAAGGCTACTACCTGACCAGCTGACTGGAAGAGATCCATATTTGTGCCCATTCCAAGAAAGGTGGTCCAACAGAATGTGGAAATTATCAAACAATATCATTGATATCACACACAAGTAAAATTATGCTGAAGATAGTTCAAAATTGGTTGTAGTAGTACATCAACAGAAGGATACTGCATTGTTAAAAATTAGGAAGTGCATATCAGGGTTGTATTCTTTTACCAGACTTATTCAGTCTGTATACTGAGAAAATAATCTGAAAAACTGACTTATAGGAAAAAAAAGATGGCATCAGGATTGGAGCAAGACTCATTAACAACTTGTGATAAACAAATGATATAATCTTGCCAGCTGAAAGTGAAGAGTATTTGAAGTACTTAACTGAAGAAGATAAAAAAAAAAGTTACAGCCTTCAGTATGGATTACATCTTAACATAAAATAAATCCTCACAACTGGACCAATTAGCAACATTATGGAGATAAGTGGAGAAAAGATTGAAGTAGTGAGGGATTTCTTTTTACTTGGATCCATAATCCATTCCCATGGAAGCAGCAGTTAAGAAATGAAGCAACATATTGCATTGGGCAAATCTTTAGCAAAAGCCCTCTTAAAAATGTTAAAAAGCAAAGGTGTCACTCAGAAGGACTAATGTGGGCCTAAACCAAGTCATGGTATTTTCCAGTGCCACATATGCATATGAAAGCTGGACTGTGAATAAAGAAGCCTGAGGAAGAATTGATGCTTTAGAATTATGGCATTGGCAAAGAACATTGAATATACCATGGACTGCTAGAAGAATGAACAAGTCAGTCTTGGAGGAAGTATAGAAAGGATGCTCCTTAGATTTAGTAACTAGTGTTCAGTTCATCAAATCTATTCTTGAGATGGTTTATAAATTCAGGTGGGATGTATTCGAGGGCATGATTTGACTTTCTTTAATTTATTTTAACTTTCTTCAGGCTGAACTTGCCATGTGAGCAGTTGATGGTCTATTCCATATTTGTCCCATGGCCTTGTTTTGGCTGACAGTTAGGAGCTTCTCTATTGTTGCTTCCCACAGATGTAATAAATTTTGTTTGTGTGTATTCTGTCTGAGGAGTTCATTTGCAAAGTCACCATTTATGTTGTTTAAAAAAGGTATTTACCATAAATAAGTCAATGGTCTTTCAAAATTCTATCATGCGATCTCTATTATTTCTGCTACCAAGGCCATATTTTCCAACTGCAGATCCCACCTCTTTGTTGCCAGCTTTCGCATTCCAATCACCTGGAATTATCAGTGCATCGTGATTGCATATTTGATGAAATTCAGACTGAAGAAGTTTGTAGAATTCTCCAATTTCTTCATCATTGGCTTTGGTGGTTTTAAACATAACCACCAATTTTAATAATAGCAGTATTACATGGTCTTCCTTGTAGGCCCATAGATATTATCATACTACACATTGCATTGTATTTCAAGATAGATCTTGAAGTGTTCTTTTGGATAATGTTTGGGATTCCATTTCTCTTAAATTTCTTATCACCGGCACAGTAAACCAAAAGATTGTCTAAATCAAAATGGTCAATACCAGTGCATTTCAGCTCACTAATGCCTAGGATGGAGTCCTGGTGTAGTGCTATAGGATAAGCACTGGACTGCTAGCCACATGGTTCAAACCCACCAGCTACTCCTTGGAAACCCTGTATAGGGTTGCTATGAATCAAGAACCAACTCAGTGGCACTTAACAACATCACTGCCTTGGATATCAATCTTTATACATTTCTTTTCATTTTGACAACTTCCAATTTTCCTAGGTTCATGCTTTGTACATTCCAGGGTGTGATTGTTAATGGATGTTTACAGCTGCTGTTTCTCATTTTGAGTTTTGCCCCATCAGCAAGTGAAGATCCTGAAAGCTTTGTTCCACTTACATCATTAAGGTCATTAAGGTCGACTCTGTTTTGAAGAGGCAGCTTCTTGGCAGTTGTTTTTTGAGTGCCTTCCAACCTGAGGAAGGTAATGCATCAGGCAGTGCTTTGCTGCTATTCCGAAGGTTTTCGGGGGCTGATCCCTCAGAGGTGGACTACCTGTTTCTTCTTCCGAGTCTGTTCTTAGTTTGGAAGTACTGCCAAAACCTGCCCACCCTAGGTGACCTTGATGGTATTTGAAATATCAGTGGTATAACTCCTAGCATCACAGCAACATGCAAGTCACCACAGTACAACAGACAGACAAATGGGGAGTTACAGAATTAGCGTATAAGTAGGTGTTCAGTTATAAGTCTCTACATTTCAATAATAAAGGAATTGTGCTAATTCAGCTAATTCATGGGGAAGCTGAGGTTAAATCAGAGGAACATGAATGATAAAATAATTATAATTATTAAAGAAGGACTTCTTAAATTCTTATAATTTAAGCCCCTTTTTAATAATTTTGAGGACGGATGAGAGGAAAGCAAGTTAATTGTATGTCAGCAAATCTTTTAAGTGCTTTCATTTAATAATAGCTGAGAATTATTTACCATTCTTTATTCATTGTTTGAATTAAAATTAATACCACAGTGGTGCTTGAAAATAGCCCTTTTTTCTTTTACATTTAAATAGCTTAGACATTTGCTTTGTTTATACCATTAATTTGTTTTCACACAGACTGTGAAGGTAACCATCAACTCAGAATTAATTAGTGGAATCAAAATGAATGAGGTTTTCCTGTATTGGGCCATTCCCACTCCAGGCCCGTTTACTTCATATGAGTTGGACTAGCATTTTCTTGAAAGAAGAAAAATTAGATTTATTTAAATCCATATTTAAAAAGCAGAGAACCATCTTTTCTTGTGAGTTAAGTACCTCTAATAACTATGCTTTCTTAGGCTTAGTAATATTGATTTTTGTTGTTGTTGTTTTCATTCTTGATTATTTTGGCTATTTCCAGACTGGTGCTTATTACGGTAAAGCTAGCCTTAACTCTTTGGAGGCTTATTATCATTTACAGGAATTATTTTTACTTTATTATTTTTACTTTGGACCAATTTGTGTGTGTGTGTGGGGGGAAGGGGCTAGCATGACATTTACCCGCATCATTATTGTATTATATAAAGAAGCATGCAACTATTCTTAAAACATATTTAAATAAACATATATACCAAAAGTAAATGCATCATATATAAACAAAAAACTAGAATTGTTACAATTATAGGTTGTATTTTTCTTTTAGGACAAGATCTGTTTTTGAGAGCAGAGCCTAGACTCTTATTTTGTACTTGATTTTTGTCGTTTTTATGTTTTTATATTAATTTATAATAGTATTTGGAGTCCTGGTGTGGCACTTAGGATAAGCATTGGACTGCTAACCGCAAGATCGGTGGTTCAAACCCACCAGCTGCTCTTTGGAAACCCTGTGCACACTCACTGTGAGTCAGATCATACGTGACACTTAACAATAGCAGCGCCATGTAGAATTTCTTAGTTTCTTAATAAGGATGAACTGCATTTTCTTGAATCTTTGAGTTTATCCTTATGCTTCTGTGTGGATGAAGGGTCAAAAGTTCTAACGGTGACACTTTGGTGAAGAGCTGATAATTGCATCGCTTCGGTTTTCAAAGGACTGGGGTTGGCCTTTTTGTTTATTTACTTAATGACTGCAGTCTGTGTTCGTCTTAGCTATGGACTCTAGTGAGACACTGGCTGAGAGAGTGAGTAGTAGTGGTCAATGTCTTTGGATCACCTTCCATGTCGAGACCTGCCAATAGATCGTGATTTCAGCTCCACTTAATATCGTAGAAATACTGGTGGAAATTCACATTGACTCATGCCTCATTTTGACAGAAAGTATGACCATTCATGGAGTCCTGGTGTATGGCTCTGTGGGCTAATGCGTCAGACTGCAAAGTCGTTTGAACTGCAAGTTCGGTAGTTCAAGCTCCCAGCTTCTGCTTCTCCTTGAAAACCCTATACAGGCTCGCTATGGATCAGAATCGACTCGATGGCACTTTACAACAACAACATGACCGTACAGTGACTATGGACTCGGGGACTGGCAAGCAGGTCACTTAAGAGTGTGGCACTAATTAAAGACTAAATAAAGAATAGCTCTTTTTGAATAAGATTCTGGAGGACATGTGAGTTGGAGAAGCAGAATCAAAAGTGATAATGGGAGTGAGGGGTGAGGGGTGTGGGGTGATGTGTTTGAAGCAAGAGGGCTGAGCACACATTGAGCCGATGGTTTGCAACAAAGACCTGGGGGATCAAACAAAACAGATACTGATGGTGATCTTGGAACCCTGAGCATCAGAGGACAGGACAGAGAGCTGGACAGAGGCCCACTGGAAGAGGAAGCTGAGTAGAAGTGAGCGAGAAGAAATGCGGGTGGATTGTGGGCGGGTGTGGTGCAGAGCAGTCATCTTGAGCTTTGGCGAGTGGCTGCTGCCTGTTGATTCAGCAACCTGCAGGCTCAGGATGCAGCTGGAGGCTGGTGGCAAGGAGATGCAATTCTCCCTGGTTCCAGTGTGTTCCTGGTAGCAGGGGCATGACCATTCCACCAGTGCCCCCCCACCCCTCTTGTATATCCTCGGCTCTGCCGGGGGTCCGGCACCTATGTTCACACTTCTGGTCTCCACCACGTCTCCCTGGAAATAGGTGGTGAGTGCAATATACAATCATCAACTAAACAGAAGTAGGACACCGTAATGTCTGGGAGAAAACAGGCAATTTCAGGTTACACAAGGAAACAAGACAGACTGCCTCCAACAGGTGACCAAAAGATAGAGTCAGAAAGTGCAACACCCGAAATGATATTGGAATTTAAAAGAATGCTAATTAGACAACTAAAAGAACTGTGAGAAAAGATTGAGAAAACTACAGTGGAAAACAAGGAAAACAGACAAAACTATGGAAAGTTTCAGGAAAAAACCTGACAAAATTGAAAAAATGGAAACCATACAAAAACCAGCAATTAGAAAGGAAGAAGATTAAAACTAAGACTTCAGAAACAGTGCACTGAAAGGACAAAGAAATAGAAGTGAATCAGTGGAATCAACCAAATTCCTGAGCTTGAAGAAAAACCTCTCAATATTCATCTGCTAGAGGAACAATCAGAAAAAAATAACAAATCACAAGAAAGCCTTAGGAATATGGGGGACACTATCAGGAGGAATAACTAACATGTGATAGGATTTCCGGAACAGGAAGAGACAAAAAAACTCATGGAAAATATTGCCCCAAATTTTTTGAATGAAAACTTCCCAAACATCATGAAAGATTAGAAGATAGCCTTTCGGTAAGTTGAATAAACTCCAAAGAGGACAGACCCCAAAAGACAAACACAAGGGCATATTGTAACCAAACTTTTCAAAACCAAAGACAAGGAGAGAATCTTGAGAGAAGCTCAGAAAAACAGTTACTCACAAAGGAGAGCTAAAAAGACTAATGCCTGATTTCTCAGCAAAAAACCATGCAGGCAATAAGGCAAAGGGATGATATATCTAAAACTCTGAAAGAAACATTGCCAACCAGGAATCATATATCTAGCAAAACTAGCCATTAGATATGATGGTGAAATTAGACCATTTTCAGACAAACAGAAATTAAAAGAATTTATAAAAACCAGACCAACCTTACAAATAATAATAAAGGAAATTCTCTGGACAGAAGCAACAGAAGCAGACAACAACCTGAGACCAGATTCAACCCAGATTTAGAAATATGCAAGTAAAATGGACCATTAAGACTGAAATAAAATACCAGAGTAATAACATCAACAGAAAGCTCCTAAAGTAAAAAGAGGGAATAATGGAGTCACAGAACTTCCAAATGAAGAGTAAATCAAATAGGTTTGAATACATAAAAATAAACCTAACTGTAACCCTAAAAATGAGACCAAGCTTTACTCTTAGCCGTATCGTGACCCTTACCCTTAACATTAACCTTAGTCCTACCCATAACTCTAACACTAAACATAGGCCTAGGCCTAGGCCTAGCCTAGACCTAGCCTAAACGTAGCCATTGTTCCCTTTGTAACCCACACTCCTTACTCCTACCTACCTCCCCTGAAAAGGTAACAGCACGTGTGAGTACTGTGACCACTCAATGTTCAATTGAAGGTGTGCATATATGAATCATTTTTTCTCATTGTTTTGCAAGAGAAGAAGCCTATATATATATTGGTAGAGTGGTATTACAAAATAGAAAATAGTAGTCACCATCTTATTTAAAAGAATAATGGATATTTTTTGACAAATCCAAGCTGAGTTTTAGTGATAACCCCTAGAAATACAAAGTGTCTTTGTCTTAAACTGTCTATTGTCTTGAGTTGGCAATGCATGTCTAGTGAAACTGATAAATACTTTATGTGAAATAATTGAAAATAAAGGCATCGTGTCACATATGACTTTTAGCCTGTTTATTCTAACTGCCTACGTTTAAATGATGGTTATTTTGTACCACTTTATCATGATTTCTTGGTTTAGTTATAAAGCTAGTTTTGTTCCACAAGTCAGCTGTTCTTCAATCTTTAATATACTTTATAAGAAATAAATTACATTTCACATTTCAGTGGAATGTTTATCAGGGAAAATGAAGTCAGCTTCACACATGCTGGTTCAAGAAAATTCTGTATGCTATTCAAAGAAGTCTATGACATCTTTTTGAACTTAGTTCTATTACCTTTGAAAATTAGTAACCACTTGCTATGCTGTTGATAGTAATTAACTTACTGTAAAGCAAAAGGTATCCATAACACTAGCAAAGAAAAAAACCCTGAATTTCAGAGCGAGGTGAACAGTCAAATCTTACTGTTATCTTTGCCCTGCCACATTCAAAGTTTAGATTATGTAAAGTTATTTTTAGAATAAAATGAAAACAAGTTTCAAAGTAAAGCTAAATCATGGTGAAATGAAGATGAGAGCTGAGAACAGTCCATAGACACCTCTGGTTCCATGCTGAGAGGGACAGACATTTCACCCCTGAGCACAGCAGCCAAAACCTAAAGACAGTTACAGTGGGTTTTGCCAAAGTGTGTTCCTTTCAAACTCAGGTTATAAAATTGTTATTGTTGTTAGGTGCTATTGAGTTGGCTCCAACACATAGCAGCCCTGTGTGCAATAGAACTAAACACTGCCTGGTCCTGTGCCATCCTTACGATCATTGCTAAGCCTGAGCCCATTACTGCTGCCACTGTGCCAATCCATCTCGTTGGGGGACATCCTCTTTTTTCATAACCCTTCACTTTACCAAACATGATATTCTTCTCCAGGGACTGGTCCCTCCTGATAATGAGTCTGAAGTTGAGAGACAGTCTTGCCATCCTGGCTTCTAAGCAGCATTCTAACTGTATTTCTTCCAACATAGATTTATGTGTTCTTCTAGAAGTCCATGGTACTTTTAGTTCTTCTCCAACACTGTAACTCAAATGCACCAATTCTATCATCTTTCTTATTCATTGTCCAACTTTCACATGCTATGAAGTTATTGAAAATACCATGGCTTGGGTCAGGCGCGTCTTAGCCCTCAAACTGACATCTTTGCTCTTAAACACTTTAAAGTGGTCTTGTGCTGCAGATTTGCCTAATGCAATAATACGTCGTTTGATTTCTTGCCTGCTGCTTTCACATTGATAGTGGAT
>NW_006408539.1:9393340-9395066 GCF_000296735.1 Chrysochloris asiatica
GAACAGTTGCCTCATGGTGTATGTACAGTTTCCTCAGGAGCACAATTAAGTGTTCCAGAATATTAATTCTCTGCAATGTTGTCCATAGCTTGTCATAATCCACACATTTGAAAGCCTTTACATAGTTCAGAAAGCACAGGTAAGCATAATTCTGGTATTTTTTGCTTCAAGATCCATCTGACGTCAGCAATGATCTCTTGTTCCATGCCCTCGTCTGAAACCAGCTTGAATTTTTGGCACTTCCCTGTCAATGTACTGTTTCAGTAGTTTTTGAGTTATCTTTAGCAAAATTGTATTTGCATGTGACAATGATATTTTCTGATGGTTTCTGCATTCATTTGGGTCACTTACCTTTGGAATGGGCACAGATATGAATCTCGTCCAATCAGTAGTCCAGATAGCTATCTTCCAAATTTCTTGGCATAGAAGAGTGAGTGCCTCCAGTGCAACATCAATTTGCTACTTCCTTCCTGTGGTTCCCCATTTACATCTTAACCTTTCACAAGTGAACAAAGCAGTAATATTTGATGCACACACAAGACAAAACAAAATATAAATTATATTTTCATTTAAATGTTCAAAGATCTCATTCTGCAATATGATACCTCTTCATGCTTTTGGCATCATTTCAATATTTTGTGTATTGAATCCTTTAATATTGCAAGTGGAGACTTGAATTTTTTCTAACGTTTGTTCTTTCAACTTGAGAAATGCTGAGCCTTTTTTTACCCTTTTGGGTTGCTAATTCCAGGTTTTGTACATTTCACTCTTTGAAATTTTCCATTTAGCTCTTTTACTTCCTCATTTCATCCATTTTAACATCTCTATTCTGGAGCTCTGGTAGCGTAGTGGTTACGAATTGGGCTGCGAACCGCAGGGTCAGCAGTTTGAAACTACCAACTGCTCCATGGGAGAAAGATGAGGCTTTCTGCTCCCGTCAAGATTTACAGCCTTGGAAACCCTCTTCAGGGTCACTATGGGTTAGAACTGACTCAGTGGCACTTAACAACAACACAACATGCTGGAGAGCAAGTTTCAGAGTCTCTTGTGACATCCATTTTGGTGTTTTCCTTGTTTCTTGTCTTAATGACCTTTTGCTTTCTTCCTGTCTAATGTTCTTAATATCATCCCACAACTCTTCTGGTTTCTGGGTTTAGTGTCTAGTGCATCAAATCTGCTCTTGAGATGATCTCTGAATTTAGGTAAAATGAATTCAGAGTTAAATTTTGGCTTTTGTAGACTTGTTTAAATTTTCTTTAGCTTTAGTGTGAACCTGTATGTGAGCAAGTTGAGGATATCGATCTTCATGCATTCCATTTTGAAAACTTTAGTTTTTCTAGATTCATGCTTTGTACATTCCATGTCCCGTTTATCTATGTATGTTTATAATTGTTTCTTCTCATTTTGAATTGGGCCCCCTCAGCAACTGAAGGTCCCTAAAGTTTTACTACATTACCAATCGTGGACAACTCTACTTTGAGGAGGCAGCTGTTCCCCAGTAGTTTTTTGAGTACCTTCCAACTTGAGGGATTCATTTTCCAGCAGTATATCTGAAAATATTTTGGTACTATTCATGATGTTTCAGCAATGAATATTTTGATGCTTCCTGACAGTATTCCCCAGCTATTCATAAGGTTTTCAGAAGTAGTCCGTCTCTCCTTCTTCCTAGTCTGTCTTTGTCTGGAAGCTCAGCTGAAACCTGTCCACCATGGGTGATCCTGCTGGT
>NW_006408539.1:9396216-9430230 GCF_000296735.1 Chrysochloris asiatica
ACAGTCATGCGTTTTAGATGGCTATTCTCATAACGTCTCATTGATGTTAACTAGAATCATAATCTCAATAAGGCCCTACATTTTTTTTAAATTGCTTTGCCAAAATGTAAAGACTTTGCTTTCTTATTTTTGAGAAAGTGGATTCAGTTCTGTATTCCTTGCTTGTGCTTACTTTTACTCCATCTTTTTCTAGGAAGGATTTGAAGGGTAAGAACTAGAGGTGAGAAATCTGGAAATACATAGCAGAATGTTGAACTGACTGTTACGTGATTAAGCATTGAGGTGGGGACCTGTCAGCATTGTAGATAGATGCTGAGAGGACTCAGGGAAGCCCATCTACACATAAAGTGAACTATCTGGCTCTCCTAGGACGTGGTGGTGGCAGAGGGCCCACCAGGGTAGTACCTTTGAGCAAAGGTACAAGGAAGAGCAAGAGTCTAAATGACAAGAGTCACAATCAGAGAGAAGTGCAGCAGAAAGCAGCTCTCGGGCAAACAAAGGGAAGTTCACACCACAGGAAGAGAACACATAATAACAGATCAATTTTTCCTCCACTTTGCCAGCACAGATCCAGCATGCATTTCAATAAGGTCGTCTTCAAATTGGAACAGCAAATTTCCCAGCATATCTTTGATCTAGGATTAATTTAGTTATTTTTTTGTTTTGTAGGTGCTGTGATGATTGAAATGAAATGGATGTTTTGTGCATGATATGAACAAATAAATAATTTCAACTCCACCAGACTTTAATCTCAATATGATGAAGGTTTATTCTGCTTTTCAGGCACGAGTGCAGCACTGCATCTGTTCGGTAGCCAGTGACCACTCAGTAGGACTTCTAAGTCTGCGAGAGAAAAAATGCATTATGCTGGCGTCTCGTCACCTTTTCCCTATCCACGTCATCAAATGGAGGCCTTCTGACGATTACCTGGTAGTGGGGTGCTCCGACGGCTCGGTGTACGTCTGGCAGATGGATACTGGTAAGAACAAGGGCAGGAGGAGAATGGAAGATTACAGGGGTATCCTGGATTTCCTAGGAGAAAAATACTGTCGTTAGAAGTGTGTATGTTACACTCACACATACATGAGACAGGGCTTCAAGGAGTTTATGGAAAAAATGAATGAAAAGATAATGGAGTTTTTTCACGAACCTTTTGACTCCCCCTCATGTGGGAATGGGGTTTGCGGAGAAGGCCATCAAATGTAAAAAGAATTACTGATTTTATTTCTGATCACTGATTTTCCTAAAGTTCTCATTATTATCTTCAAAGAAATATTTACTATTTAAGGACCCTCTGATTTGTTGTCTCTGCCAACTACTTGTAGAGCAGTTCTCCAGTCTCTTAAGGGCATGCAATTAAAGGCAATGTACTGATCAGGACAGAAAATCAAAACCGAGTCCTATATGTGACAAAAGAGTCAGAAGTGACTCGACAGCACTTAACAGCAGCCACAATACATGACAAAAACATAAATCGTTTTTATGTAAGTCATAAGGTAAATGTTGAACAAGGTGAAGGAATCCTTTTTTAGTTCAGTTTCACAAACAATAAATAAAATCTTATTTAAACGGCAGAAACCAAAGTTGTGCAGTTAATTGTAGGAGGTGATTGAAATATAAGTTTCAGTTCTGGAGAGAACATTACAGATTTCAATTTTCAGAAATGTTGTGTGTAGGAATGCAGTATGGAACAAGTGAAGCAAAGCTCTTGTGGGTTTTTCCTGGGAAACTTTAAGTATAAAACTAACTGTTTATTATTGCTGTTGTTATGTGCTGTGGAGTCGGTTCTGACTCATAACGATCCTGTATAGGGTTTCCAAGGAGAGGCTGGTGGGTTTGAACTGCTGACCTTGAGATTTAGCTGACCTTGAGGTTTAGCTTATCCTACATTGCCACAACAGAATTCCAAATGTTTGTTAGATAAAGCCTTTTGGAAACACTTTCCACGCTGCTTTTACAGTCTTGAAGTAATCATCTATCAGTATTTGAAACCTTTTTAATTTCAGATTTCCAGTTGTAGTTGTAGTATTTTGAGAGTTTTCCTTTCCTTCTTCTTTGCTTGTTTTAAATAGGGCCTTTGAGATCAGACTCTGCACATTTCTGCCAGCACCATGATGTTGTTGGGCATTCTCTGGAGACTTTGAAATCAGTAGCTGTAGTCTTCAGTGATCTTTTATATCAGGTCCTGCTTTTTCATTGATGGTAGGTCGTCAGTTTTGCCAAGGGGAAGCACTCTTCCTCTCTTCAAATTTGAAGTACACCAAACTTTTTGCTTTTGGAATTTTCTTTTTCTTGTCAAATAGCAAAACAGATTCCTACTTTTTGCTTAAGACTTTCAAAGCACAAAATCATCAAAAGAGACAATTGACACCATTGTCCAATGGTAAATGTTCTGTTTGGTTTTGGTCTGATTTCTATGCATTTAAAAAGATGTAAGTGCTGTCATACTTGTCGTGTGTGCTTATCCTGCTCTCTTATGTGATGGCCTATCTCATGAGCAGTACAATGTTGTGTTTGCTGGCTTGGACCATCTGACACAAGCAAATACCTGGTGTGTATTGTGGGTTCTGGATTCAGGCTGCTCAGTTTGAATCTCTGATCTATCTCTTGCTCACTTTCTGACCTTAGGCAACTTAACTGGACTTATTCTTTGATTTCCTCATCTGTAAAATCGTAGTTTTACAGATGGGAAAGAGTTTTACAGGCTAACATTAATTCCTATTTTATGTGTTGCTGAGAAAGTAAAATAAGTTTATATGTATCTGGTGCATGGTAGGCATAATGTAAGTGCGTATACATATATGTATCAGTGTGCATGTACATGTGTATATATTAACATTGTTATTAAATAGGCATGTTGCTTGACTTGTTACTTTCTTGTATTTAGGAGTATAACATTGTGTACATTTGTTGTTGTTGTTAAGTGCCATCAAGTCGGTACATTTAGAAACACTTTATTTGGTAATTAGCATTAAAGTAAGACTTACAGCAAAAATGACATTCATAAAACATTGTATTTAAAATACTGTAAATATTAAATCAGTAGCTGTTATATCCTGAAAAGAAGAGTGTGTTAAGCGTTTTTTGGACTTATTTTAATTAAATACGATGGAGTAAAATGTAGTTTTCTTGCATTTTTTTTAAACTTAAATATGTTAAATTCTTTACAAATGAAACCTTACTGAAAAGCATTTCTTTTGCAGAAATGTTCCTAGAAGGGGATGACAAATGACCTCTCACTCTAGGGGTACTGGAGGAGATCATTCTCATGCCCACTTTAGTATAATCAGGCTCATAAACACAGTGTATAGTATTGAAAGGTTTCAGTTTTCGTGTGACCTTCAAGAGGATTGGGGTAAACAGTCAGTTAATATGACAGTCTTAAATCAAGGTAAAAACTAGAAAAGCAGAATTTATCTTGGATTTCAACTGTAATAGCAGGTATACATTCTTTTTCCTTCCTTGCTGTTCAGACTTTAGCTAGAGATATAAAGGTCCCCGGGGAGGCAGTAAGACACATCCTGAAGGTATTGACATTATTTATTTATTAAATTTATTTATTTATTAAATAAATAAAAAATGAAGCTAGATAAATCAGATTCAGACAAGGTTTGCTGTTTGGAATGTGTTTAAAGCCTAAGAAGACACTGTATCCTTCCTCTTAGTGTCCTGGGAACGTGTTTTAACAAATGAAGGGTGTTTACATTAAGATTGCTCTTGCATATTAGGTGATTTTTTTTTATGTTTGCTATTGAGAGAATTATATTGATGTTTTTAGTTTAACAGCAGTTAAACATGCCTTTCCTTTATACCTTTATGCCTCATTTTCTTTTAGTTTATTTTTTGTTCTTATGAATAATTTTTATTTTCAGTGTTTATCTCAATGAATTTCAAACTAGTAGTAAAATAATGTGAAAACAGAGTTCTGGTCTGGTGCTATGGGATTAGTACCTCAAAGTCAGGGGTTCACACTTACCAGGCGCTCTCTGTAAACCCTGTAACAGGGTCACTGTGAGTCAGAACCCACTCAATGGCACTTCGTAACAGCAGTGTACAATTTAACTAGGAAGACAGAGGACAGGAATATGACTTTTTAAAATCGTGACATTTTATATCATATAAAATTAAAGATCCTATTGACAAATATTGGTCCAAAGGGGAAAAATACAGATAAGAATTTCAAGTTCTCATGGAATCTAGACTTTCTGGAGCCATGGTAGGCATCTACCTACCAAATGATTTTCCTGAGATCATCTTTAAATTGTCAACCTTCAGGAATAGCTCCTCAAGTCTTCTTTGAACCAAACATTAGTGTTACTTCACCAGGAAAGGATGGCTACCGTAGGCATTATGCTTTTTTTTTTTTAAAGATTCTTATTGTAGTTTGAGTGAAAATACAGAGCAGGTTATCAATGTTACATTCAACAAACATACATCTTGTTTCAATGATTGTAATCCCCCCTCCATGTACCATCAGTTAACAGTATTTCTCTCTACTCACATTAGCTCTTTTTTTTTTTTAAAACTCAGGCATATATAATAATTTACACCATCAAAGGGCACATTCTGCAAGTCTGCCTCCTGGCTGCCAGCTCTCAGTCCCTCTCTTCCCATAAGTCTAGAGTCTTCAGCTGCTTCCTGGCTCCATGCCCCCATCTCTTCCTCCATCTCTGGTGTTGCTGCTTCTTTGGATAAGGTTCCACATTCCATTTGTGCCCTTCTCCCATGATGGTCCTAGGGTCCTCTGTTTCTGGACTGTAAGATTAACTACTGTCCCATTTTGGTTACAAAACTTCTACCTTTACAATTGTGATGGTTGTAATCAGTCATGATAACAATTACTATTGAATCAGACGAATCTTATCCCCATCTCTTTTTACCAGACTCATCTAGACAAGATGAAAACTATTCAGTGGGGACTCTATCTTCCCCCGCACACTCTTAAACTAAACTCTTCCTTGAAAGTTTGGCATTATACTCTTTTTAAGACTTGACAATTTGGGCTTGGCTCTAAAGGTTACATAGGATGCATATGGGGCAGGGAGTTTATAATAAAGTGTGTGTGTGTGTGTGTGTGTGTGTGTGAGGTTACGTAGGACGCATATGGGGCAGGGAGTTTATAATAAAGTGTGTGTGTGTGTGTGTGTATGTGTGTGTGAGAATTGCTACACCAACTTGAAGAACTTAATCAGTGTCACTGAATTATTCATGTGAAACTGCTGAATTGGGGTATGTTCTGCTGTGTGTATTCTCAATTATACCTAAAAGAAAAGAAAAGAAAAACAGGAAATCGTGATATAAAGGCAACCAAGCGCAAGCAGTTAGCACTTGACTACTCTCTGTAAGATTGGTTAGTTGATTCCACAAAGAGGTACCTCAGAAGTCAGGACTGGCAGTCTGCTTTTGAAAGGCGGTTGTTGTGAAGTGCCGTGGAGTCAGTTCCAACTCACAGCAACCCTTATAGGGTTTCCAAGGAACAGCTGGTGGGTTTGACCCAGCCACCTTGCAGTGAGCAGTCCAGTGCTTATCCTTCAGCACCACACCAGGACTCTGTGGAGCAGTTTTACATGCACACCTGGGTTGCTAGGAGACAGAATCCAATCGACTGAAACTAACAACGACAGAGACCATTGTTATACTTTCGCATCTGTGGGTACTTGGAAAAGTCATCAAGGAACAATCAGCAAAATTTGGCCACATGAACTTGTAGATTTCCACAGAGGAACATACTAAAGGTGGGCCAGTGACCTAGAGTTGGCTGCTTGCATATGGAACTGTGTTGGGGCTTCAGAGATCAGCTGTCTCAGTCTTCACCATTGATGTTCAATGTAAACATGCAGTGTTGTTCCCGTAGGCCTTTGACAAAGTCAGCCTCATGTCTGTTTGGTAAACAGTGGCATACTTAAGTAAGGACTATCACAAGACTTTCTTCTTGTCTATTTCTAGGTGTAAAACAACATTGTCATCTGCTAATTGTTATAGTTTTTGCTACTTGGCAAAATTACTATTTTTTTGTATATCTAGTACTGCAGGTATAATCCCTCAATCTTCTTGCATAACTGCAAATACCATTAAAAGCTGACAAAAACCAATAGAAATAGGTGTATAATACCTTGTCAGTATATTGTGTTCTGTTTCCTATTTTCTTCCTGTTCAGTTTTTTGTCCTTTTCATATTTCCAAAAGTATATTTGTTTTTGCATATGCTTCATGAGGTATGCATTAGAATCGTCTTTTTGAACTGTAAGTTAATGCATACTTATATGTCTACTGAAAACTGTACATAAAGCCCGGAGGACTAGGAACAGAAGTGTGCTGTGTAAACAGTCAGGTGGAGTTGGTCCACTGTGTCCTTGGTGACTGCAGTGAAGTAAAGACTTAGTTATGTGCTGTGCTTGGTTAAAACTAACTTTAAAAAGACAAAAAATGCTTTTGTGATTTCGTTTTGTTTCGTAATACTTCAAGTTAAATTGTGTTGTTACTTTAAATAAACAAACCATGTGCAGTTCAGTGACATTGATTGCATTCTTCAAGTTGTGCAACCATCCTCAGCCTCCTTCTCTGAGTTGGTCCACCTCCATTAACACAAACTCACTGCTCCTGGAACTTCCTGTCTAACCTTCCAAGTTGCTGTCATCATTGTGACTGCATATGGGTAGTTGTTTTAGAAAAACACAATATTCAGGGCAGACACTCTCTGCTAATTAAGCTAAGCAATTGTTTGGTTTAAAGAAGATGTCAGGGAATTTAAAAAAAATTGTTTTTTTAATGTTTTATTGTGAATTATATGCTCTGGTAGCGTGGTGGTTACGAATCGGGCTGCAAGCCACAAGGTCAGCAGTTACAAACTACCAGCTGTTCCGCGGGAAAAAGATGAGGCGTTCTGCTCCTGTAAAGATTTACAGCCTCAGAAACCCTGTACAGGCTCGCTATGAGTCGGAACCGATTCCACAGCACATAACAACAACAACAACAACATGTGATAGTTTACATGGGAGAACCTTAGCTTTACATCCATCCTATCGTCTATCATTTCATTGCCATGGTTACAATCCCCTCTATGCATCGTCAACCAACCAAAGTGTATACCCAGCAAGCCTGCCCCCCTCAGGGAATATTTTTGATTGAAAGTTTGAAGATTAGCTCAGAGAAATCGTTTTGGGGGTTCACCTAGCTTCAGTAGCTCCAGAAATTTAGTGACTTTATTTTGACTTATTTAAATGATTGTTTTCCTCTTGTCACTCAAATTACCAGTGTGAATGAAAAAGTGGTGTAACCATTCATTTTTTATTGTTGTTATTAAGTATCATGGAGTCAATTCTGACTCACAGTGACCCTGTATATAGGGCTTTGAAGGAGCAATTGGTGAGTTTGAACTGCCGACCTTGTGGTTCAAACTGAAGTTGCAGTCCAGTGGTCCAGTGCTTATCCTACAGCTCCACATGAGGACTCACTAGGAGGTTTTTTCACGTAGTTAATTCTCAGTCAGCAATATCTCATACAGTGGAGGTTTCATTGTCTTTCTGTTTCACAGTGTGTTCCCATTGTCAGCTTATCTGTTTGGTCTACAATTGCTTTTCATTCTATTTTAAAGATGCCATAGGACAAAGAAAGACACAAAAAGTGAAAAAGTTAGAAAATCCTGGAAACACCAAATAAGAGGAGTTCCTTTCTCTCCTGTGGGTGATCCACTTGGGAGAATTGGAGGAGAGGTTATTACTGATTGTCTTTAATAGCTGCTCCCCCATATCCAATGGGCAACTTCTCTTTATTAGGCCCTCTCGCTCATTTTTCTCCTTCTGGTGTGACATTCTAACTTAGTTCCATGGTTTCCCATATTTCAGCTATCTTACATATTGGGTTCTCTGCCTACTCTTTCCTCTTCTTATGCATCCTTTACTTTACTAGCAAATTAATCTTAGAAAACAAACAATAACATAATTGTTGTCTTCATTAAAAACTAAAACCATAGATAATTTTAGTTCATATTGCCTTTAAGACATGTCCTCTGCAGTGTGGTATCTTTCTTCCCTCCTACTATGCTTTGATTAAACCAGATGCTCTGGTCTAGAACGATTGGGTCACTCTGTACCTTTTCTTGTCTTTTATGTTTTCCATATTGTTGCTCTTGATTTTCACTCATGTGGAACATCATTTTAATTCTTTCTGTTTGTTTAAGAAGTCTATTATCTTTTAAGGAAATTTTAATAAGCGTAGAATGTTGTATATTTCCTCCTGCAGTTACGGTTTCCATTGATTTTCATTATTTTGTGTGTGTAGAATCAGATTTTCATCCGGAACCATTTTCCTTTTGCCTAAAGCACTTCTTTTTACAATTCATGTAGTGTGAGTGCTGGTGACAAATTCCTTCAGCTTTTGTAAGTCTGAAAAGCGATTTCACCTGTATTTTAAAGAAACTTTTTTTTCTGAGTGTAGAATTCTAGTTTAACAGCTTTTTCCTTTCTTTTTTTTCAATACCCGCCTCTCTTCTCTCATTGTTTCTGAGGAGAACTCGGCTCTCATCTTTATCTTTTGTTCATCTGTATTACAACATGTCTTTTAAGATTTTCTCTTTATCACTGCTTTTGAGCAGTTTGATTGTGGTTTTCTTCATATTTCATGTGCTCAGGCTTTGTGTATCAGGTCTGGAGAACTTTGAGCTACTGGTGGTGGTGGTGTGCTGTGGAGTCGGTTCTGATGCATAGAGACCCGGCACAGGGTTTCCGAGGCTATAAATCTTTACGGGAGCAGAAAGACTCATCTTTCTCTCACAGAGCTGCTGGTAGTTTCGAACTGCTGACCTTGACAGTAGCAGCCCAACTTGTAACCACTATGCTACCAGAGCTCCTTTTTGGCTTCTACTTGTATTTATTTAAAGCTGTTTTCTGTCCTCTCTTCTCTTCCCACTGGGGTCTCCAATTATATGACTATTAGACCACTTGAAGTTGTAACACAGCTCACTTATGCTCTTTTCCTTTAGAAAAATTCTTCTTTTGTGTTTAATTTTATATCGTTTTTATTGTTACGTCTTCAAGCATGCCCATCTTTTCTTCTACAATATTACTGTTAATCTCATCCATTGGATTTTCTCATCCATAGTTTTCCCCCCTAAAGATTCTGCTGTAGTCTTTTGTATATCTTCCATGTCTCTATTCAAACTGTTTGAACATCCAGAATGAGTTACAATAACTTTTTCAATGCCTTTGTGTGCTGATTTTAACATCTGTGTCAGTTGTGGTTTGGTTTTAATGGATTTGACTTTCTCATTATGAGTAAGAGATTCCTGCTTTTTGAAATGACTGATAATTTTTATAGGATACCAGATTTTGTGAAATATATTTTGTTTTGGGTATTGGATATTGATTCCTAGAAACATTTTGAGCTTTCGTGTGGGGCCTAGCTAAGTTACTTGGAAACTGGTCCTTTTGGGTCTTGCTTTTAAGATTTATCAGGTGGGACTGTTGTTAAGTGATGTTGAGTCGGTTCCAATTCATAGCGACACTGTATCGCGTTTCCAAGGACCCGCCAGCGAATTTGAACTGCTGATCTTGCGGTTCAAACTGCCCTTGTGGTTGAGTGCTCAGCCTACAATGTTACACCAGAACTCCCAGGTGAGACAAGAGTAGTGTAAAGTTTGGAGGTGATTATTCCCCATAGTCTGGTACTGTGAGTTAACGTGCTGGACTGCAAAGTCGCTTTGAACTGCAAGTTCAGCGGTTCAAGCTCACCAGCTATTCCTAGGAAACCCTATTCAGGGTCACTGTGAGTTGTAACTGACTCTACAGCAGTTAACAACAACAACAACAAGGGTAAACCTGGAGTCCTGGTGTGGTGATGTGCGTTAATGCACTGGACTGCAAAGTGGGTTTGAACCTCATGGTCAGTGGTTCAGTCTTACCAGGCCCTCCTCAGTAACCCTATACAGGTTTGCTATGGGTTGGAACCAACCTGACAGCACTTAATAACAAGGGTAAAGCAAGACCTTCCTGAATACACTCTCCTTTAACCTGTGAATTGGTTTCAGTCTGGTTTGTGGGAGTAGTTTGTGTCACTATTCATGGCCCTCTGGGAGCATGGGCACTGTTCCCTCAAATCCTTTTTAGTGATTCTCTACTGGGCCATTTCTCTTAAAAGCACACACACACACACACACACACACACACAAACAAAAACCTGTTTAAAATGGCACAGCCTGTGTGATATTTGCGAATGTGTGTCTTCCAGGTGCCTTGGATCGTTGTGTAATGGGGATAACGGCAGTGGAGATTCTGAATGCATGTGACGAAACCGTCCCTGCTGCGGTTGATTCACTCAGCCATCCAGCAGTTAACCTCAAACAAGCTATGACAAGGCGTAGTCTTGCCGCCCTTAAAAATATGGCCCATCACAAGCTGCAAACCCTTGCCACTAACCTCTTGGCTTCGGAGGCATCTGACAAAGTAAGTTTCCTCTGTGCACTCACAACATGTGTGCATTTTACTCCGTCTGAGAACGTAGCCTTGGCGTGTCTTAGAGAAGAATGTCTGGGAGCTGACATGGTTGAAAATTCATTTTCTGATTTTTAGTGACTTTTATCCAATGTATTTTTAGACTACATCAAGCATTTGATGTTTTGAAAAAGTAAATTCTTACCATTTACAATATTTTATAATTATTCCTTCTGAATTAAATAGCTCCAGTTTCTAAAATGAAAGCAAACAATGTATGTATTATCATTCAGACTTTCTGACAGTGTGTCTGATGAAGTATTGAGTAACTAATGTCCACTGGCATTAAAAATAAAAATAAAAAAAAGCAAGCAAGCAAGCAAGAATTGAAGTACTACTGTGGCTTCTTACATTAGACTCTGAATTGACTAAGGTTGAGCCCTTCTCAGTATTTAAGAGAATATTTGGGAAGAACAAGATAGAGTTGCATGTGTGTTGGCATTTTCCCAGGAAACCCAATCTTAGTCATACTCTTGCCCCTTTACACTTCGACTTCAGGCATAAGTCACCTTTTCAGTTACTAGAAGGGTTGTTGTGGTTCATTATTATTGACTTGGTTCTCCTTCATGGTGACCCCATACATTCAGAGTAGAAGTGCATTATAGGGTTTTTAAGGCTGTGACCTTTTGGAAGCATGTTGCCAGACTTGTCTTCCGAGGTACCTCTCGTGGGTTGATGTTAAGTGCCGTTGAGTACATTCAGACTCATAGTGACCCTGGATAGTGTTTCCAAAGAGCGGTTAGTGGGTTTGAACCATCAACCGTGCAGGTTAAACCGACCTTGAGTTCTAGTACTTATCCTACAGCGCTAACTCAGGACTCCTTTTGTCCAGTAGTCGAGTGTTTAACTGTTTATGCCACCCAGGGGCACCTTGTAACAGACGATTATAACAGAAGAATACCCAATTAAAAGAAGAACAAGAGAATCCCGATTCATGAATTGGCTACCCATCTGGTTTTGTAAAGACCTGCACCCTGAGTCTGAACAGCAGCTAACAACAACAGTAACATCACTGTTTGGTTCTGGTATTTTCAATTGTGTTACGTTTAGAACTAGTTTGTCTCTGGTGACTGATAAGTGAAACCTAGAGGTAATCTGTTGTTTTGTTGTGCTTAGGGTCACTGTGAGTCAGAATCAACTCCATAGTGCCTAGCAACAACAAGATCATCAAGAAGAGATTTATTCCAATATTTTGTCAAAATCAATCCTTAGAATTTCTAGTTCCACCTAAGTTTTCATTAAAGTTATTCATGGGCACATTTTTTAAAAAAAATTTATTCTTATTCCTGATTCCTACTTTTAATGGCTAGATGTGTGAGTAAGTGGCAAAGGAGTTGAAAGGCTCATCTACAAACGTGAAAATTGGCCTATAAATTAGCAAGTGCCGAAGACACAACATACTGTTGGCAGTTCCACTGATCCATATCCTGCAGTAATTGGCATGATATCCCCTTTGATCATTTCTGTCTTTCCCTAAGATAGAAATGTTTTATTATACGCTTCATAGGTTAGAATTGTGAGGGCTTTTTTGCTTTACCTTCTCATGCATTCATCCCCTTGCTCTGAATTTTGAGGAACAGTTGCGCCTCCCCTGCCCTTGATCATGCCTGTCATTCCTTTCAGGGGACCACACAGATTTCCCTGGAAACTCTGTGCTCGTGGCGCACCGTCTGACATTCTATATCATTTTAATTTTGAGCAAATTTATAAAGTATACTCAAGGGCAAGCACACATATATGGTGCACCTGCTCTTTAGATTCTTCTTCTTGATAGCATCTCCTAGAAGTAAAAATTTGGAAGCAGTAATTATATATCTGGAAAATTAAGGAAAAATAAGTAGTACAGTAACATTCATGAATGTCTTTTGTAAGCGGTCATGGTCCATTATGTGATTTTTACAATCTTGTTTGTCCCTGTTTTAATAGCGCATTTTATAGTGCAATTAGTGATAAAAGCACCAAATATCAGAGACACTACACTTACGTATTGTAAAATATATTGCTTGTGGACCTCCTCCGTCTGTAGCAGCGGTAATTGTTGCATGGCCTACAAGGAAAACAATTATAGAGGGAAAGGCTTAGCGAGCTGAGAATGCAGAACGATAATCACTTTATGAAAAATGTATGTTGGCTGGACCATTAGGGATTTCTCTAACTATTTTCTCATGTTGAGTTTGAGGATCCTTCTGAGTGAGGGACATCTTTAAATAGCAGTCCTTTGGCTTTCTAGCCTCAGGAGAAATAAAACCCACCCAAAGTTCAAACAAAACAAAACAAAACCCCATAATTAACAGCCCTCTTGGTGGTACAGAACTTACTCTAGGATCTTTTCATAGTCCTAAAAGTAGATTTCTTGCTTGCTTAATCACTGTTCTTCCGTAGCTGCCATTTGTAGATAGGATATTTACAAATGTTGATAAAGGAAATGACTTGTGAGGCTGCGGGAACCATGTAGTGAGAAGTAATGAATAAGATTGGACAGATGATTGAACAAAAGCTGAAGACAGAATGGTGGGACTGAGAACCGAACTCAGCAAGCCCCGGGATAGGCTGTGAGGCTGACTGTGATTGGCCACACTTGCCACTTCTAGAGAGGATTGGGAGATGGGCTGTTTGCAGGAGGAGTAAAAACCGCCTACAAAAGAGAGACAAAGTGAGGAAGAATAAGGAGACAATCATTTTTTTTCCTAAAAAATCTGAGTGTGTCAGGGCCTGAGTTAGAGTGTGGTTGTATTTTTCATTCTCACTGCATATAGGTGAGTTAGCTATTATGTCCACAACTTTGCTGAAGATAAACCTTAAAAGACAGTTGGTTAGCACAGAGATTGGCACTTTTTTCTCTAAAAGGACTGAGCCAGCTAGTCCAGACATGTACTTTAGGCACAGGGTGATACTTGATGAATGCATAAATGAAAGTAGACAGACAGTGGTCTGAGCATGTCTGCTGAGGGGTGATCTTTTTTAACTGTTTTTCTCATATGGCTTTTGTCATGATCAATTGTTCTTGGTTTAGGAGTTGTTGGGTTGGGGGTGTCTCTGGCCTAGAAAACTCTATTGTTGTTATTACTGTTACGTCGCTTTTGACTCATAGTGAGTGACCCCATGGGACAGGGCAGAGATGGCCTATAGGGTTTTCTAGGCTGTAATGTTTAAGGGATCAGCTTGCCAGGTCTTAATCCCTCAGAGGTGCTGGGTGGGTGGGTGGGTTCGAGCTGCCTGTCCCCTAGGCCTCTTGTACACGGTGTTCTGACTGGGACCGTTACATCCTGAGCATGGTTGTGCTGGTCAGAAGTACCTCATTGACATTGAAATAGGAGGAGGTTAAAGAAATTGAGAAAGAATCAGGATGATAGGTCTTTTACCATACATTTCTCTCTCTGTTGTCTAATTAGTCAAAAGCCTGAAAAAAAATGAAGTGGTTTTATCTGTAAAGGTCAGTAGCTTTGTATTCTGTGTAACTAGGCGAATGAGTGGAATTTTGTCAAGTGTAGCCTACGAAGGACGCATATTCTGTGATTGTTTGCTTGTAAAACTCACTCTGTAGAAAGATTTTATACTGATTGAATTGACTTTATGATTCATTGTGAAAAGGGCACTATAAGGAACAGACAGGACAAGCCAAATGACATTGTGTCTAGTATGCCAGGCATAGGGCTTTTGTCCACGGAAGGATCCCTGTGATGTGTATGACCTTTGAAAAATTAATTAAAGTGCTTTTAACATTCCACCCCAAAACTTTAGAGAATAGCTAAAATTAAAAATAGAAATATGTTGATTGTATATGTATTATTTATGCATAGAAACATATACATTCATTTTTTAGCTGTTCCAAATGGTAACTTATTGTTATTAAGTGCTGTGGAGTCAGCTCTGACTCATAGCAACCCTTAGGAGGGTTTCTGAGCTGAAATCTTTGCAGGAGCAGAAAGCCTCATCATTCCCCTGCGGAGCAGCTGGTAGGCTCCACCTTGTAGTTTGTAGTCCAGTGTTTATCCTACAGAGCCGCCACACTCCCAGATGGTAACCAGGACAGCACTTTTATAGTGTACTAACTGTTAGCCTTTCTTAAGGAACTGAAGGAGTATTAACTTGTCTAGTCTTAAGAAAACAAAAGAGTGAATGTTACGATTCTATAGGAAGACAAACGTATTTCCTCAATCAAATAAAGGCAACTTTGTCGCCTTCCAGTCTGAAAGGGGGATTGAGAGATTTTAGGAGGAATATTGTTGTGTTGTTGTTGTTAAGTGCCATCGAGTCGGTTCCGACCCATAGCGACCCTGTACAGGGTTTCCGAGGGTGTAAATCTTTACGGGAGTAGAAAGCCTCATCTTTCTCCCGCGGAGCGGCTGGTAGTTTCGAACCGCTGACCTTAAGGTTCGCAGCCCGATTCGTAACCACTACGCTACCAGAGCTCCTTAGGAGGAATATTAGTAGTCTGATAATCCTGATTTTAAAACACACAGGACACTCATGATTAACCATTGTGGTTTTGTGATCCAGAAGTATTTTAAAATTTATGTCAGTTGTCTGGCATCCTAGCAGCAGGTATGGTAGCAGAGAGTGATGATTTCTGTATCTTCATCATTCTCCTCGGCATTCTCATGGCTTTCGGAATGTTGGCATCCTTAAACTGAGAACAACAACCAGGTAATCTTTTCCTTGACTATTGGCATCGTAAGTCTCTGGATTTTCAGAAGTGGTCTGATTATTTAGGTAGTTGAAGATTAATATTTTAATTGTAAAAGTTTTTGTTGAACTGTTTTTAAGGTATAGCTTTTGCATGGAAAGTTTTTTGTGTTCCTAGCTTCTTGAATAGGATAGTGTGGCACTGTAGGATAAGCACTGAACTGCTAACCTCAGTTGGCACACCACTGACCCCACCAGCCACTCTCAGAAATCCTATACAGCGTTGCTATGAGTCAGTACCGACTCAACGGCTTACAAGGACAACAGCGATAGTGAATGTTCATTTAACTGTTTTCCAGTAACTGCACTGGAAAATACTGATTATTCTAATGTGTTTGAGATTTAATTGTAGACAAAATATTATATACACATATCTTTCCAATCCCAACTTTCCTAGGTCGCTGACTTTCTTTTCTGATTTGTATCTTTATCATATTCTTCCCTGTCAGCTATTCTGTTTTCCAGTGGCTGCCGTCACAGCCCGTCTCTGCTTCAATAACCCTGTCTTTGTACGTTTCTTTGATAATATTGATACTTTGGCTTTAGGTCTACCATCTTAACATTTATGTTACATTTGACTCACCTTCACTCTTTCTCTTTCACTGTTTGTGCTCTCTTTCAAGGTAAGCAAGTATTTTTATTTCATTTAAATTATACATCCATTGATATTCTTTTAGTCATTATCTTAGAGGTTATAATATACATCCCTGATTTACTACAGTCTCAAACAATATGATGTATTACTTATATAGTTTCTCTTCTAATGCTAAAGCCTACAACACTGTAACTCCATTTACCCCTCTTTTCTTTATATTTTAGTTGCCCTGCTTTATATTTTTAGGAGGCCTGGTGGCATTGTAAGATAGATACTGGATTGCTAACCACAAGGTTGACAGTTCAAACCCATCAGCTGCTCTGAGGGAGAAAGATGATGCTTCCTGCTTCTTTAACGATTTGTAGCTTTGGAAACTTTACGCAGGGTCACTCTGAGTTGGAACGGACTTAATGGCAGTGGCTTTGGCGTTTTTGGTTTTGTATTATGATTCTATGTTTTATACCCAACAAGACCTTATTATAGTTTTCTACAGTTGTTTCTGCCATCCTGGTTTATGAGCTGGACTGCAAGGTTGGTTTGAACTGCAAGGTCAGTGGATCAAGCTCACCAGCCACTCCTTGGAAACCCTATACAGCGTTGCTATGGGTCGCTATGGGTCGGAACTGACTCAGTGACACTTAACAACAACATACACCCATACTTTTATCTGAGATTATTTACTTCTGCCTGAAGGAGTGCTCTTAACTTCTTTTAGTGTATGTCTGCTAACAATAAACCAGTTGATGACATTCAACAATAAGCTGACAAAATCATTCAGTTTAATTGTCTGAAAGCATCCTTTTTTTCCTTTTTTCACCTTTATTTTTAAAGGAGATTTTTACTACAGTCTCAGACAATACATTACTTAAATAATTTCTCTTACAGTGCTAAAGCTTAGAACACTGTAACTCCATTTACCCCTCTTCTCTTTGTATTTTATAGATTTTTTTTTAGGATGAGGGTTATCTCCCCCCCACTCCAATTTTTAACAAGAAATAAACCATCATTCTTACTGTTGCCCCTTTGAGGGCAATTTACTATTTTTAAAAAGATGGATTTTTTTTCTCTTGTTGCTTTGTAGGTTTTCTCCTTTTCTTGGTTTCTTTTAGCAGTTTAAATTTAATCCCCGAGGTGTGGTTTTCTTTGTGTATCCTACTTGGACATTCCCAAGCTTCTTGAATCTCTGGGGTGGTTTCTCTCATTATTAATGTAAGGGAATGCCTGAGCATGATGTTTTCAAATGCTGTTCCTGTTCCGTTCATCTCATCTCGTTTTCAGAAACTCCAATTTCATGCATGTAAGATCACCTCCCTCATGTGTCGTCTTATGATTTGTTTGTTTTTCTCTGGCCTTTTATTATTTATGTTTTCATTTGTATCTTTTCAGTGTTCCACTAAATGTTTTCTCCTGTGACTATCCTGACCTTGCAATTAGCAGTCTTTTACCTCCTCATCTCTTCCATGTCTTTAGCATCTCTACATTGGAGAACAAGTTTCAGAGTCTCTTCTGACATACTTTTTTTTTTTTTTTAATGTTTTTAGTGTGAATTCAGTGAAAGTTTATAGGGCATATCATCAGTTTTACACATTCAACAAATCATACACCTTCATTACAGTGATTATAATCCCCTTCATGTACCATTGGAGCTCTGGTAGTGTAGTGGTTACGAATTGGGCTGCGAACCGCAAGGCCAGCAGTTCGAAACTACCAGCTGCTCCGTGGGAGAAAGATGAGGCGTTCTGCTCCTGTAAAGATTAACAGCCTCGGAAACCCTGTGCAGGGTCACTATGAGTCGGGACCAACTCCACAGCACGTAACAACAACAACATGTACCATTAGTTAACAGTATTTCTCTCTATTCACTTTAACTCTTTAAAAAAAAAAACAAAAACACTCAGACATATATAATAATTTACACCACCAAAGGGCACATTCTGCATGTCTGTCTCCTGGTCGCCAGCTCTCAGTCCTTCTCTTTCCATGAATCTAGAGTCCTCAGCTGCTCCCTCTCTCCATGTCCCCATCTCTGCCTCTATCTCTGGTGTTACTGCTTCTCTGGATAAAGTCTTGCATTCTGCTTGTGTTCTTCTCCCTTGATGGTCCTAAGGTCCTCTGTTTCTGGACTATAAGATTAACTACTCCCTCATTTTTGTTACAAAAATTCTACCTTTACAATTGTGACAGTCGCAGTTAGTCATGATAACAGTTATTCACTATTGAATCACACATCTTTACAATTTCCTACGCAAGGAGGGGCATAGGCTTCAACAATCTTCAAAATTTCCATTATAAGATTTCAACTAATAAGTGACCCACATCCAGTCCTGACTTCTGGATCCTCTTTACCCCATCTCATTTTTGATTTTGAATGGTAGACCATTTTATGGTGAGCATACATAGTGTTGTTGTCCTCCCTGTATACCTTATCCACGGCTTTGTTGAAAACTGGGTGATGAGGGTGAGTTCAGTTCCAGACCTGAAGAGTGGCCGAGGGCCCTAGTCTTGGGTTCCTTGAATCTCTTTCTGATCAGTTAGACCAGTCTCTTGTATAATTTTGAGTCTTGTTCATCATGGTCTCCTACAGTATCCCAGGCTTTTTCATGTGATCCCTTTTAGAGCAGTTTGGTAGTGATAGTGAGGCACCATCTAGCTCTTCTGGTCTCAGAGTCGTGGAGACTGATGTTCACATGTCCATTGGACTAACTGATTTCAAGCATTGTCAGTTGTCATCACTCTTCTTTCTTTTGCATATGGAAAGATCAATAGTTGTATCTTAGGTGGCCACTCATGAGCTTTTAAGATCCCAGTTTCTAATCACCAAATTAGAATGTAGAACATTGTCTTTGTGGACTGTGTTATGCCAACCAACCATGGTGTCTTCTGAAATTATGGGCCTGCACTCCAGGTCCGCAAGTAGTTACCTCAAAGTGTTTGGTAATGCCTAAACAGTTATCATCATTTCATCTCCCGTATGTTCCACCACATTCATAGGTCACTTTCTAGCAAAGGTAAGTACCCATGTACAGACATCCTCTGTCAAACCCTTATAGACTGGTCACCCTCCCATACCTCTTCAGCCTGTGTGTATGTCAGTATATTTCCATGTAAAACACGGTTGTTGCAGGGTTGTATATATAACAGTATTTACCTCTGTCCCCTTTAGCCCTTGCCTTCCTCCCTGTCTTCATCATTCTTCTGTTAACTTCCTTCTTGTTGTATTTTTGCCTTCCTCATCATCCAAGTTAACACATGTCTACCAGGGTTGCTATGAGTTGGAACTGACTCCATGGCACATCACCATCACCACTACCACCACCACCACCACCACCCTCTAACTAGTGAATTGCTCTCCTTTGTCTTCCATCCTTGGTAACCATCAAAGAATGTTTAGCATGAAACCCTTTTCTTGAGTTTGTAAAATAATGATCTCATACATTATTTCTGTCCTTTTGTGATTGACTAGGTAGCTTGGTTTGGAGTCCTGGTGTGGTGCTATAAGGTGAGCACTTGACTGCTAACTTCAAGGTGAGCATTTGAAACCCACCAGTCACTCCTTGGAAACCCTATGCAGGGTTCACTATGAGTCAGAATTAACTCAGTGGAACTTAACAATGACAACAACAATTTCACTTAGCATAAAGTCCATGAGGTATTTTGCAGGTTCATCATTATCCTTCAGTTTATGATTATTCAGCATAGTATGTGTGAGATTGTACCAAAGTTTGTTTAACCATCTTTCCATTGATAGGCATTTAGGCTGTTTCCATCTTTATACTTTTGTGAGTAGTGCCGCAGTGAATATGGGGGTGCAGATACCTACTCATATCATGGCTCCTATTAATGCTGGGGTGAGATCATATCTCATTGCTGTTTGGATTTTCATCTCTCTAATGGCTAACGATCATGAACATTTCTCCATATGTTTGTTGGTTGCCTAAATGACTTCTTTGATGAAGTGTCTGTTCATGTCTTCTGCCTACTTCTTAATTGGAGTATTTGCCCTTTTTTTTGTAGAGGTATTATTGTTGTTGTTGTTGTTATGTGCCGTGGAGTCGGTTCCGATTCATAGCGACCCTGTACAGCGTTTCCGAGGCTGTAAATCGTTACGGGAGCAGAAAGTCGCATCTTTCTCCCACGCAACAGCTGGTAGTTGTGAACTGCAAACCTTGTGTTTGTAGCCTGATTCGTAACCACTACGCTACCAGAGCAGCTTCCTATAAATCTTAGAGAGTAGTCAATGCATGTATAATATGTCATTGCCAAAAGTATTTCCCAGTCTGTGGGCTCTCTTTTTAACTCTTTCGGAGTAAGTGTCTAATTTTTAGGAGGCCAAAGTCATCTTGGATTATTAATAATAATCTGAGAAACTGGGTTATATGAAGAAAATCGTGGCATCAGGATTGGAGGAAGACTCATTAACAGCCTGTGACATGCAGATGATACAACCTTGTGTGCTGAAAATGAAGAAGACTTAAAACATTTACTGATGAAGATCAAAGAGCACAACTTTCGCTGTGGAGTACATCTCAATTGCAAGAAAACAAAAATCCTCACCCCTGGACCAATAAACAACACTCTTATCAACGGAGAAAAGATTGACAAGGACTTCATTCTTCTTGGATCAACTATCAACACTCATGAAAGCAGCAGTCAAGAAATCAAACAACATATTGCATTAGGCAAATCTGCTGCGCAAGACCTTTTTAAAGTGTTGAAGAGCAAAGATGTCAGCCTGAGGACTAAGTGTGCCTGACCCAAGCCATGGTATTTGCAACAACCTCATATGCATGCAAAAGCTGGACAGTGAATAAGGAAGACCGTAGAAGAATTGATGCTTTTGAGTTATGGTGTTGGAGGAGAATATTGAAAGTGCCATGGGCTACCAAAAGAACCAATAGATCTGTTTTGGACGAAGTGCAGCCAGAGTGCTCCTTAGAGGCCAAGATGGCCAAACTTCGTCTCTCATACTTTGGACATATTGTCAGGATGGACTAGTCGCTGGAGGGTCAGAGAAAAAGAGGAAGACCCCCAATGAGATTGATTGGCCAACTGGCAGCATCGATAGACTCAAGCGTGGCAGCAGCAGTGAGGTTGGCCCAGGATTGGGCAGTGTTTCATTCTAATTTGCATAAGGTTGCTATGGGTCGGTACCAACTCGATGGCACCTAAGAACAACAACCGTCATTTTTTTTTTTCCTGCTGTTTGTGTGTGTTTAGTTATGTTTCACAGGATATTTATGCCACGTATCAGCACCCCTAAGCTTTTGTTCCTGTTTTTTCATTGATTATCTGTGTAGTTCTACATTTTACACTTAGGTCTTTAATTCTTGTTTAGTTTGTTTACGTATATAGTATGAGATATGTGCCTTGTTTCATTTTTCTGTAAATGGATTTCCAGTTTTGCCAGCATCATTTGTTGAAGAGGGTATGTCTTCCCAATTTAATGTTTTTTTGGCCCTTTGTCAAAGATCAGCTGACTGTATGTGGATGGATTGGCTCCTGGTTTCTCATTTCTGTTACACTGATATATGTATCTTTTGTTGTACCAGTACCAAGCTGTTTTCTTTCTTTCTTTCTTTTAAGTTTTTATTGTAAATTGGGTTGATAGTTTACAGGGCAGAACATTAGTTTTACACTCAACAAATCATATTTTGTTTCATTGCAATGATTACAATCTCCTCCATGTACCATCAATTAACAGTATTTGCCTCAATTACCTTTTTTTTTTTTTTGATGTACACAAAACACACAGAAACTATATATTCATTTAAATGTTTTAAGGGTACGTTTTGCAAGCCAGCCACCTTTCTGCAGGCACATAGCCTTTCTCAATCCATGGTTCTAGAGTCCTCAGCTGCTCTATTTTTTTATGCCGTCGCCTCTGCTTCCATCTCTACTGTCTCTGCTTTTCTGATTTGGATCCCAGGCTCTACTCATGCTCTTCCCTCTTGATGGTCTTAGGATCCTCCCTTCCTGAAATGAAAGATTAACTACTTCCTTCTTTTTGTTTCACATCTTCTACATTTACAGTTGTAACAATCGTAATTAGTTATGATAACAGTTACTCACTATTTAATCAAAAGAATTCTATCTCCTTCCTCCCCCATTCCCTTTCACCAGACCAATCTGGACAAGAGGAAAACTCTTCAGTGGAGATTCTACATTATTCCCTTCATTGAAACTAAGCACACTCTTGAAAGCTTGTAAGCCAGACACTTTATGCCTTTATCACACACCTACCCCCACCCCCTTTTTTTGGTAGCCAATGTCTAAGTTGCTCATCCCTATCTACTGAGGGGACATGCTTGATCCTTGATACGAAGAACTCTTCCCTTTTGATTGGAATTTTGAACAACAACATCCATAAGCAAAGGTCCAGTTCATCAAATTGTAGCAAATTACACTTGCTTACTGTATCAAATTGTATCTTTCTCTGGTTGAGTTCTGTTCAGCAAACCATCCAAGCTAGGTCAAATGGGTACCATCTGTAAGTTTGGGTGCTCTTACATGCTTCCCCCTACTTCAGACCAGCTGGCCCGTTTAATTTCAATTCTAGCCCTCATTGATTAGGTCAGTGTTCATGGACTCGGGAGTTCACAAGTCTCTCTAAACTTCAGCCAGACCTTCCTCTTCCCTCTCTATTCTCAAGATCCACAAATGTCTGTGGAACTCAGCCCATGTCTTCATTGTTGCATTTCCCTCACTTCCGCTCACACATAGACCAGGGTGGTCACCAGCAAGCTTACAAGTTGGCTCGTGTGTTCCTTTTGAGTTTCAGTCTTGGGAAGGGGCTTTACCCTGATGTGCTGACTTTTCTTGCCCTGATGGCTTCCAGGAGAACAGCTTGCTTGATCTTGTAATAGCCAGTCTGATTTTTTGTTGTTGTTGTTGTGCCTGCTGGTCCTTCTTTTAAGAACTATCTTGTGTTCTTCTAGCCACTCCGTCTGGGTTGGTCCACATGTCCTTTCAAGTAGGATTGGCCCACCTCAGAAAGTTCTAGGTGGGGTTGAGGATTCTACCTAAGGCACCATACTCCACAAAGGCTTAACAAGACATCTATTTCCCTGGGAAAATTCTAGTACCCCTTTTAGCTAATCCAATCAGTTATAGGCTGAAGACAGGCATACAAGATTTCTGTAATTATATTTCCCAATATTCCTTTCTAGCCCACTTAAATGTCTATTTTATGTTAGATTAGGCAGGGGAAGCCAATATCCATAAGTCAATCAACCACCTTAACATTATTTCCCTTCCCAGTTCCCGGCTGTTTTGACTAATGTGGCTGTGTAGTAGATTTTGATATTTGGGAAGTGAGAGGCCTCCAGTTTTCTTCTTCTTTTTTTAAGTAATGCTTTGCTTATCCAAGGTCTCTTTCCTTCCCTTATACAGTTTTCCATCTCTTTAAAGAATGATGTTGGAATCTGGATTGGAATTGCATTCACAATGTTGTCTTCCTATCCATGAGTATGACATATGATTTCATTTTTGTGAGTCTCTGTTGGTTTCTTTTTTTTTTTTAGAATATTAGGATAATATTATTTTATTCATTTGAAAGAAACACATATTTAAAGGCTTCATTCTTTTTCAGATAGCAGTTTTATATCTATTATCTAGAAATTTGGAGGACTGTTTTAAAAAAATCAGTGTTTAGTTCTAATGACTTAAAGCTGAAAAAGATGATTCATGAGGACAGAAAAGTACAGTAACACACTTAAGGAGCAGTTCATTGTTAATCACAGTATATTTAAATCTACTTAATAATCTTCTGGTAATTCTCAAGGCTGAATTCTTGTCAGATCAGATTAAATTGTCATGGCTTCTACCTTTTTAAAAAAATGTTTTATTGTGAATTATGTGATAGTTTACATGGGAGAACATTAGCTTTACATTCATCCTAGTGTATATCATTTCATTGCCATGGTTATAATCCCCTCCATGAATCATCAACCAACCAAAGGGTATACCCTGCAAGCCTTCCCCCTGGTCTTCAGCACACAGCCCCTCTTCCTTTCTAAGTCTAGAGTCCCCAGCCTCTCCGTTTCTCCACGTCATCATCTCTGCCTCCATCTCTAGTATCACTGCTTCTCTGGGTAGGCTCCTGCCTTCTGTTCTTCTCCCTTGTTGGTCCCACGGACCTCCCCGCTCCTGGCCTGCAAAGTCAATCATTCCCCTCCTTTTGCTCCAAAACATCTACCTTTACATTTCCAACCCTCACAGTCAGTCCTGATAGCAATTATTTACTATTGTGCCACATGAGTGCCATCCCCATTTCCTTTCATCAGCCCCACCCAGACAGATTGGATACTACTTAGTGGAGATTCTGCCTTCCTCCAACACCCTCTGGATCTAGGCTCCCTCTTGAAAGCTTGTAAGCCAGTCACTTCTTGCCTTTGTAGCCCACCATTTTGGTTATCCAGTGTCCAGGTTGCCCATCCCTGTCTACTGTGTGTATCGAGGGGATGGGAATGATCCTTGCTGTAAAAATTTGTTCCCTCTTTTGAGCTACTGCATCCACAGGTGTAGGTCAAGTTCATCAAATTTTATCAGATTACTACTCTTTTTTTCCTCTTCTTTCTTTTTCTAGTTGAGTTCTGATCATCCAGCCATTGAAACCAGGTCTTTTGGTTTCTTGTACTAGTGTTTAGTAGTGTTCTTTGTATATGTCTTTTGTATCTCTGGTTAGGTTTATTCCTAAGTATTTCATCTTTTGGGTGGCTATTGCAATAGTATTGTTTTCTTGATTTCCTTTTCAGAGTTGTCTTTATTAGGATAAGGAATCCAACTGATTTTTTGTATGTTGCTCTTGTACCCTTCCACTTTTGCTGAGTCTTTCAGTGAGCTCCAATAATTTTTGTGGTGATTCTTTAGGATTTTCTATGTCTACGATCATATCATCTGCAAATAGAGTTTTGCTTTTCCTTTGCAAATTTGGATGCCTTTAATTTCCTCATCTTGCCATCTCTCAGTTTTGTCATTATTGCCTTTTCAAATCTCCAAGTATTCTCTCTGCCTCTGCCTGTCACTTAGCTAGTCCATGATCTTTTCTGAGGTTACACCTTTAAGCTCATCTTTTTGTATTTAGTTTTGCCCTTCCTATAAGACTGGACTGCGAAGCACAAGGTTGGCGGTTTGAGCCCACCAGCTGCTCCATGGAAAAAGATGAGGGTTTCTGCTGCCTCTAAGATTTACAGCCTCAGAAACCCTATACAGGGTCTCTGTGAGTTGATATCAACTCCATAGCGCTTAACAACAACAATGCCCTACCCCAAATCTGACACGTGCTTCAAGTTCTCCATTAAAACAAGTGTTAGACTATATCTTAACTGCCAAAACCAATGATCTTGACGCAGGAGTTTTCATCCCCAACTTCTGTGGCGTTCTTTCCATAACTAGTTCTTTCCTTGGCTTGTAATCACATCGTTTGCTCTGGAGTCTAGCTTGTAACTGTGTTCCTGCTCTGGTCTTCTTCCTGCCTGCTAAATGATCACAAAGATTAGTCCATAATTCCCATTGGCAATAAACTTTTATTGAGTGCCTAGGTTACAGATGATTCCCTTAAGTGGAGAACAGTAATTAGAAACGCAGCGCTGGCTGGTCCATGCACTCATTGCTCGTGGAATGACATTGCTTCCAGATTGTCTCAGTGGACAGACCTAGAGAACAGATGCATGTTTAGATACATACACACATACACAAACACACTTCTCATTTTAAGTGTTTCTATATCTACCTGTCCAAAATGGCAACGACCATCTCTCCCTCAGCACTCTCTAGTTCTCATCGAGCGTCAACAATTCGTTGTTATGGCCACACAGAACTGAGACACCATATTCACAGTTACGGGGTTGATTAGGGGAGGTAACAGGTTACAGTTCAGAGGTAGAAATGTTTAGGTTACAGTTCTTTCAGTTAGGACAGTTTCTTTTCAGCCATGCCGGTAGGAAGGCTTTATAAAGTTCTTCTAGGGCTACTCATAAATGACCACAGGACACACAAGTCCACCAGAAACTTTTAGCCTTAAGGCCCTTGACTTTAGCTCTATGGCTCCAGCTTCCCCAATTTAGTCCCCGAGGTACCCCACTCTGTAGACAAGTCTCCTGCCCAAAGTCACTGGGCTTTACTTGTTCCACGGGCTGGGAAGTCCACTGCTCTCTTGTACTCTGGCTTTTTGTTCTGTTCTTGTTGCTTCTCTGTCACTCTGGTGTCACAGCCTTCTGTCCCTGGGTCAAAGAGGTTCAGTGAGCAGGGTCCAAGGGACGGACTCCACTTTGGGCTCCTCTTCTTTGATGGTAGTGAGATCCCCCTTCCTGCTTCTGAGACAGCTCATTTTATACCCACATTAGGCTTCCAAGTTTTCAGTCACAATGAACTCTGTTAATATCTACAGCTGAAACATGCCATCTTATCAATATCTTCTCCCATCTTCTCTTACCTTGGTGCTGTCAGGAAAAGAGTTGTTTGATGGGAGTTAAAAAGACTAAGGCTAGAAGAGATGTTAAATAATTCACTACCTAAGTATATTCCAAGACTTGAATTAACATGACAACCTTCAATTCTAATGCAAAACTGTAGTGTTTATCCTAGCCTTTCCTCATCCCCCTCCTCCTACCATATTTGTAACTCTCCTCTGAAACTTTGAGAACGCTCACTTCCAATGTTTTCAGTGTGTTAATTTATCTGCTCATCCCCGCCGTCTGTATCTAACCAATCTCCTTCCCACTTCTAACCATTTTCCCATAGAGTTCATCTCCTACATAGTGGAAGGAGCCTAATTTCTCGTTTCTTTTTTAAAGGTCTTATTGTGAATTAAGTGATAGTTTACATGTGAGAACATCAGTTTTGCACTCCTCCTACTGTATTTTGTTTCATTGCAATGACTACAACCCCCCTTCCCCAGGCATCACCATTCAACAGTATTTGCATCTATTCCCTCTGTTGTTGTTTTTTGCTGATATAGATAATCATTTCAACAATGCAAGGGCACATTCTGCAAGCCTGCCTCCTGGCTGCCAGCACATAGCCTTTCTCTTTCCATGAGGCTACCTCATTTCTTTTTGATTTAAACATTTTTTTCTTCTTTTCGCCTTGTTTCTCTTAAGTCATTACTATTGTGTTTATTGTCTCTTGTTTTTCTTCCAGGGGAAACTTCATTTCTAAAGTGATGTTTTCTTTCATTCTAATACTTTATTAAATTACGTCACTTCATTTGGAGCTTTTCTAATTCTTCCTTCGAATCCTTTCTTATTATAAATCCTTTTAGGTTCCTTTTTAGCTTGGTTTAAAATAGTACATTCATTTTGATGTGGTTTGTGAACATCTTACTGCCTCTCCCACCCCTGTTCTTAGTCTCCGTTTTCCTAAAGTAATTTTAAATGGAATTTGACAATACTTCTTGGCTGCTCAGTTTTTGTGAAATTATTTTTCCTGTTTTTTTTTTTTTGGAAATGATTTCCTCAGATAGCTTTTCTGACTTCTCATAGCTTCTGCGTTTTGATTTCACATGCTTTCCTTCTGGAGATTTCCTGGCACTGCCCCTCTCCCTCCTCCCCCACCCCCTACCTCCCCTGTAGTACCTGTCACTTTTCATTACATTCCTGGCCATTTCTCTTCACTGTGGGCCCTTTCCCAGAATGGAGCCCCGGTACATCAGCGTTCAAAGTGCACGGGGGCTCTGATGGACCAACCCCTCCAGACCATTTTATTATGGGCTTCACTCACTTGCCATTTTAATGGCTAACACCTTCCCAGTTCCACCTGTTGTTTTCCACTTGGCTCAAGGGTTTGCTGGTAAATATCTGTTAGCTATTTTGGGGCTTTCCTGTGGTTAGATCTGTCAGATGCCTCCTTTCTTCCCTCTCTTTTCCACAGAGATGCCTGATAACATTCTGCTTTCACCCACAACCCCCCCAATCCCCTCCCCCTTGAATGTGGGTACTCATGGGATACTTGGTCACTTTGTTCTGTTGACAATGTTATCAGGGGTTTGGGCTTTGTTATCTATTGCTCTGTCTCCTTTCCTGTGGTTATTTGGGAGAATCCAATAACTAGGTTGCCCTCACTGCCATGATTATCCCAGAATTTGAGTTCTTATATTCTTGATGTTAGGTATAAAATTCAGTGCAATGAATTAGTTAAGGAGAAATTGTATTCAACATTCATTTTCTTTGTCTTAATTATATGTTGCTTGAACTGGTCTAGATGAAGCACATCTTGGAAAAAAATATGATTTTTCTCTTCCTGGGCCAGTTAAAAACACGGGTGGGATGTGACTTTAAGAACGTGTACTTCCAATGTCTGGGTTCTATAGGCAGGTGAGGGGTTGCAGCAACTCAGACTGAGTTGGAGTTTTTCTCCTGTGTTACCTACCTTTTGCCTGTATCCCACAAGCTCATAACAAAGTGGTTAGTCAGAGCGAATTTAAATTCTACAGTAAGCAATTGATTGATAGATTTGCCACTACTTCTCTATCGTTTGTCTGTTAGTAGAAACAGAAATTACAATTACCTGAAACTTCTAGAGAATGAGAATTTGAGAAACTGGGAGCAATTAAGGTAACATTTAAAAATTTAAATGAATTGATTAGGTATAGATAGGTAGGTCGAGTAGTAGTGGGTGGTGGTGAGGGTGTTGTGTACCACTGACTTGGTTCTGAACCATAGCACCCTCTACAGGATTTCAGTGGCTGTGAATCTGTAAGGGAGTAGAATGCCTCATCTTTCTCCTGCAGAACTCCTGATAGATTCAAACTGCTGACCATTAGCAGCCCAGCTTGTAATCTACTCCACTACCAGAGCTCTCTGTGGTTAAAGTAGCTTGGTCGAGTTCTGGCCATCAATTATTACGTTAGTTAGTAGTATCATGAATGCAAGTAAATCCATGGCAGTCCATGAGGCAGGTAGACAAGCTAGCCTCCCTCTCATGCTTCCCCTTTTTCTCTCCTTCCACCCCTTCCTTTCCTCATTTCTTCCTCTTGTCTTCCCTTCTGCAGCTCAGGCATCATATTAAATGAATCACTCATCCTTCTCATCTCTGTAAAAATTGTTCATATGCCCTTAATGTGTGATGTCCTTATAGTGTTGCTCTTTCTTATTCTTTCTTCACATTTGCTTCAGTTTCTTTAGCCTGTTACTCTGTAGGGAAGTGCACCATCTGTGAGTTATGAGACATGCCCTTCTTTATGTGCAAAGGTGTGTTGGTGTTCTTGGAGTTGTGTGGCTATTTCATGGAGTTTTGGATGAATTCTTTGGAAATTTGGTGGTGTAAGATAAGCACTGATGATTGAAAGGTTAAAGCCACCAGTTTCTCCTTGGAAACCCTACACAGCGTTGCTATGAGTTGGAACTCATTTGACAACACTTAACAACAACAACATAGGTTACAAATACCAATTACTCCACTAAGGATCTCTCAAAAGTAACTAAATATTTCATTTGTATGTATTAAATTGTTGGTGAGTGCAGAGTTTTTGTCCTTTTCCCATTTTAAGAATATTTGAATGAGCATGTGGTTGTGCTTTGTTGTGATCTTTGTATACCATCAGCAAATAACAAATTACCTTCCCTGAAATGTAGCAAACCCCATAGTTGTAGTGCCTTATTGGTTCTGTGCCTTGCATAGAATAGCTATTCAATGAATTGAAGAGCTTAATTCATAGTTTATCTTAAATACAATAGTCATATTATTCTGAGTCAAGAAAAATGCCTATCTTGTTCAGTGATGGCTTTAAATTCACAATTGGTTTCTTTTCCCCTGGGAATACATTTACACAAACAATCTGTACTAGAGAAGAAACTTTGTTGTAGAATATATATATGAGAGACCGCAAAGGAGAAATTTATTTGACCATCGTCATAACAAATCCTTGACTGCTGAGAAAATAGAAGCTGTTGGTAAATTAAACCCTCTGACCTCAGCAGTCACATCTTTCCAACCCTTCTGTCTTATACTTTATATTTAACTCTTATTTAAGAATGGAAAGGCATTGTGAAGAAACTTTATAGAAGTATAAATATTTGTGGCCAAATATTAATATTTCAGTACTTTGGAGAAGAAATAATTTCTTCTGATAGACTTGTAAAATCTGCTCTTTTGTAGACCATATAAAAGATTTTCAAACTTCTTGACTTTTTATAGCCTTTGTTAGAAAATAATCGAATCAGTCTAGTTCAGTAAACATTTCTTTCTACTACGTACTACTTTAGGCCCTGGAGAGCCCAAATGGATAAGACAGGATATTTACCGCCAGGAAATATAAATAGTGCTGTGATACAGGGTGCTAAGTGGGCCAAGAAATGCAAGCTATCCTGCGGAAACCTGCCCTAGACTGCGGTGATCAGGGTTGGCTTTTTGGAGGAAGGCAGTCTCATGCGAACCTGGAGAATGGATGGGTAGACCATAGTCTGGTGATGCCGGGAGGCAGGTTACAGAGGGGCCTTCTGAGGAGAGTGGATGGTGAAGAGGAATGTGTTCAGCACTGCTGGAGTTGCAGCTGGGAGACAGGCAGTGGTGAAAAGTGAGGGCAGTCCTTGTGTATCATGAAGGTGCTCAAGTTTCATCTTTTCAGTCAATGGTTTTCACACTTTTTTGTAAAAAGGAGCATTAAAATTCTTTCCTCACAGGGACTTCTGTTTGAAATGGTGAGTGTGAAACAGGTAAGAGGGAATGTTCCCTGGATGAAGTTGAAGTGGTGGCCAGGAGGATACATACAGCTTCTCACTTTGACCTCATTTTCATCTCTCTTCACCACCCACACCTCCAACTGCCAACTCTTGTTATCTCTACGGAATCCTTATAGTTCTTTGGAACACGGTTTGGAAATTATTGGGTAGGTAAAGAGGAGCTATTGAAGAGTTTTCAAACGGTGAGTGTTAAGATCACAAGTGCATTCAGCTGGGATGCTTTCGTGCCTCTAACGAAGCTAGGTTTAAGAAGTTAGATCAAGGAATCTGGTCAGCCCTTTGGTGCAGTGGAAGGAATCCTGAGGGAGAGAGTTCAGACTCAGGGCTGTTTGTGAGTTCTGTGCTGTAGGATCCAGTGAATGGTTCGGGATGGAAAGTTGCCTCACAGGTTTCTGACTGGATGATTAATAGAAAGTGCCTCTGTTGAATGTGATTCTGAGCATAAGAACAGTTTTGTAGGAGATGACAATAAGTTGGAAAGTGTGAGGCTCCTAAGGGATGTCTGTGTCGGAGATGCCTGTCAGGCAGTGCAATTTAAGGGTATGAAGCTGGAGGGAGGGCTTTGGTGATGGATACACAGATTGTGGAATCTCCAACTTACAGATGGTACTTAAAACCATGGAAGTGGATGAGATCATCCAGAGACAGCAAATGGCCTGAGGTAGCCTCTAGGGGCAGAAAGCATTGGGGAAGTAGTGGTGTGAGGTACATGCTGGAAACCAGCAGAAGGCACTGACCTTCAAAGACAAGGAATCAAGAGTTTTCAGCTGCAATGTTGTTGTTGTTAAGTGCCATCAAGTTGATTCCAACTCACAGTTGACCCTGTGTAGGGTTTCCAAGGAGCAGCTGGTGAGCTTGAACCACCGACCTCGCAGTTCAAACGACTTTGCAGTCTGACGCATTAACCCCCAGTGCCACACCAGGACTCCTTCAGCTGCAGTAGATGTTAGGTATTAGAAGGACTGAAATGTGTTTGTCAACGGGGTTATTAGTATCCTTTTTCAAGACTCGTGACGTTGGGGACCCAAGTTTGGTCATATTGAACTAAAGAGCAGATGAGAAGTAGGAGAGTAGACATACCAAGTGTTGATTCCTTTTGAAAGGTTTGTATGAGGGCAGGATAAAGTGCTGCTTGAGAGAAAGAGAATGTTTTAAAGACAATTGAGAATATTTGAGGATTGAGACTAAAGAGCCAGTGAGAGGGAAAGGTGAAGCTAAGGAGAGGAGAGAAGTGAGTGAGAGTTGAGACATTTGCAGTTTTCAAAGCAGTTGGAAGGCGTCTGGTTTTGACCTGGAGAAGGAAATCTGACTATCGGAGAGTAAAGAGTAGAAGGATAGGTATTTGTTTCTGGATGGGCACTGAAAAAGACATCCTAAAGCCTTCCGATTTCTCCAAGGAGGAGGGCAGATTGTCTGCAGGGAAAGAGTGCAGGGGCAACTGAGGAGGGTGTCTGACCAGGGCTAAATGGCTTGCAGAGGGCTCAAAGGGGAAGAAAATAGGGGCTACCAGTAAGTAAGAGGCTCACTTGTGACTGTGTAGTAGTAACAGGAGGTAATTAGTTGTAGAAAAAGATGTAGGGTAAATAGAAGGTAAGTGCTATCACTGTTGCAGATTTGCACTTTTGTAATTCAAAGGTAAAAGGGACTTGACTGTAATTTGAGAGCTTGACTCCTATGATTACCCAGAAAGTCTAGGCTGGGTAGTGAGAAAGGGAGATAGGAGAGGCTGATAGTCTCTGAAAAATCTGTGGGATTCAGGAGCTAAAAGTCTGACAGTGATTTCCACAGCTGCAGATTCAAATCATAGACGGTAGACAGGAAGGATCTATAAAAATGAGTGCTTCCCGGTTTCCACGTGCAGACCTGGTTTAACTGATCCCGGGCGTGACCTTTGCATCAGGAATTCGAACAGTTTTCTGGATTTGGGAACCACTGAAGAGGAGGTGCAGTGGGACTGTCGCCAGGTTGGGGATGTTAGCAGCCAAGGTTTCTGAGGTAGGGAAAAGATCCTGGCGCACACCACTGGAATGATTGGCTAAACTGGAGTGGAGTGAAGTTGGCTAGAGTTGAGCTAGCCAGGGAATTGTGAGGACCACTAGGACTCAGCCTTGGCTCTGCAGCCCAGCTTTTCCTCCTCACCAGCAAGTGAAAACTAGTGAGAGCGAAGTGCCATCTAAAAGGCAAAATCGGGAGTAGAGCTTCTGAATATGTGATTTAACAGTAGGATTCATATTTGCTCCTTTCTAGTTTTTGGCAAATCATACTTTAAAATATTGATACTAGTAGAAAACCCATAATGAAGTAAATGATGAAGCAAATAGAGGTTCAGGGCAGACTTAGATGAGGACTTGGAATGAAGGATCTCATTGATGATGTCAGATGGGTCTTGGCTGAAAGCAGTGAATATCAGAAAGATGTTTACCTGTGCTTCATTGACTGTGCAAACCCTCTCAACTTTGTGGATCAGGACAAGCTATGGATGACATTGTGAAAAATGGGTATTCAGAACACTTAATTGCGCTCATGAGGAACCTGTACGTAGACCAAGAGGCAGTCATTCAAACAAATCAAGGGGATACTGAGTGGTTAAAAATCAGTGATTTGAAACCAGGGTTGTTTATATTCTTAAACCATAGTTATTCAAGTGTATACTGAGCAAGTAATTCGAGAAACTGGATTATATGAAGAAGAATGTGGCATCAGGATTGGAGGAAGACTCATTAACAACCTGCAACATGCAGATGGTACAACATTGCTTACTGAAAATGAAGAGATCTTAAAATACTTGCTGATGAATATCAAAGACAACAGCTTTCAGTCTGGGTTGTACCTCAGTGTAAAGAAAACAAAAATCCTCACCACTGGACCAGTAAATGACATCCATATAAATGGAGAAAAGATTGAAGTTGTCAAAGATCAACCATCAACACTCATGGAAGCAGCAGTCCAGAAGTCAAATAATGTGTATTACATTAGGCAAATGTGCTGCACGAGATCTCTTAAAAGAGTTTAAGAGCAAAAAATGTCAGTTTGAGGACTATGGTGCGCCTGACCCAAGCCATGGTATTTTCAGTTGCCTCATTTGCATGTGAAAGTTGCACAGTGAATAAGGAAGACTGTAGAAGAATTGGTGTATTTGAGTTATGGTGTTAAAGAAGAATATTTAAAATACTATGGACTGCAAGCTGAACAAATCTGCGTCCAAAGCTGAACAAATCTGCGTCCAAAGAAGTGTAGTCAGAATGCTCCTTAGAGGGCAGGTTGGTGAGACTTTGTGCCTCATACTTTGTACATTTATTTTATCAGGAGGGACCAGTCCCTGGAGAAGGACATCATGCTTGGTAAAATGGTTGTTGTTGGTAGGTGCCCATAGCAACCTTATGTCCAGCAGAACAAAACACTGCCTGATCCTGGACCATCCTCACTACTGTTGCCACGCTTGAGTTCATTGATGCTGCTCCTTGGCCAGTGCACCTCGTTGGGGGTCTTCCTCTTTTTCTCTGACCCTCTACCTTACCAAACATGATATTCTTCTCCAGTGGCTGGTCCCTTCTGAAAATATTTCTGAA
>NW_006408539.1:9437990-9440322 GCF_000296735.1 Chrysochloris asiatica
AGATATTGTAGGGTTTAGCTCACAGCTTCATTGCTGTTTTTCTTTCATCTGCTTTTATAATTGAGCCCAGGTCTCCACATGGGTTCACAGGATTCTCTTGAACATGGTAGGGAATAGCTCACAGCTTCATTGCTGTTTTTCCATCACTTCCCCTTATTGGTGACCAACGTGGTCACCAGTCGGAGTGCATGTCTGCTCATGTATTCCCAGTGAGTCTTAGTTTTGGAAGGGGGTGTGCCCTGAGGGGACCCAACCACTTGCCTTGTTGTCTCATGGGCGAGCATATTGCTTGTTCTTGTTCCAAATTTACCAGTTTTGCATTGAGTTTTACCAGCAAACTTCAGACCCTTTCATTTGTATATATTTTATAATTTAGCTTTCCTTATTGCCCTTTTCAAATATCTCTTTTAAGTTGTTACTTAAAGGACAGATTTTTATTTTCTCCCCAAAATCTTGCACATACTAGTGACTGCACAAGCTTTTGTGGAATTGAGTTTCATCTTTCTCCATGACATTGTAAAGTGAGTCTGTGAGCACACGTGTTAGCATGTTTGAAGGGGCATGCTAATAATATTCCTTTTAAATAATTTCCTGGACTAGATTGCCTATAAAACACTAATTTGCTTTAGATATGTATAGTGTATGGTTAAGCCATGAGATTCTAGGAGTTTGACAGAATTTTTATTTGCATTTTCCTATAGTTAATCCTTTGGAGTCCTGGTGTCGTGCTGCCAGGTAATGCTCTTGACCACAAGGTCAGTTTGAGCCACAAGGTCATCAGTTCAAACCCAGCATCCACTACTTGGAAACCCTATCCTGGGTCACTATGAGTCGGAACTGACTTGACAACACTTCACAACAACAATGCATGGTTAATCTTATGGGTAACATACAAGGATCAAACATGTCATTGACCAACTCTGCTGCCATCTTTGTTCATTTGCAATCGTTTGTAAAATACAGGATAGAGCTTGATGCTAAGGAAGGTATTAGCACATTTATTTCTTTGGGTGTATAGCTTAACGCTTATCTTCACAACTTTACTAGACACCTGTGTTGTGTGCTAACAGAGCTTTGTTGGCAGCAGTGGTGGTAGCGTGCCATGTATAGGATTTCTGAGGCTGTAAATCTTTATGAGAGCAGAAAGCCTTTATCTTTCTCCTGTGGAATGGCTGGTAGTTTCGAACTGCTGACCTTGAGGTTAGCACCTGACTCATAACCACGTCCCTTCACTGGAACCACAGGTCATATGCTGTGCTGAGTGACATCAGAGATTGCATTAGAGAATCATCAGCTGGATTTGTCATGAGGCGTGTTCTTTCCTTGTCTCCCCCTGTTCTTTTCTCATGTTTTGTTTTATATACTCCCTGAATTCTGCCCTCTCATTTTCTGACTGTAGATTGCTGCTAGTTCGTTTTTGCCACAATGGCATAATCAGTGGTACTGAAAGGTTGTGATAAGAGGCATCACACAAGTCACATCCAGATATCACGGTACCAGACACGAGATAACCTTTCAGCTGTCCAAGCCACACCTCCCAGAGAGGGACAGAACACACCGGCAGATCTGGGGTGCTGGAAGGGATACATGTGTGGGTGACCTCATGTCAGGGACCCGCCTCGACATAGGGGTTCAGTTCACGATACCTGACGGCGATAACAATATATCAAGAATACACAGAAAGAGACAAGAGATAGACAATGAGGCACCCCAGAGCCAGGGTGGATACATCACTGGTGGGCAGGCTTGGGACTACAGGGATCATGGCCTCTGCAGGCAGCAACTCACTGCCCTGCCATCTTTACTGCGTGCCTTCCAACCCGTAATACACTGCAATCGTTACTGCATGCCTTCCAACCAGTAATGCACTGCAATCGTTACTGCATGCCTTCCAACCAGTAATGCACACCTGGGGAGGCCCGGGCCTCTGCTTTATTTAGGGGAGGAGCTTAGGCAAGCTGGGAGGGACTTAGGCAAGGTACAGCTAACATCAGTACTTTTCCAGACATTCAGGTAACTTTACATCGTACTTTACTGGTTCGAATCCCAGGCCAGCAACTTGGTTTCTCAGGCCCAATTAACATATCTATAGCCCCTGAGCACAGTTGGGGAAAGGTGAAAGTTAAGGACAAAAGCTTGGGCGGAGTCCCGCTGTTTCGGCTTCCTGAGCCAGGTTTTCCGGAGGACTCGAGATGCCCAGGTGAATGGGCTGCACCTGGAAAAGGATTAGGGAGGATGGGTTCTTTGTCTATAGAACAAAGAACCGAGAAGTAGCTAAGATATTTTTAGTTAATCCTTTGGAGAAAGGCTTAACCTTGCAACCTTTAGTCTT
>NW_006408539.1:9440422-9445833 GCF_000296735.1 Chrysochloris asiatica
TGGTCTTCCTTATTCACTGTCCAGCTTTCGCATGCATATGAGGTTATTGAAAATCCCATGGTTTGGGTCAGGCGCACCTTAGTCCCCAAGCTGACATCTTTGCTCTTCAACACTTTAAAAAGGTCTTGTGCAGCAGATTTATTTGCCTAATGCAATATGTCATTTGATTTCTTGACTGCTGCTTCCGTTAGTGTTGATAGTTGATCCAAGAAGAATGAAGTCCTTGACAACTTCAGTCTTTTGTCCGTTGATAAGAGTGTTGTTTATTGGTCCAGGGATGAGGATTTTTGTTTCTTTACGTTGAGATGTAATCCATACCGAAGGCTGTGGTCTTTGATCTTCATCAGTAAATGTTTTAAGTCCTCTTCACTTTCAGCAAGCAAGGTTGTATCATCTGCATAGATGGTTCTTCATAGAACCCAGCTTCTTAGATTATTTGCTTAGCGTCCAGGTTGAACAAGTATGGTGAAAGAATACAACCTTGTCACACACCTTTCTTAATTTTAAACCATTCAGTGTTCCCATGTTCTGTTCGAACAGCTGCTTCCTGGTCCAGGTACAGATTCCTCATGAGCACAATTAAGTAAGTGTTCCAGAATACTCCTACTTTACAATGTTCATAGCTTGTCATGATCCACACAATCGAAAGCCTTTGCGTAGTCAAAAAAGCACAGGTAAACATCGTTCTGATATTCTCTGCTTTCAGCCAAGATCCACCGGACATCAGCAATGATATTTCTCGTTCCACGGCCTCGTCTGAATCCAGCTTGAACCTGTGGAAGTTCTCTGTCAGTGTATGATTGTAGCCGTTTCTGTATTACCTTGAGTAAAATGGTAAATTGGAGGGTCATGGAAAAAGAAGAAGACCTTCAACAAGATGGATTAGCACAGTGACAGCTGCAATGGGCTCAAGCGTAGCAAAGATTGTAATGATGGCACAGTACAGGGCTGGGTTTCATTCTGTTGTGCATATATTGCTGGGAGTTGCTAGGAACCAACTGGAGATCACCTAACAACAACAACAACAACAACACTTTAAAAGAAAGAAATAAAGACCAGCAACAACTGAAAACGAGCATTGACAACGACGCACTGATAGTCAAGCATCACATCTATTGGAAGTTAATATGTTCATGTGCAATAGACTCTTCATTCCATTTCTCTTCATTTCCTGTTAGTGGCATCTAATTGAAATACTGAAAGTCTATAGAAAATTATAGTCATATGCTAGCTTGAAATTATAAATAGCAAAACATATGAGTGGCTTTGGTAGCATAATGCACAGATGTAGCCATGATAACTTTGTTACTAAATGACCCTGTGTTTAACATTGTCATTGGGCTCCTACTCTGACCCCTTTCACATCTGGAAGGAGACCTCTTGTCCCCCAGTGTCATCCCAAGCATTGGAAACCATTGGCCTATATGGGTGAGGAAGTCTCCTAGGATGATGGCTGTGTAGCCAGGCTGTGAAACAGTGACTAGGATTTTGACTTTTTACAAAAAGATCAAATGTGAAATTCATGAGATGATAAGTGTGACCTGGTATTGTGGGCTCTAAAATTCACGTGGCCTGGAAGTGTATTCTCAGGTGACAGCTTGTCACAGGGCCCTAGATTAGAAGTCTAACGGGTATGGAATGCTTGTGGTTGGGATGCTGCACAGTAAATGCCGCCGTCAGTGGGCTGGAATAGACAAAGCATATCCAGTGAGCTTTCCATTAACGTCTTCGCCACATATCTCTCTTTGTTTATTTTGTATAAAAATATCCATCAGTATCTAACAGTAATCAGCCTTATTGTCTTAGGGGAGGGGATAGATGCAAAGGAAGAAGCAGGAAAAAAAGACAAACAAGGGCAGTTATCTGCATAAGCCAGGATTTTATGTGTTCATGATGTAATGTAGCTTGGTTACATTATAGTTCTCCAATCTTCTTGTGAGGGCTGTCATATGCATCATAGAACATTTAGCATCACCCCTGGCCTCTACTCAAAAGATGCCAGTTAGCAACCCACTAGTGTCCACAGACAATATTAAGTGTCCCCTGGTGCTGGGGAAAATATTGCCCCTGGTTGAGAATCACTGCTGTATGTCAGAGGAAGAGCTCCTCAAGGGACCATGTTATAGTCCTCCTTGTTTTTCCAGTGTCCAGTACAAAGCATTAATTGAATTACTGGGTATGACCCAGTGCTTGAGGGCTATTGGATGTGGAGTAGAATCACTCCTGCTCCCCAGCCCTCCCCCAGCTCTACAATCTCTGCAGAACCAATGCTGAGGACCACTCAGTATCTACAGATGTCAGGTAGACATAGAAGGACCTTGACTTCCTCTTGTCTCTTCACCCATTGTGTAATCCCGGGTGACTGACTTCTTAGCTTCAATTTTCTTAACATCAACTTGGGTATAATAAGGTTGTTGTTGTTGTTAAGTGCTGTCGAGTCAGTTCTGACTCATAGATACCCTGTGGAGGGTTTCCAAGGTACAGCAGGTGAATTTGAACCTTCGACTTTATGGTTCCACCCGACCTGGCAGTCTAGTGCAACACCAAAGTATGTTTGGAAACATCACAATAGGTGCTCAACACCCACACGGTTAGTAATGCTTTTGATGAACTAGTTGATTTATTTGGCACATATTGAGCGCTAGGCCACAAGCACCAGTAGGCGGGCACATGCATCTCTTCTGCCACACCCGGCATTCACCCGGGCACTGAGGGGTTCCTGCTGAAATGAAGGAGACAAGTGTGCAACCACTGAGCTTTATACTGCACAGTGCGAGAGGGCGCTCGAGACATGAACTAAGAGAGACGGAGAGAAAGATTGAGATTGACACAGTGGATGGAAAGTGGGGAAGAACATCCCAGGTAAAGGTGAGAAAGAGGATGTGCCCGTGTGAGTGGCATTTGAGAGAGAAACTAGTGAGAGCAGTGAGTTAAGGGCTGAGGCAGGCAGGGTTGAGAGAAGAGGGTTGCGTATAGATTCGAATCTCCTTGAGCAGGACTATTTTTGAAATCAGGAACAGTTCACCTTGGTGGCCCAGACTAGAGCCATTTCCGTCTCCTTTTTCTCGTGTCATTCTGAGTCTTACCTTTTCAGCCTCCAGAAGCTCATCTGGTTTCCACACATTCACAAAGGTGTGTTAGGAGGTAGTCACATACCAAGGGGGATATGTGCCAAGTAATAATAGAAGCTCTGTGTATTTTTACAGTAGCGCAGAAGATTATCAACTGGACTGCTCACTGCAAAGTCAGTAGTTTGTATCTTCTCCATGGGAGAAAGATGGCGGCTTTCTGCTTCAGTAAAGATTTACAGCCTCAGAAACCCTAGACAGAATCACTATGTGTAGGAACAGACTAGATGGCACACAACCAACCATCCTTCAGTTGGCTTGAACTACTTCCATGAATCTTTCAAAATGGTTTGTGATGTAATGAGGTGAACTCTATTGTCTCTGTTTTTACCAGTCAAATCACAGCTCCCTGTGTTAATCTCTGAGCTCTAACAACATCTCTCTGCTGTGGTCGATGTTACATGCTGTCGGGTGGCTTTTGACTCCTAGGGATCCTGTGTGCCACAGACACTGCCATCCTCCCCAGCGTCCCCGGTCTTTTCTTCATTGGGGAACATGGCACCTTAACTGATTTACGTACACATCTGTGCAGCAGAGGAGTGAGGATGGTCAGGGGCCTCCAGGACTTGAGGTCTTGTTAGTTTAGTAACTTGGCCCTTTGAGAAGTGTTGAAAAATCAATGTCTTTTGTCCTACTATACAGGAACACTTACTATGTTAATCTTCCAGTAGCTTCATAGATTAATACCATTTACTATTATTATTATCCACACACTTAAGACATAACCTGTCGACATACCTTGAGAAGAGATTCTCTTTGTAAGTGGCATGAGAAGTAGCATTGATGTTGAATATGTTTTACTTTTGGAGGCTTGATGTGGTGCTGTAGGATAAGCACTGGACTGCTAACTGCAAGGTTAGTGGTTCAAACCCACCAATTGCTCCTAAGAAACCCTATACAGGAGCGCGGTGAGTTGGAACCAACTCGACAGCCCTTAGCAACAACAACAACTTTTACTGGATATTTTGCAATTTTTTAATGAAATGAATTAGAAGATAGCATTAAACCTTAAAACTTAATCAAAAAGGTTATATATCTGTATTTAGCTTATGCTTATTAATATACTTGTTAATGAAAACAAATGAAAGGAAGAACATCAATTGTATTGCATAATCATAAAAATCCCACCCTATGCAAAAACTTATTAATAGAAGTTGTTGTTAAGTGCCATCGAGTCGGTTCTGAGTCATGTAGTATATTGTCTAATTACACTTGAGGTGGATGGCTTCTCTGAGAAAGAGCATGCTTTCAGTCAGTGTGAGTGTAGCCTTCGGTGTTCTGTAGAATCAATACAGCAGGCTCACCAGGCCTCCGGCCTGACAGCAGAGGGCGCCAAATACCCGTCTCAGCCTCACGTTTTTCTCCCTGCCTTCCTTTCTGTGCCTTCCTCCCTTCCGTTCCCTCTCTATTTCTCTTTCTCCCTTGCTTCCTTTTTATTTGTACTTAAAATAGTTAATTTTGAAACCATATCAGGGAGAGTTTTCTTGTAGGTTTTCACTCAGCCAATTTTAGAAGACCTTAGAAGTCTGTCAAACCACTTTGTTTCTATTAAGTCAACTGTTCGCGTTGAACAGCATTCAAACCACTTTGTTTCTATTAAGTCAACTGTTCGCGTTGAACAGCATTTCAGAACCTGATCAGCATTTAAAAAATTCTTTTATGACCTTTATTCTATAAAACACCTTATCCGAAATAAAGAGTAAAGATATTGTTCTTTTCTATTTGTTTTTCCTACCAAAGTATCCTTAAGGTAGTTGCTATTGTTGTTAGATGTCATGGAGTCAGTTCCGACTCATAGCGACCCTGTGCACAACAGAACAAAACAGTTGTGAGGTTGTCCCAGTCTTGGGCCAACCTGACAAATTGTTGCCACGCTTGAGCCCATTGATGCTGCCATTTAGTCAATCCATCTCACTGAGGGTCTTCCTCTTTTTCTCTAATCTTGCCAAACATGATATCCTTCTCCAGTGACTGGCCCCTCTTGACAATATGTCCAAACATGAGAGACCAAGTTTGGCCATCCTGGCCTCCAAGGAGCACTCTGGCTGCACTTCTTCCATACGAATCTGTAGGTTCTTTTGGCAGCCCATGCACTTTAAATATTCTCCTCCAACATCATAACTCAAATGCATCAATTCTCCTAGAGTTGTACTTACCCAGCTTTGGCATGCATATGAGGTTATTGAAAATACCATGGCTTGGGTCAGGTACACCTTAGTCCTCAAGCTGACATCTCTGCTCTTCAACACTTTAAAAAGTTCCTGTGCAGTAGATTTGCCCAAT